>NC_133383.1:15528677-15620950 GCF_049309525.1 Garra rufa
ACTGAACAAAATGAAATTTTCACTTCGAAACTGATAGTAAATTTCACAAATAATTGAAAAGAAATAGCTAAATAAAATTCAAATTTAAAGTAGAAAGACTGAAATAATATTTTCTTACAAAATATATTTTAACAATATTTATTTCTTTTTATTATTTTTTCTCTTTTTCTGTCTGGTTAGAAAAAAAATTAAACATTTTCCACATCTGTTCATTATGTGTTTTGATGCAAGTAAATTCTATGTAGATTTATGCTTTATTTTGAAAAAAAGAAACGTTTTTTTTTTTTTCAAACGACTGAACAACATGAGAATTTTTTTCAGAAAAATTGACTTAGTAAATTCCACAAATAATTACAATCAATTTCTAATAGAACATTTTCAAAGAAACAGCTAAATAATAAACTAAATACAAATGAAACTTTGAAGTATGAAGTGTGAAATAGTATTTTCTTACAAAATGTATTCTAACAATATTTATTTTATTTTACTTCTAAAAATCTTTTAGTTTTAATTTTTTTGAAACAGTACACTTTCTGTCTAGTTAGAAAAAAGATTAAACATTTTTCACATCTGTTCATTATTTGTTTTAGTGCAAGTAGAATTCTATTTTGCATTTTTTGTTTGTTTTTTTTGTACTTTTTTTAAACAACTGAACAACATGAGATTTTTTTTTCAGAAAAATTACTTTGAAAGATTTCACTTAGAAATTGATCGATTTTACAAATAATTACCAATAAATGCCTAAATATATAAATAAACAAAATACAAATAAAACTCCACATCTGCTCAGTATGTGTTTTGATGCAAGTAGAATTCTGTCGATTTATGTTTTATTTAAAAAAAAAAACCAACAACTGAACAAAATAAGAATTTGTTCAGAAAAATGTACATTGAAAATTTTAATTTAGAAATTGATAGTCAATTTTACAAATAATTACAAAGAAATAGCAAAATAAATGAATAAAATAAATAAGATACTAATAAAAATTTTGACGTAGAAAGGCTAAAATACAATTTTCTTACAAAGTGTATTCTAGTATTTATTTTATTTTACTTCTAAAAATTTTTAGTGTTTTGATGCATTTTTTTGCCATTATATTGATTGATTGTTATGTAGTTATTAAAGTGTTTGAGTATAATTTTAATACTTTAAAAAGTATGAGCGATAATAAAAGTAATGCTTTCTTTACCAATCACCCCTAACAATATATATTGAAAATATCAGACATAATGTTATCTACAACAGCCTGAAAAATAATTACTGGCTATCAGTATTTTCCAAAATTTCTATTTCTGTTTTGTTTCCGTCAGTTACTTGTGTTAGACTCTGATTAGTATCCCACACTTCCTCATGACAGGAAGACCATCGCACTCCTTTAAAGGTGTGTGTGACAGGTACGGCTACTGGCTAAGAGTGTATGTGTGAGAGAGAGACTGTGGGACCTCCACGTTCTCTGCCCTCTTTTACCGGGGTACCCCATCATGTGTCTTCTCACTCAACGGTCGAGAGTCCCTGGTGTTGGTGATAGCTCAGGCCTCTTTGACAGAGAGAGGACAGGGGGCGACTTAACACCCCAAACCCCCACCTCCAGCTGCCAGGATAGGGCACACAAATGACAGAGGCGTCCTTGAATCTGTCGACAGAACTAGCTGTGGGTGCTGAGGTACCCCTCCCATCTGCACAAGATGGCTATTTCCTCCTTGCTATACCTGCCCCCACAAACAGGCCCAAACTTAGATGCACATAGGCATAGACATCCAGTGCCATTGAACACCATGAATGACTTTGTCCATGGTAACCCAGTATGTCGTTCTTTGATCCCACTTTTACAGGAAGAGTCCATGTAACTGGAAAACATCAAGATATTGTTGATGAAATCCGAGAGCTTTCTGACCCTGTATAGACAGCAACGCAACTACCATGTTCAAGGCCCAGTAAGGTAGTAAGGACATCGTTAAAATAGTCCATGTGACATCAATGGTTCAACCGTAATTTTAAGAAGCTACAAAAATACTTTTTGTGGGCAAAGAAAACCAAAATAATTACTTTATTTAACATTTTCTTCTCTTGTCAGTCTTTGACGTGCATTCACAGGAGAACCACGACGTATGCGTGTGGTGCTGCTGATGCAGGAGCTGGCACTTTGATGTAGAACCCAGACGGAATTGTGGAATCCAGTCATAAAAATGAAGAATGTCATGGAATTTGCTGGTTTGTAGGTCAGTACACTCAAATCAGAACACGAAATGGAGTAGATGTGGATGTGAATATTACGCTGCAGAAATACTATTTGAATATGAAACTGGTATGTTCTGCTTTTCTCTGTGTGTGTGAATGAATGGCGCAGACGAGCAGTTTCGTTTACTTCACACATACCGAAGCGCTTACGACGCTCACAATGTTTTCAGCCTCTGCCGCCTCAACAAATGAGTACATGAACATATAAACAAACTGCTCTGAGAGTCATTTCATGAGCATTTTACCATTTCTTTTGAGAAAAACTATCATTATGATATCATATACAAACAAAAACTTAAGGGGCTTCACAGCAACCCATCAAAATAAACGTTTGGTTTAACTTGAATAAACTCTGACAGAAATATAATACTTAATGTAGTGATAGTACCACTTTTACTAATAAAATTAATATAACATTATTTTTAAGGAATATGTACAGTTGAAGTCAAAAGTTTACATACTTCTTGCAGAATCAGCAAAATGTTAATTCTTTTACCAAAAAAAGACAAAATACATGTTATTTTTTATTTAGTACTGAACTGAATACGATATTTCACATAAAAGACATTTACATATAGTGTAATAATGCTGAGATAACAGAATTTGTGTGATTTTGCTGAAGAACAGCAGGCAGTTTTACTGTTCAGGACAAACAAGGGACTCATGAACGACTATCACTAAACAAACAAACAAAAAAAACAGCTGTGGATCATTCAGGGAGCAACACAGTATTAGGAATCAAGTGTATGTAAACTTTTGAATGGGGTCATTTTTATAAATTCAACCATTTTCTCTTGTGGACTATATGTAAATGTCTTTTATGTGAAATATCTTATTCAGGTCAGTACTAAATAAAAAAAATATTTTGGTAAGTGCTTAGTGATTCTACAAGATGCATGTAAAATTTTGACTTCAACTGTACATATTCCTTAAAAATAATGTTATAATAATAATTTCAGTAGGCACTAAAAAAATAACATGCATTTTGTATGATCCCTCTGTTTTTGGTAAAATAACATTTTGCAGATTCTGCAATGTGTATGTAAACTTTTGACTTGTTAACTTGACTTGTTTTGATTTTTATAAAATCAAATAATTAGAGATGCTTTTGATTATTAAAATTCAATGAAACCATTAACCAAGTGGAATCCAGAAGATTATAGGAAAACAGAATTTGTAAAAAAAAAAAAAACTATTTTAAAAGGGCCTTAATTTGTTAAACTTATAAATTGCTGTTTAGTTGTGCAAGTTACATGATTTCAATTAAATTAGACATGTTTTGATTGATATTTTTTATTTTAGCCATTAAAACAGTCTAGAAAAAAATGAATTTAGAAAAATCAAAACAGAATTGGAAAAAAAAATAAAACAGAATTGGGGAAAAATAACAATTTCATAGGACCAGAAAATACGAACAATGAGTCTCATTTGTAAAATGTTGTGCAGAAACCATCCTACCCACAGGGCATCCAAGATGTAGGTGACTCTGTTTCTTCAGTAGAACACAAAGATTTCTTAACTTAAACCGTTGCAGTCTGTCAGTCATATAATGGCAGTCAATGGGACCCAAGGCTTTGAGAGTCAAAAAAAACATACACAGACAAAACCAGATTAAACCCTGGGGCTCGTGGCGATACATTAAGGTTTTTGACACACTAAACAATCGGCCTGTGCAAGAAACTGAACAGTATTTATATATTTTTTTTTTACCTCTTAAGACCTCAATGTATCATCACGAGTCACAGGGTTTAATTTGATTTTATCTGTGTATGGGTCAAAGACGTAAAAGGGTTTAAGCATAAAAACAAGTGTAATACTGCTTTAAATTGTTTTTCCCAAAAAAATATTTAAAAGTTTTCTGTTTAATTTTATTGCATTTTTTTGTTTGTTTTTCTAAGCAAAAAATAAATATCATACATTTTTCCCTAATTAACAGAAGACACCCACTAAAATGTCATTCAGTGTAACAGTCTTGTCAGGCATATTTACAACAAAAATCAATTTGTTCCATATTAAAAGACGAATTACTTTCACCCCAAATGCTAGTTAGTTGTAATTCTACAATTTTTAAAATTGCCACTATCCTAGGTTTTGCCCATCTGTCAGTAAGAATTTTTTACTCTTTTAAAACACAATAAAATGTAATATGCTCTCTTATTCATTTATATATTTTAATATGCACAAGTCAGAATAAGCATGTTGTTTGAACTTTTACACAAATATTGTGTTACACTGAATGACAATGTAACATTAATGTAACCAAATTTTAACATTTTGTTCTCCAAAAACTAGTTTGAAACCTTAAAAGTAGACACTTTGCTCACATTTAATAAGCTTTCTATGGACATAAAATCACTTTTGTAAATTTTGTAAAACGTAGACATCTTAACGTGTTTGACTTGTACATTTTTTGTTTGTTTTTGACTCTCAAAGCTGTGGATCCCATTGACTGCCATTATATGACTGACAGACTGCAACGGTTTGAGTTAAAAATCTTTGTTTGTGTTCTACTGAAGAAACAAAGACACCTACATCTTGAATGCTCTGGGGGTAAGCAGATAAACATAAAACAGTCATTTTTGGGTCAACTATCCCCTCAAATATGCGTACGTGTGATTCATAGAATATATGTGCGTGCAGAGATGTGAAATCTATGAATCGCAAATGATCTTAAACTTGTGTGCAACTGAATGATTCAGCGCTCTGTCTTGTAAACGACTCCTAAATAATGTCATTAACATATAAAAGATCACCAGTGATCGTCCAAATACTTTAATTTAGAACAGCGATCTGCAAGAACAGCTTACATTTTCAGAAAACTTGCAGTACTTCGACAAGAAAAAGTGTGCACATCTGCTCAGAGCCTGAAGTGACGCTAAGCACTTTTCCACATCAAATGCAGTTTTTACAAATATGAGCGTTGCAGTGGATTTAACAATCAACACTTTTAAAAATAAAGGTGCTTTAAAAGGTTCTTCACAGCAATGCCATAGAAGCAGCATTTTTGGTACCACAAAGAACCATTCATTCAAAGGTTCTTTAAAAAAAAAAACATCTCTTTCTTACCTTTTTATAATCTGAAGAACCTTCTTTCGCCACAAAAAAGGTTCTTCAGATGTTAAAGGTTCTTTATGGAACCATTTAGACAAAAAAGGTTCTTTTATGGCATCGTGAAGCAATTTAATTTTAAAGAGTGTAAAATCAAATCTGTGCGATGCTGACTATTCCATCACAAATATCTTAATTTGTGTTTGGAAGATGAACGAAGGTCTTACGAGTTTGGAACGACATGAGGGACAGATTACTGACAGAATTTTTATTTTCACCAATTTTTTATTGTAGTATAAACTGATTTTGTTCCCAGTAGGCTAATAAAATTATGTAAACTAGAAGTTACAAGTTACATTGCAGTCAGGGCTTCATGTGATTTTCACAAAACGGTGAGCAAACGTTTTTGGAGCCTCTAGATCTTTTGCTTAAACTCGTGTTATTAGGATAATAGCGCTAATCTGCGTTGAACGTCTGGTTCAACACTGATACGGAGCACAGGATGTCATGAGTTTGCTTACTATCTGCAGTTGTATTTGGGTTATAATCGACTTGAAAAGTGATGTACGAGCACGTCGCTTCCTTCTCAGCGGTCCCTCTTTACAAATGATTTTCTGTTACAGGATTTTCCTCGGCATGTATGAAAACGTCAGCGTTGTTCTTGGCCCAAAAGCCATCCCAGCATGAAAAACCCTTGCGAGTCCATGACAACAGCTTGGCTAGCTAACAAGGCGAAACTGTTCTGTATACGGAACTGTACACTTTCATCATTAAAATCCTTTCAGAATACGTGCTAATCACCCCCACACTGATTTCTAGACTACCGCAAACAAACCAAATGCTGTAAAACCTGGCTAGTGTTGCGTTGTCTGCTTTTCTGGCCGAACTTGCAATCTCGGTCAACATGTGCTCGCCTGGTGGAGCTCATGACCTCAGAGTGTTAAAACAGAGCTAAAGCCAAGAGGCTCGTCTTAACGCTAACCCCTTGAAAATCCCTTTCCGCTCTGGTCGTACCATGAGAAGCAATTACGGGTGAAATTTGAACGTAATAAGTGTTTGTAACGTTTCAGTCCAGCTACGTCATCTTCTCTGTTGTTGTAAAACCTGAATAGAACAACAGTCGTACTTGAAGTAATGGACAATTAAACTTTGTGAAGAGCTGAGCTCATTGTGCCAAGCGCGAGGTTTTGCTAGCGCTAGCACGGTGCTATTTATTAGGCTATGGTGTCCAAACAAACACTTTCCCAGGGTTTTTGAGTTTGAGAGACCACTTCTTGTGTGCTTTTAATCGAAACAATAACAAGTGTGAGATGATTTATAGAAGTGTCACGCGTAATTGTGTTAAATTGTTATTTGCTCAAGACGAGGAACTTAAATTAATGACAACTATGTTTTTGCAATCAGTCTTGCTCAACATCCACTTGAATTAAAGGAAAAAAGGGAGTCGCGCAGGTTTAAATGGTAAAGATTTTTAATTAGCTCATAAATATTTCTTTTTTTAATTCAGCATACAAAAATGACAGTATGTACATCCACAGATAAGTGGTTCAAGAAGGCCGTAATGGGTGACCCACATATTCTGTTCACATGCTCAGAGAGGTTTGGCATTTGAATGTCAGCATTTTTTTTATGTTGGGTAAAAATATAACAAGGCACAACACATATAGTCCAATGTCCTTGTTGATATACGTGGAATAAATACAGGTATTCTCCCTCTAGAGTTGACGTAACCAACCAACCAACAGGTGGAAGCCATTGAAAAAATCCTCATTCAAAAGCCACATTTGAAGTTCCCTTTTGCACTCATCAGTCTACTAAACAGTCTTAACTGGTGAAAATAAAGTACCGTCTGAGTTTTGAGGTCTGATTCCGTTAGAACTTGGAATGTGGAATCCTGTGGAACGTCGAGCGATTCCGAAGGTTGCTCAAAGAAGAGTGCTCAAACTCAAAAACAGGGAAAATGTACCTTTGAGAAAAAAAAAAAAAAAAACTCAGGTGTTGTGTAAGAAAATAGACTTTAAAATCTGGATAAAGGAGCATATGATTTTATGCTTAAAACAAACATGAGGAGTAAAAATCCTCTTGAGGACAGTGAGCTCATTTGTGTAGTAAAAAAATAAAGTCCAGCTTCTGAGTTCTTTAGAAAAGTTCATAAAGCCAAAAATAAACCGTTTGTCTTCTCAAAAGCATATAAGCTGGAAAAGCGTAAGACAAAAGTTGGTAACATGCTTTGGTTATTTGTGGCCAAAGGTTATGCTCCACACCCAGGCTGAATATATCTAGAACAGAAGCAAGTCTTGAAAATGTTCAGCTCGTTCGACCAAAGTCTGGGAATTCGAGTGACAGTTCTGTCCAGTTCAGTGATTCCAGATCTCCTTTAGATTAGTTTAGTTGAGAATAGGTACGTGTGATGGGGATCGGGACAACTGCGGAGCTGACTCATTTGCACACGTATTTCTCCACAGTCCTCTCGCACTTCTTGCACGTGACGTAGCAGCACCAGTGGTATTTGCAGTGGCATCGCTCCACCACTCTCTCGGAGTACGGGTTGTAGCCTCTGCCGCAGCACATCAGATCACAGCTGTCACTTCCGCTGGAGGTTTTATTGCACTGCCTGCAGAAGAAACAAAAAAAGAGCTTTATAGTAATGCTGTACCACCAACAAACATTATCCACCTTTTTCTTCAACGCGGAAGTAAGCCTATGGGTGAGACTTCGTTCATTAGACACTATAGGGAAATAACGAGATGAATAACAATGTGCTGTAAATAGTAAAACTATTTGCACGACAAACCAGTGTGCTCATAATTAAGATTATTACATTAAAATGATATGGTAAGACACACCAATTTGCAATATCAGGCAGCAAAACAAGCTGTTTTGTACAGCTAAAAATAGCTGGATGCAGGTGAGACTGGAAGCCAAACCCACAAAATTGACAAATGATACAGAATTTCCCACTCTTACGGGAAGAAAACGATGGATAAAAAGAAAAAGAAAATTATTGCTGTCAGTGGGTTCACAACACTAACTGGTCATAAAGAATGCTGTTCTTAGGGAACTTTTATATTTATATATTTTTAATAGATCATGTTAAAAACAATGCTTTGAGTGCGGCAAAGCACACAAATTTGGGTAAAATACACATTTTTATAGAAATATTACTTTTCTGTTATTTTATATTTTTTATAAAAATAAATTTTTAATTATATGAGATTGTTTATCAGCATAGTGTATGGATTGTATGGTTATTCTATGGTTTTCTATGATTTCTATGATTTTATATATAAAAAGAATTTATTATATGAGGTTTTTTTTAAATATATATTTAAAAAAAATGTCTATTTAAAATTATTTGACATTTTATATCAACACTTTGTGTTTGGTAACTTTTTATCAGCATTTCATATTATTGAGGAATATTTTTTATAGAAAAATATTTTTCTATGATTTTAGATTTGATAAAATATATATATTTTAATTTTTATAAAATATACATTTCTAAACATTAAGTTATTTAACAATATTTTTTATATTAACAATTTTGGTAACACTTTACAATAAGGTTTCATCAGCTAACATTAGTTATTTTTTATCAGCATTTCATATAGAGGAATGTTTTCATAGAAAAATCTGTGAAAATATTTATGTTATAAAATAGTATTTTATTATAGCTTTTATAAAATATATATTTAAGTCATTTTACATTATTTTATATAAACTCTTTTAAGTAACACTTTACAATAAGGTTTTATTAGTTAACATTAGTTAATTACTTTGGTTAACATGAAGAAAGAATGAACAGTACGTCTACAGCATTTAATAATCTTGGTTAATATTAATTTCAACATTAACTAATGCATTATTAAAATTAAAAGTTGTGTTTAACATTATTTTTTATCGGCATTTCATATTATTGAGGAATATTTTTTATCGAAAAATCTTTTAAAATATTTTCTATTTTATAAAACAGTATTTGTTATATTTTTGATAATATTTGATAATTTTTATAAAAACTTAAGTCCATTTTAAGTAATTAGATATTATTTTATATCAACACTTTTCAGAAACACTTCACAATAAGGTTAATTAGTTAACCACATTAATAACATGAACTAACAATGAGCAATACATCTACAGCATGTAATAATCTTGGTTAATATTAATTTCAACATTAATGCATTATTAAAATCAAAAGTTGTTTAACATTATTATTTTTGGTTACACTTTATATTAGGTGGCCTTACCTATTATGTACTTACATCAAAAAATAAGTAAAATGTACTTAATGTGGTCATATTGCATTGCAAAACACTTTTGCTTCTATTAAGGTGGGATATAGGTAAGGTTAGGGACAGGTTTGTTGGTATGGGTAGGTGTAAGGGTGGGTTAGGGTGTAAGGGTAGCGCTGGGCGATTTGGCCTAAAATCAAAATCTCGATTAATTGAACAGTTTAACCCCATTACAATTAATGAACGATTATTTTATTCATTAATAAAATTATATTTAATTATTTAAATAATATTTATTTTTTTTGCCCTCATAGTTCACTGACAAGTTTTGTACAGTAAATATGCTCACATATTACAAGTGAGAGATTTTTGAATGAAGGGTGCACACACACTATCTACTATCTATGATTATTTATTGAACATCAGTGTTGAACAACTGAAATTAAAGCACACATTGCTTAAAACGAAAAGTCACATTTTTCTTAAATTAGTGAAAATAAATAACTTGCACTTTTGGAAACAAAATTAATTATTTATAAAATAATAATAAATACTAAAAGTAGAAAATAAGCAGTATCTCTTCTAAATAAAATTACTCTTGTATATTCTGTAAATACTTTTTACTGTATAAATACTGCTTAAGCTCTCCATCGACATGTCGGAGGAATAACGTAACGTAACAGAGCGGGGTCACCTGACTCCACACGCAGTAATGTTTTTAAAGGGAAAGTAATTGAAATAATTGACCTGGAAAAATTTGATCGATTATAGGTTCTGAATGTCGATTTCGATTACTTTTCGATTAATCGCCCAGCCCTATGTAAGGGATGGATCAACAGTGGTAATTACAGATGTAATTACACATAGGTTTTTTAAAAAAGATATGTACACAAGTACATTGTACTAAATTATTAATTTAAATGTAAGTACATAGTAGTTAATGCCACCTAATGTAAAGTGGGACCTTATTTTTTATTAGCATTTCATATTGAGGAATATTGTTCATAGAAAAAGCAGTGAAAATATTTTCTATAGTTTATGCTTTTATAAAGTAGTATTTTTATTATAGTTTTTATAAAATATATATTTAATCATTAAGTTGTGTTTGTTAACATTAGCTAATATACTGTGAATTAAACTAACGATGGACAACTGTTTTTTTTATAAACTAATGTTAACAAAGATATAAATACTGTAAAAATCTATTGTTCATTGCTTGGTAAAGTTAATACATTGTTAGCAAATGACACCATAGTGTAAAGTGTTACCCACTTTTCAATACTGAGGGAATTATATTTTTCATAGAAAAATCTCTGGAGGTATCATTTTTAAATTTAACACTTTTTCATATTGAGGGAATGATCAATTTGTATCAACATACTTGAAGAAACCTTTTCTATATGTATCATTTTTTAATTTTAAAATTATTAAACTATTTTTTTGAATGTTAAAAAATAGCCTATCAATGTTTTTCAATATTGAATGGGAAAAAATGTATTTACGTACTTAAATTCATAAATGTACTGAATAATAAACTAATAAGTTAAACTAACTCAAACCTAATCCAAGCTGTTTTGTACATGGAACTTCATGAACATGATTTTAAAAATACATTGACACAAATAGATGACCAAACATTTCTCCGTGACCATGAGAGCAATTACTAAACACAAGCGTCTTTTCAAACCAAGGTAAACATTTAGCTCAACCACATATTAAACCAACAGCACTAAACCTTCTTATAGCCCGTTTTAAGAGCCAGTTGATTCGTACCCAGGGAACATTTTCTCTTGCATTTAAGTGGATCCTGCAGACGCCCTCATGCACTGAAGCCTGAGGCATCTTGAGCAATGAACAGCCCAGTCATAAATCACACGCTGTACACTAGGGGTCGGCCTGTGTGTAGCCCTCTCCGCGTAAGTGCATTGTTTTATAATTGTGTGGTGTTAATGCTCAGGGTGCTGAGAGACAGACAAGAGGGGACGGCTACCACGAGGAGAATGCTGTTATTTAAAACTAAAGCAAAAGTCTCTTCCAGGTAAATATGCTTTAGGACTCAATGAGTAGCATATTTTCTGCTGACCTGCACCAATGAGTCATACAGTATATAATTCATGAAGAGACCTTTAAAAATAATTAAACAAGAAGTCTAAATTTAGTGCATTCTGCTTCCAAACTCCTAACGTCTCTAAAGTGATCTGGTTTTACCATCAGTTTAGCAATTTAACAGCTGTGAGCAGAACTTTATAAATTTTACCTCAAAGTGAAAACACATTTTCAAACATCTTTTAAACAGCTCTCACTCACTCAGATTGTTTCTTGTTTCTTTAGTGATACCGATCATCTCTGAGCCTCTGGGATGTTGTTCTGTCTGAACTTCTAATGCGCCAATTTCATTAATGGCAGTCTTGCGGCCCACAAAGCAGCATGAAGAACACGGAGAGCAATGTAAGTTCAGATGGGACAGATGAGATACGTTCAGGGCTGCTCTAAGCTTGTCATTTGGTCTCTCCACATCTCTCATCGCCAAATCAGATTAGAGAAGCCATCTCTGCATGTCTAGTTAGGGTAACACTTACGGCTCATTATCTTAAGAACCTTCAAATCACAAAGAGAGGATGTGCAGTGATAGCAGCTTCCTGACTTTGTGGGTGAATCTCATGAAGGAAAAAAAAGCCCAGGTCATGTTTCACCACAACATCAAATAAAAAAGAAAAACAAAAATATATATTATTTAAATAATAATATTTAATGATAAAAATGTGGTTCTAATTTTCTTAATGTGCTTAATTATCAATAGAATAATTTATTTTAATAAAAATTAAACATTCCAAAATCATCATTATAGAAACATTCCAAAAACGTAGGATGTGCAAATAAAACAATGTTTTTAATGCGACAAAGCACAGGTATTTTGGTAATAAAAGACCTTTTTTATTATTTCACATTATGTGGAAATATATTTTCTGTTTTTTTAAATATTTTTCATAAAATATACACTACCAGTCATAAGTTTTTGAACAGTAAGATTTTTCATGTTTTTAAAGAAGCCTTTCTGCTCACCAAGCCTGCATTTATTTGATTCAAAGTACAGCAAAAACTAACATTTTGAAATAATTTGACTATTTAAAATAACTGCTTTCTTATTGAATATATTTTAAAGTTGAATTATTCCTGTGATTTTAAAGCTGAATTTTTAGCATCATTACTCCAGTCACAAGAGCCTTCAGAAATCATTTTAATGTTCTGATTTGCTACTCAAAATAACAATTATTGTTATTATGTTGAAAACAGCTGAGTAGAATTTTTTCAGGTTTCTTTGATGACTAGATAGTTTAAAAGGAAAGCATTTATCTGAAATAGAAATGTTTTGTAACATTATAAATGTCTTGATCATCACTTTTGATCAATTTAAAGCATCCTCGCTAAATCAAAGTATTAATTTCAATCATTTCTTTCCTCTCAAAAAAAAAATCTAAATAAAAATTATACTGACTCTTTTGAATGTTTTTTGTCAAAAGCTTTTTAAATGCTGATCTTTGGATCTTTCTATTCATCAAAGAATCCTGAAAAAATGTACTCAACTGTTGTTTAAATGTTTATAATAATAATAATAATCATCATCCTTGAACATCAAATCATCATATTAGAATGATTTCTGAAGGATCATGTGACACTGAAGACTGGAGTAATGATGCTGAAAATTTAGGTTTGACCACAGGAATAAATTGCATATTAAAATATATTCAAATAGAAAGCAGTTATTTTAAATAGTAAAATAGTTCACAATATTTTGCTGTATTTTGGATCAAATAAATACAGGATTGGTGAGCAGAAGTGATTTAAAAAACATGAAAAACCGTACTGTTCAAAACATTTTGACTGGTTGTACATTTGTAAAATAAAGCAAAATAATATATTTTTTTTTATTTAAAAAAAAATCACATTGTCATAATTTGTATGGTTTAAAGAGTTTAAATATTGTATGAATAATGATTTTTTGGCATTACAGCAATAAGAAGGGGCTTTTTCCCCAAGGGGAAGTGTGCTTAATTGTTATGAAATACAATGCAAAAATGTTCATTCTTTCTACTACTGCTTTTAGGGTAAAACATGACCTGGACTTCTTCACAGGGTTCATGAGATTCGGCTTTGTTTTTAAGATAAAATTATAATAACTGACTTTCCAACACAATGTATATCTAAGGACAACAGGTGTTGTAGTCACATATTTTAGAGACAGGTATGGAATTATGGGATAAACAGAGGTGCTGAACCCCCAACATACCATAGACCACCATGGAAGAAGCAACATGTGCGACACACACAGTTCCCTGCTGACGTTCTCTATTGATTACAAAACACACCAGTGTCTTGTGACCAAGTGCCAAGCACTAAATATATGAACAGAGAGCACGTGTGAGTACTCTTATCAGCACGACGGCTGAAGATGCATACTGTGTGTTGAGTGCACCTGACATATAGCATGTCTATAGGTTATCAGCGCACTGACCTTTAATACTGAGTTTAAGAATTTTGAAAGTTATAGTACCGACTCAAAAATTTGACTGGATGAGCCACATTCAAATACGTTGTGAAGTATCAACCGTCTTTTGTTGCTTCCACCATTTTGAGCTGTAGTTAGGACTGCAGATTGCTGAAAATTCATGTCATGTGAGCCAATAGCTCCACAAAGCTTAGCCAAAAAAAAGCGACACGGAGCATGTTTAAGTGCAAACATAACAAAAGCGAGGAAGCTGAGGTTATTCCATTCTTACCTAAATCTACACCTGTGTGTCCACTGATAAAGCAATAGGAAATAAGCAGGAAGAATACATTGTCGAGCTAATCTGTGTGTGCAGAGCTGCTATCAGCCGAGAGCTCTTAGCTCTGTGAATAGCAGCATTACTCACAGACAGACTGTGATAATGGTAAAGAGGACACAGTCACTTTGGACATGTCAGAGACACGCGTTTACACACACGCACAAAGTCCAGCTTTATCAGGGCTTTTCGATAGAAAATAGTGCCACCACAGAAGGAAAAGATGAGACATCTTATGAAGTGACAATGAATAACCCAAGACAAACATCTCATGACATGAGAATCGTGTTTAGAGACCTGGCAAGTTAAAATTGTTTTTTTAAAGGTGGAATAGTTTGCTTTTCTGATCAGCAACAAATCAGAAAGTTAAAAAAGTAAGTTAAATTTGACTTTTCTGGCCTTCAGCTTACAAGTTTACAAATTAAGATCGATTACTACCGACACATACTTGGTTGGCTCCTACTAAAAATGATTGGTATGACTGGACATGAATGGAATATACAATAATAAACAAAATTATTTAATGAAATAAAAATGTAGGCATGTGAAAATGTTGTTAGGGAATTTATAAACCTTACAACAGTGTTTTAATGGCATGTTATAAAATAAAAAAATCTAAGATTAAAGTCATAATATTTCGAGAATTAAGTCGAAATATTTTGGAGTGGGTGTGTCCCAGCACTGGGGTTGCACTAGTTAGTGCACTCTCAGGACTGGGTTGCGTCAGGAAGGGCATCCGGCGTAAAAACGTGCCAAATCGGCTGTGCGGATCACTCCGCTGTGGCGACCCATGATTAGAAGGGAGTAAGCCGAGAGAGAAAGAAGTAGTCGTCTAAATATTTTGATAATAAAATTGAAATTTCGAGAATAAAGTCGAAATATTGACAGTGTCAAAATAAGGATAATAAAGTCTAAATGTTTTAAGAATAAAATCAAAATTAAGAGAATAAAAGTCTAAGTGTTTTGAGAATAGTCAAAATATGTTGAGAATAAAGTCAAAATTATAAGAATTATTTTGTAGCAATTACAAGATTAAAGTTATAATATTTTGAAAGTATATTCTAGCCTATTGCTCACGCAAGTGGCCTGGATTAGGAGCACGGCGAGTTATTCCAAAGTCTTAGCTTTCAAAATCTGTCAGTTTTATAGCGAAATAGAAACAATATGTCTGTTACAATAATGTTTTTTTCCTGCTCTTTAATGTGGGCTGACAGATCGTCGTATTCGCCTCAGTTTAATCGGCATGTGAATCTGTCATCTTTCTGATTACAGTAAGACATTTGTTTCATTAAATTAAGCTATACTGTTTTTTCATTCCTTCTGATGTTCCTTCATGTTTATATTGTGCTATAAACTTGAAATGAAGAGGAAAAACATTTAATATAACTCAGCTTTCAAATATGAAATACAAATTATAAAAGCAACAAAGCACAAAATTATTGTGATTACTTGGGTGGCTACAAATAATGAATGGAAGACGTTAAATATTATTTCCAATCATTTACTGTATTATACCGTGAATAAAACAGCTTGTGAATAATCACTTATATACCACAGAAAAGACAACAATATAACTTATGTTAACGAGTTGGCGTCCACTTCAACCTTTAGAACGTTTTATTGTTGTTTTTAATTAAATACATGTGAGGAATGAAAGATTGGACGCCACAGATGTTTTTGCGGAGTAGGTGGTGGAATTTTCACAAAGAAAACAGTATAAATTAATGAAACGAATGTCTCATTGTAATCGAAAAGATGACTGATTCACATGAATACCTCGTTCTGTTCCGCCACATTAAAGAATGGGGAAAAAAACATTATTGCAAGACACATTGTTTGTATTTTGCTATAAAACTGACAGATTTTGAAAGCTGAGATTTTGTTTTATATTAAAAGCACCAAAAGCACAAAGCTTATTGCTATTACTGGGTGGCTGGCGCACTACAAATAGACCTAATGAATGCAATCGAAGACGTGAAATATTATTTCCAAGCATAATGTCCCTGCGTGTATGATTTCTGCTAATAATCCCACATATATTTAAATGAATTCTAGTGACCTGGCAGCTTTTCACGATGCTCCCAATCTAGGCAATTTTTATGCGCAGGCTATACTCTCAAAATATATTAATTTAATTGCTAGGATTTAATTCTTGTAATTTCAACTTTATTCTCAAAACCTTTCGACTTTATTTTTTTAAATTTCGACTTTATCCTCTAAACTTTTTTTGACACTATTCTTGAAACATTTAACTTTATTCTCGTAATATTTCGACACTACTCTTGAAACATTTTAACTTTATTCTCGTAATTTCAACTTTATCCTCTAAACATTTCGACACTATTCCTGAAACAATACGTCTTTATTCTTAAAATATTATGACTTTAATTTCGCCATCATAAAAGCTGACTCAACTGGGCTAGCAAAAACAAAACAAAACATGAAGTATGTCATTTGTTGTTAAGTCTCACCTGTCCTGAGTACCGAAGGAGCCCAACTTGTCATTCTTCATGCAAAAGTCCGGTGAACTCTGCAGATAAACCAGCTCATTCTCTCGGACTGGCCGGATATCGATGTCTTTTGGGACGAGTTGCTTGCGTGTGCCCATGGGCCGATGAACCACCTTAGTGGCTGACAGATACTTGGTCTTTAGGTCTATGGCGATGTCCTTCAGGTCCTGTAGGCCTCTCCAACAGGTCCGAATGGAGCAAGAACCAGAAACACCATGGCATTTGCATTTCATAACCAGAGCATCTCGCAAAGCCTGCGTAGAGGGGAAAAAGTGGGATGGATTCAGATGAAGCCAATAATAAAATGACATTGTGACAGGGAATGATTAGTGAATTTGGACAGCTTTTGCTCATTACATATAATGTATCAAATAAAGAAAGAAAAAATACTTTGAAACCCAATCAGACTCACAATAACCCATTTTAATTCTACATGTGGTTTAAATCAGGTTTGTAATTCATATCAGACTCCATGCCCAGTTGTCTGGCAGATTAAGTCATGTGACTTGACTTTTATAGTGAATCATTGAAGCCACATGGTTTTGGTAAGGCACCACTTACCTGTCTGCCCACTTCGCTGTTGTGAAGATGCATCAGCTTGTTGGCATTCGAGCCAGACTTCTTTTTCATCTTCATGGGGGCATCAGAAAACTTTGAGCCCATGAGGAGACCGTAATGCAGGTTATCAGCACAGCCGCCCCACCTGTATCCAGGCTCAGGTATTTCACCTGGAATCGGGCCACATGTGCACAACCTCAGGTCTCCGGAGGTGCACGCCCGTGCTATAGTGTGACTTATAGCGGCTGCGGAGAGCGCGTATACGAATGCAGATTCCCTCGTTCCTGAAAGACAGATTGAAATGAGTTGCTTATTTACAAAATAAACATGAATTCTATATACTTTACAAAAAAACAAAGCAACATGAGAAACCTGTATGAAAGGATAATGGCAGAGATTATGGAACCGTTCTCACAGTGCACATATGTCATGACAAGATAATAGGTGTAGAAACAGGAGAGGCTCAACTTGACCCCGTACAAGGTACATCAAAGGCCGGTGCACTTATGAGAGGCAGGAGTGCTTTAACTCCTGACAAATGCAAACGCTTTGCGAGGACGGACGTCAAACCGTTTTCTAAAACTTCAACAAGATTTAGTTTGACCGTGATTAGTTGGATCAAGCTAAAACTCGTAATAAAAAAGTAGGGAGGACGAATTAAGCCAGCCGTCAAAGAGTGTCACCGTCGAGTTGAAATTCAAGACGTGATTCTGCCTCATTAATTCACTGCAAAAACCAAGATGACCTCATAATATCCCCTCTATTGTATTTAACTGATTTCATATTTCTTTAATTGGTTGACAGCTGAAAATCACATCTGTGCTGTAGGGGTCGGAGGGTTGCAGGGTAAAACTGTAGGCTTTAAACGACCGAGAAAAAAGGCAATTCTCTGTCCATTACTGACTAACTCGCTCAATAGCATCTCTCTCAGTGAGTAGAATGGATGCTATTGTTAGTCCTCACAGTAAACGCTGCTCCTCCGTGAAGCCTCTCATCAAACGGAGCATGAGAAAGAAGAGCGACGTGCAAGAATTCTACGGGTCGGAGGTTTCCGGGTGGGCATTTCTTTTATCATGCAGTGAGGCACTTAGACCGAATTACAGCATTTAACTGGCATAGTCTGCGTTACCCCGAGCGAGAGTGTTTAGAGATCACCTTATGCCATTGCCCTCATAAAGTTTTCCTTAAACAGTTAGATGGGTTCCTCAGACCTATTAAGGCTTTGAATGGAAACCACACTTGGGTATAAAGAGAGGTGTGTGGTTGCCTTCAAGCTTGCTGTGTCTAAACAGAACATCTGTGGATAGATTTCAGAAACGCTTCGCACAAAATAGACCTCAATTGGATATAAATCCTCCTTGGACATGATTTTCCTCTGTATCTCACCTCGTTCCAGGTCCGGGAGGAATTTTTGAGCATCAATGGAGGAACAGTTCCAGCGCATGTCTGCGAAGGTCTTTTGGCAGACCTTTTTAACCTCCCGTGCTGCTTGGATGATGGTTTGCATGAGTTCCAGGTTACTCCTACAGAGCTGAGCCTGCGAGGAGACGAGGCCTGGCAACGTCTTGCAGTGCTGGGTCTTGTTGATGTGTTGTGTGGTCTGCGATAGCGACCTAGATGAGGAAACGCATATGTTTGAACGGTGAACCATGTCTTATGAGTTGCAGATATTAAATCAGATTTCATATTACAAGTTCAACAGACACATTCAAATGTTTGGTGGTGTGAAAAGTGACCAAAATATTTGTGGCAAGTCTTGAGTTTAAAGTGACTGGATGAGACAAAGTCAAATAAATACGGTTAAGGCCAACTCTAAAATATTAGGAGAAACTCCTCGCACGCATTTAGGCTGCGGGCTAAAATTGTTCAGTGTCTCGCTCGCAAAGGCATGCAAACAACAACCCATTCCCAGAGATAATCAATCAAGATTAGACCAAAATGGAAGAAGATTATTTCTGCATCGCTTGGAAGCAAGAAAGGCACCAAAAAGCAATTGCCAATGGAAAAAATGTTGTTTATCTGCAAGATGATTCGGTTATTGTTAAGTTTAGTGAGCGTTCCATGGTAAAGCTGCAGTCAGACAATGCCAGAAGAATTTTTGCAAGCTTAAGTCATAGTAGAAAATGCAAATCTGAGATATTATCTTTCTGAAACTCCCTTAAAGATAAACAGTATTAATTTCAGTAAGGCTTGGTTGTGAAACCTATGCTTTTTTTTATTCCTTCTCTTTTACTAAACGCACACATTCGTGAGAACCAACTAATGCCCGCTCTACCTTTGCCTGTTTCAGATTAGGGGCTGCCACTTTATGTTCCATGATATGCTGTGACTGACAGACCCCTGTCTTAACCTCCACACACACACACACACACACACACACACACACACACACACGCTCCGTCTTTGTTATCCAGGGAACACAGGTGTTTATGGCGGCATCTGTTTTGCATTTCTTGCCATGCAATATCAAGACTGTGGAAAGCTCTACCAGCATCTTGTGCATGCAAAATGGCCTCTTCACAACCCAATTTCTCCGTCATCATGCAACAACATAATTATGGGAATACAAAACATTCTGCAGAACATTAGCAGGAAATTAGTGTTCTGCTGGATTTTCCTTTGATTTAATAGAATTCCGATAAGAGATTTTTCTAAAGTAGTTTCTTAGTTAAAACATCTCAAATGCATTTGAAACACTTTCATGTATATAAAATAAAAAGAGCAACTCACAGCCATCTGATTCCTGTGCACTGCTGGGACAGGAGCAGGAATGTGAGGAGACAGAGCGGGAGTGAAGGGAAGGTTCGCTTCATGCTGTACAATAAGATCCAGCTCAATCAGAAGACACTGATGCAGGTGCTCGCTGACCCCACTGCTTCTTGACACGCTTATAATTAAAAGCCAAAAGCCATGGCACTTAATCCTTATTTCCGTCCCTCTCCTGCTTGGAAAAATTAAAGAAATCAGATTCCGATTAGATCACGAAGGTTCATGTTATACTCTGATGATTGCTATGTAATGTGCACCAGACATCCTTTGAAGATTTTCCTTTTTTTATACATATAAAAAAAAGCCTTTACGAATTTTACTATTGCTCCAAATAGTAATTTTGTATTTTAATTATGTATTGTGTTTTTCTTCATTGTTGAGAATTTAATATAGTTTAACAAAATGTGCATTTTGTTTTTTGTGACAAGAAAACACTGAAAAAAGCTACTTAAACATACATTTTTTTTTAAATAATATGTTCAACTTTTTCAGCGCTTTTAGTACTCCGCATGCAAATTTCCGCAATATAGGTGTGGCAGTTTTTGGAATCTTATCAAATGTAATCAAATTATTCCATCTGCTCGAATAGGAGGGCAATAAACAGATACTAGCTCCCAGCGGACAGGCTGTCTGGCCTCAGGCATGATGCTTTTACATACAGACAGTGATTGTCCAGATTGCAGAGCTTTTTTTTTTCTTCCTTTTCCCTTCTGGCTATAGACCTACACCCAGAAAACTATACATTAAAAGTGCAATTACAATTACAAACGTAGCTATTGTATGAAAAATTATAGTACTTCCAGTACTCATTACGCTTAAAATGTTTTCTGCTATGGAAATTACTACTATAATTTCAACTGTAATCATTTCTACTATTACAGTTTATTTATTTTAGGTCTTTTATCAATAACAAAACACAAAGCGCAGTAACTCTGAGGCCACATTGATTTTACTAACTAATTTAAGGTAGCAATTAAACGTTTGATTTTCAGTTTCAACACAGTATATACTAAATATAAAGAAATAAATGTAAAATATGTAGTGTAGTTTATATCCTATGTGTTATCTATAATATATACCATTCGCACGGACAGCTATACGGACTTTAATATTTAATGAGAGCTCATATACAGCCTATGTAATTAAACAAATCTCATGATATGAACTTTTTAAAGATATTTGCGATTTGTTTGACTTATTTTGTGTACATCTTTACAAAATCAAGAAAACAGCTTCACTCTTGCTTTCTCTAAGTTTGTACTTAATCGTTTATCTCGTTTTTTCACTTTGAGGGGAAACGAGGTAAACTTAAAATGTAATTAGTTTACTCGATAGGTGCCCTTACGAAAATGAACCATGGGTTTGTTATAAATAAAACAAAAAAACATGGTTTTGCTATACCAACCATAATTTAACGACATAATTTGCAGTAAACTATAGTTATACAAATGGTAATCGATATGCCAATAAACCATTATTGCTACACTTTTACTGCAATAAAACCATGGTTAATTTTCGTAAAGGTGATCTATAATTTAGGCACTACTGCAGATTATTAGTTTAAATTGCGTCAGGGATGATATTTGGCTCCTAAAAATATTTGTAAATAAGTTCAGAGTTAAGAAACGTTAGGGAACGCACTTTCATCCTCACCTTTATCAAACGGAGGCTGACGCCAAAAAATGCCGCTTGTGGAAAGTAATCCAAAGTTTAATTTAAATCCAGTCAGAATTCTCTAGCCAACGGTTTAAACGTTAGTTAATCCGTTTTTGTGAAGTCCGAGTGAGAAAGCATCATGCAACAGTCCACCGATAAAGAGATGTGTGTTGGTTTAGCGGTGCGGTGCGGTGAGGTGCTGCTCGGGCGCTGGAATCTGCTGGACTGACGGTGCAGACGGAGCTCGAGACTATATGAGCCCGAGCGCCACTTTGATCTCGAGCTGATGTCAGGGGCCATTAGCATAACAAAGTGGTTAAGGTTTCCAAGCCAAAGAAAACGCTGAAAATATGATCTGTGACACTCTGACATCTCGCTACTTTTGACACGGAATTTCAACGGTTGTTTTTTTCGAGGCTATTTTCATTATAGGTCAGTCATCGAAAAAGGTGCGGTTTGTGTCCCTCATGAATAGCTTATGTGTGTAAACGATGAGTTTGTGAAGCTAACACCAACTTTTAATATGTGATATTGTAGGCAGTTGTTTCCTTTCCGTTTCCAACTTATTCCAACACAACATATAGGCTTTTTATATATATAGCTACACTGCGATTCAAAAAGTTTGGGATCAGTTAGATTTTTTATGTTTTTAATGTAAATAAGTCTATTATGCTCATCAAGGCTGCATTTACTTGGTCAAAAACACAGAAAATTATGAAATATTATTAGTTTAAAATAATGGTTTTCTATTTTAATATATTTAAAAATATAATTTATCCCTGTGATCAAATCTGAATTTTCAGCATCATTACTCCAGTCTTCAGTGTCACACGATCCTTAAGAAATCATTTCTAATATGCTGATTTATTACTTTTATTATCAACGTTGGAAACAGTTGTGCTGCTTAATATTTTTTTTTTTTTTTGGAACCTGCAATTATTTTTTTAAGATTCTTTGATGAATAAAAAGTTCAAAAGAACAGCATTTATTCAAAATATAAATCTCTGCTTTTACTTTTTATCAATTTAATGCATCCTTGGTGAATAAAAGTATTAATTTCTTTTAAAAAAGAAAGAATACAAATTTACTGACCACAAACTTATAAATGGTAGCTTATATTGTTACAAAAGATTTATATTTTAAATAAATATGGTTCTTTTTAACTTTTATTTATTGAAGAATCCTGAAATATTAAACAGCACAACAGATAATAAATCAGCATATTAGAATGATTTCTGAGGGATCGTAAGAGTAAGACTGGAGTAATGATGCTGAAAATTCAGCTTTGTATGACAGGAATAAATTACATTTTAAAATATATTCACATAAAAAATATTTCACAATGCTTTTTCCTGGATTTTTGATCAAATAAACACAACCTTGTTTGAGCATAAGAAACTTTTGAATGGCAGTGTATACAGTCAAACCAAAATGTCTTCAGAAACCTTCAACATTTCCCACATTATCACAGTTTATTCACTATAGTTTAGAAAATGGTAATAAAATTTGACAAGAACTTAAGTTAAACTGTGTTAGAACAAATTCATCTTAGATAACGTCAGATAACTTTATCGAAAAGTATGTCATGGATTACAATCAACCAATAATCCAGACAACTGTTAGTATGAAAATATTTGCACAACTATCAACACTTTGTTGACCAATTACCAAGCAATGCTTAATTTTGTTCAGTCTGTGGTGTAAAAAGGTCGAATTAGCAATTAAAGAAAAAACACAACATTTCTGAATAATTTTTGTTCCCAAATTTGTATCAATTTTACTAATAGCCCACTGTAAAATGCATCACAGTTTACTTTATTTTGCTATCCTCACTCACATAAATGCACTATAGTGTCCTGCACCCACTAGTAAAAAATATCCCAAATTATATCTGGTGTCTGAATAATTTTTGGTTTTGACTGTATATTTAGATTTATTCTTTCTATAAATAACTTCAGAGTAGGTTAGAATAAAAACAGTTGTTCGTAACTATGCTTTATTAAAATGATTTACAATTTCATAAATACATGATATCATCCTTTTAAGATGTGAACTAAAGGACAAAAGTGATTTATTAACACTAATCTAGTTTTTGTCAGAAGGGCATGATTTCAAACAATCCAGCCTGTCGCTATTATTTTGTACAGTAGTGATTTTTGGAGTGGATATTTGTTGAAATAACAGCATTAAATTCCTTTTCTAATAAACTACTCATGCCACCGACTACTGATATAGTTTTAAAAGCAGTATTTTAAAATGCAATCCATGAGCGGTGAAATAAGTGAGAAATCGGAGCATCAATTTCAGGAAATAAAATCACAGAATTTGCTACAAACTTGGAAATATTGCAATTGTAGAGTTTGCACGGTCCATAAAATTAAGTAGGCTATCCGGCCGCAAGCCAGAGTTTCCACACTCATGGCATTTACAGTCCTGTACACGGCCCATATTGGCCACTCCAAAAACAAGGCAATTTTCCAAGCACGCTAATAACGATTTCAACGTGATGAATACGTCCTGATGCATGCCACTATATGACAAAGGTTCATCTACATTTCACACAATGAATGATTTAACCTCCAGAAATACTCCCAGTAGCCCATTGAAGTCCACATCTGAGCAAAGATATTTCCTAATTTATAAAAATGAGCTATTAAATTCCCTTGTTGTTTTTGGTCCATCAAGAAGTATAAAAGAGTCCATTAAAGGATTCATTATCATTACAGATTGCTAATAATAAATATAAATGTGTTGAGAAAATATTGTTCTAGAATAAAAAATAGGCCGGTACGTGTGTCCATTTATTACAGACCTCACCACACACAATGGCCAAGTTAATATTTTAACCATCTAAGGTAACTGTCATTTTCATAGTGTCTATGGTGAAATAAAAGTCAAGATGTTCTCTGACCATATGCTTCTCTTATTAACCCGGCTCTCTGGTCCAAAAAACGCCTCCTGCGGTGAATTCCCCAACACTCACACAAGTTTCCCCTGTAAAACACACCACACAACCCAATTTTCAAATAACGACGCAATTAAAGTACAATCATTAAGACTTTTTCCACTGTTAACAGTATCTACTGTTTTATATAAAGCAGGCAATTCCACTGATTCTGTGGTTAAGTGTGTAAAAGTAGGTGTGCGAGTATTAGTTTGAAACAGAAGAGCAAGAAAACAAGGACAAACAAACATCAAAGCCCATATGATAAAAAGTACATGAAAATCTCTGATGCTCCTCAATATCAAAAGAAAAAGAAACCCGATGGATGCTTCTCACTACTAAATGGAATCGAACCACACAGATCCCATTTGTTCGAGGCCTTGCGTGTATGAGTAAACGCCAGGCGCTATTTATTATCTTGAACTGTATTTTCTTATAACAAAGTACATCACGAACTATAACCTTGATTGACCCACCAAATGCCTTCCATTTCACGTCCCGTTCCATAATAACGCATAAAGAGGGGTGTCAAGAAGACAAAATGTCACACAGACTTAAATCATTCACTCTGAGAGAAGCGTGATATTGGAAACTGTAGGCATGACTATTTTAGTTTAATTGATTTAAGAAATAATCTAATAAACTAATCCTTCTCTCACAGCTGACGCGAAGAAGAGAAAAGAGGGCGGCGTGTATATTTAGAGCTAATCTGATACTCTAAAGAGTTACCACCGACAATTGCCGAAGCATGACATTTCCATTCGCCGCCAAGCTGCACCATTTCAGCCTCAATATGACGTGAAATGCCCGTGGAGCTCTAATCTCGACCCGAAGCGATGGGAAAGCAAATATATGCGTTGTTGCGCTAAACACATCTGCTCACAGCAAATGATTTAATTATGCGGGAATGGGAATTAGCCAAGCTAAGGGGGATGTGCTGGAGATAATAGACTTTGGACATGAATAAAAACCACAGGATTCCTTTTTTCGGAGATTCAATGCATTTTGAACATTGTGGACGGATGGAAGCATCAATAATGTTACAACAAACTTATTTTTGATCTGTTGCACTACCTTTCAAAAGTTTTTGATGTTTTGATGTCTCTTCTGCTCCCCAAGCCTGTATTTATTTGATTCAAAGTACAGCAAAAACAGTTTAAGTTTGAAATATTTTTGCTATTTAAAATAACTTTTCTATGGAAAGCCCGTTTCCACCACTGAATAAAAAATAAAAAAGGTAATTGCAACTTTTTATCTCACAATACCTCACAAGACTTTTTCGTACAAACTTGCAATTCTGACTTTTTTTCTCAGAACTGTGAGATATAAACGCACAATTGCGAAAAAAAAATCTAAATTGTGAGATACAAACTCACAGTTGTGAGAAAAAAAGACTATTTCTCACAATTGTGAGTTTATATCCCACAATTCTGACTTTATATCTAGAAATTCTGACTTTATAACTCGCAATTGTGCATTTATGTTTGTATCTCGCAATTCTGACTTTTTTTCTCAGAATTGTAAGATATAAACTCACAATTGTGAGTTATAAAGTCTAGTTCTGAGAAGAAAAAAAAAAGGATTTATGTTCACAGAATTGTGCGTTTATATCTCACAATTCTGTCTTTATTTCCCAGAATTTATATCTCGGAATTCTGACTTTATAACTCGCAATTTTGAGTTTATATAACGCGATTGCGACTTTATTTCTCAGAATTGCAAGTTTATATATCTCACAGTTCTGACTTTATTACTTGCAATTGTGAGTTACTATCTCACAATTCTGAAAAAAAAAAGTCTGAACTGTGAGAAGTCACAATACCTTTTTTTTTTTTTTTAAATATTGACGGAAACTGGCTTCCATAGTTTTCTATTTGAATATATTTTAAATTGTGATTTATTCCTGTGATTTCAAAGCTGATTTTTTAGCATCATTACCCCAGTCACATAATACTTTAGAAGTCATTCTAATATTCTGATTTGCTGCTCAAAAAAAACATTTATTATTATTATTATTATGTTGAAAACAGCTGAGTAAATTTCTAGGCTTCTTTGATGAATAGAAAGTTCAGAAGAACAGCGTTTATCTGAAATAGAAATCTTTTGTAACATTATAAATGTCTTTATCATCACTTTTGATCAGTTTAAAGAACCCTTGCTAAATAAATGTATTAATTTCTATTAAAACAATTATAGTGTATAATGTTACAAAAGCTTTTTATTTCAGATAAATACTGATCTCTCTCTATTAATCATCGAAGAAGAAAAACCTTAACTGTTTTAAATATTGATGATAATAATAATAAAAATGTTTCTTGAACAGCAAATCAGTATATTGGAATGATTTCTGAAGGATCATGACACTGAACACAGGAATAATGATGCTAAAAATGTAGCTTTGATCACAGGAATCATTTACGTTTCAAAATATATTCGAATAGAAAGCAATAAAATAGTAAAAATATTTCACAATATCACTGCTTTTGCTCCATTTTGGATCAAATAAATTCAAGCTTGGTGAGCAGAAGAGACTTCTTTAAAAAACATACACGTAGTACATATTTCCTTTCAGACATCTAATTTTCATCCAGTGTGAAGCCATAATAGCATCATGTTTATGGAAAAACTCTTAAAGTCAGCCATTTTATGAGGGATGTGAAAAGCATCTAGTAGCAGTGAGATGTGAATGGGCATGAACTCTTAATATTAGGTCAAACGGGACTGAAGACTGCCCAAAAGAGCTGTGACCTCTCTAGTGCGTCTGTGTTAGAGGTTTTAACACGCAGGCTCTCAATTCCTGCCGCTACCAGGATCAACACCACAGCCACTTTGATCTTCCAGGCCTCTTCTACCAGCATTGAGAGTCTTACATAGCCTTAGGCCGGGCACAAAAGCTACTTCGGTTTATATAACTGAAATTATGCATGGGGTAGAAAACGACATGTGCTTCGAATGAGAAAATGTCCATTTCGCGTTCAAAATGTTAACTCGATTGAGCAATTTTAGAAATTTTGTGGTGGCCGTCCATGTGTGAAGTTTAATGCCGTTACTGAGACTAATGATTTAACGTTTGCATAATGAATCATTTGCGACAGCTGTGCCAACTGTGCCGCGCTATTCGTCTTCTATCCGAGACATCATCAGACACATAGTGCCATTTACCCTGACACATAGTCGGATCGTTCATTCTGAGCTTGTTGAAGGAGTGCAGAGACACAGTGCCCCCCCCGTCCCCTTGACATCTCGGGTCTCTGCCCTGCTCACAGCTGTCTCGTGTCTCAGCGACTGTCAGCGGCCCAGAGCTACAACTGCATGTCGCACTCCTGATATGTATCACTAAGAATGCAAAAGTTACAAGAATAAATAAACTTCAGTCAAAAGCAAAATAAATCTGTCCTGATGCCTCTTAGATTTAAAAAAAAAAGACTGGATATTGCCATCCGCAACAATGAAGTTTGGTCTTGTGACAATATTGTAAAATAAAACCTGTATTTATCATTATATATTCATTTATATTTGATACTAAACATCTATCTATCTATCTATCTATTTAAATATATACACTAGGTCTACAGTAATTATTTATTATAGAGACAGATTCCATATACAAACACTGAGAGTCAAAAGTTTGTGAACAGTGAGATTTTTAATGTTTTTTAAAGAAGTCTCTTTTGCTCACCAAGCCTGCATTTATTTGATCCAGAATACAGCGAAAGCAGTAATATTGTGAAATATTTGTACTATTTAAAATAACTGCTTTCTATTTAAATGTATATTAAAATGTAATTTATTCCTGTGATCAAAGCAAAATTTTCAGCATCAATACGCCAGTCACATGATCCATCAGAAATCATTCTAATATGCTGATTTGCTGTTCAAGAAACAATTTTATTATTATCGATGAAAAAAAATACTTTTATTTAGCAAGGATGCTTTAAATTGATCAAAAGTGACGATTAAGACATTTATAATATTACAAAAGACTTCTATTTCAGATAAATGCTGTTCTTCTAAACTTTCGATTCATATGTTTTCAACATAATAATGATAATAAATATTTTTTGAACAGCAAATCAGAATATTAGAATTATTTCTATGATGATGATAATGTTTATGATAATATTCTAAAAATGTAGCTTTGAATTCACAGGAATAAATTACAATTTAAAAAGTATTCAAATAGAAAACAGTTATTTTAAATAAAAACATTTCCAAATGTTACTGTTTTTGTTGTACTTTTTATCAAATAAATGCAGGCTTGGTGAGCAGAAGAGACTTCTTTAAAAAAACATTACAAATCTTACTGTTCAAAAACTTTTGACTGGTGTGTGTGTGTGTGTGTGTGTGTGTGTATGTATGTATATGTATATATATATATACATATATACATACATACATACACACACACACATTATGTAAACATAAAAATGTCTATATTAATGAAAAAATATAAGATACTCTATATATTACAAATTACCCTAACTTTTTGTTTCAGTAAGCAATATATATTGACATTCAGACAAAGTCAAACTTGTTAGAAAAAATAAGACACATTGCTCTTTATGAATACATGATGCCAGCGACGAATGGTGGGAATGGTTACCGGTTTGAGGCAAAACATCCACACAGTCCAAACAGAGCACAGCAACAATGTTGATTTGAAACATTGTTCAGCAGCTCTGTGTCTCCGACAAATACAGAATCCATTTGTTTGAGACACAAAAAAGGCGGCAGCGTCTGTTTGGTGCTGTCTGCTACGCCGTGATGGAGAGTCTGTCGCTGACTGGCTGTTTAAACTAAGAGCAAATGCATCATTTTGGCTTCAGCACTGCGTCCAGCCAGTTTATTTAAGCTAAGGTGGGAGAAGCTTTGTTTTGGCTGTTCTTTTGAAACCTGTTTTAATTAGGCAACCTCATAAAAACAAATCATGATTTAATAGGCTGAACGAAGAGAGAGCTGACAAACAGCTTATGTCGGCATGCCAGTATCCCGAGGTTTTGTTTCTATTGCAAGCATGGTGGTACTAAAGTTCAAATGGATTTAATATAAACAAATTACTGTTTAGTTGAACATTTTAGGAAGTTTACATACACTAAACAACAGGATAAAAAAAGCTTAAAAACCGCGCGCCACTTTCCCCTCACAATTAAGATTCCTATTATATGCAGAAACTAATGCTTTTGCGTCTGGGTTTGTGTGTTCTCAGGTGCTTTTTGCTGTAAAAACACTGGGACAGTCACACTCAGCAGGAGAACTCGGAGAGAAAACGTTCAGCGTCCAATTCAGACTGTTTGGACCTGTTCTTCAGAAAGGGGCCATTTGTTTAGGACTGGCCCTCTTTCCCCTCTTTGAAGGCGATGGCCCCTTTCATGTACCAGATGGGAGGTACTTTCAAAAACACAAGTGACTTGTCTCACTGTATGGGAACATGCACCCGTTTGTTTTTTGCTATTGGAGTCTGGTAACATTTGCTACTTCAAAGCAGTCCCTCAGTTATGGTTATATGCAAACTGATTTGGAAAATGACAAAACTTGCTACAAGCAGAGGTAGACCTTTCATGAAAGCAAATTCTATAATCATTAACAAACATGCGAGGAACTCGATGCTCCGCGGCTCGTCGCTGCAGTGTTGTAGATGTTTGGGGTTTGATCTCTCAACTTGTAAATGATAAAAAAGGTGGGAAAGACAAGGAAGCGAAGTGGAGGAACAATGAATGCTTGTTCACAAGCCAGCATGAAACATGGAAGGAGAATTCAGCTACGGCTACAAACAGCGGGAGCATGAAAGACCTTACAGACATCAGCTTGTGTGCGTCTATGTTGTCCTGTTCGCGTTATTTTTCCCTCAGTACAAGATCAAAGCCTTTACCCATCTGCCAAGGAGAATGCTGGGACAGGCGATACAGATGAGATAAAATCAGTATCACAGCATCTTTATCTGTCAGAAGAGACGCACTTGTGGTAAGAGCGTTTTGAGCTCAAAACAAGATCAAAAGAAGCTGCTCATCAACAAATGTGGGCGGGTTATAGAGGTTTATACAGATGAGATATAACCACTGTCATCGGAAATGAGACAGCAGGCGGAATACATGCTGTTACAGCATTCCTAGAGAAGGCTAGATCAAAAGCCACTATGCAACATAGGAGCCAGATGCACAATAATAATAACGGGACATCGCATGTGTCTATGAAATAGCACTTCTATTTTAGAATAAACTGTCAGGAGTATTTATTTTAGCTGCTTGACAACTATATAGCAACAGGTGTGACTTTTGTTATTGCAGGAATACTGGATACAGTCTCTTTAACAAATCCTGTCAGAAGATATCGATGTTGTCTGGTACACAAAACTGTATTAACTACAAATCTATAAGCCTGAGAGTTTGACAGAGGTCACAACGAAATAGCAGAAAGCAAAAGACAAGGTAAAAAAAAGGTAAAGACATTGGTAAAATAGTTCATGTGACATTAGTGGCTCAACCTTAATTTTATGAAGTTACGAGAATACTCTTTGTGAGCAAAAAAAAATAAATAAAAATCTTCAAAAAGTAGTTTCTTCTCTTCCTTGTCAGTCTTCGACGCATGTGCACAAGAGAACACAGCACATGTGGAAGATGCAGAGTCTTTGTAAACATGTCTGAAGATTTCGACAGAGAGGATGACTTGCAATTTTTTTACCCAGCCTTACTTATTTGAACCAGAACATACAGACAATGAACTAAGAGAGATGGACATTCTACATCAGAACGCTGGCTCCTGTGTCAGCAGCACTACACACGGGCATTGTGGTACTGTTGCGAATGCGCATCAAAGACTAACACAGAAGAGAAGAAATTGTTGAATAAAGTCGTCATTTTTGTTTTCTTTGCGCACAACAAGTATTCTCGTAGCTTCATAAAGTTAATTTTAAACCACTGATGTCACATGGACTATTTCAACAATGTCCTTGCTACCTTTCTGGGTCTTGAACGTGGTGTACTCTTACAAATAAAAGTTCATCTTAATTTCTTAATATCTTAATTTGTGTTCCGAAGATGAACAAAGGTCTTACGAGTTTGGAACGACATGAGGGTGAGTAATTAATGACAGAATTTTCATTTTTGGGTAAACTATACCTTCAAATTATAAAAATAAATAAACAAATTGAAGAAAATAAAACAACACTGATGTATGATTACTCTCTTGAAGCTACACACAGGTGCTTAGATGCTTTACTCTTGAACCACCATGTTCACACAACTGCTTACATAGCGTTTAAATCACTACTGTACGAACGGATAACAATTATCAGTTCCATTTTTTGTGCTTGTGCTAGCCTTGAAAATCACCTGTTAACCATAGTGATGGTGTCAAGTGTCAAAATATGATTTATCACAGTTAAAAAGTTCAGTCGAGATGCAAGTTTATCTGTAAAACCTTAATTAACCCACAGGAACTTTTAAGTGCATTCGAGTTGTGCACAAGACCACAAAACTGATGAATGCTGGATCTAAAACCTAGATAAAAAAAAAAAAAAAGGCATTACACATGAGACTGGCATGCAGCAAGTGGCTATTGCATTTTATGATGTGACAACTAGTTATTTTCCAGTAGGGCCCAGTTCACACATCAGGGGTTCAAAAATGAGTATAGCAGATAGCGTCTAATGAATCAGAAGTCTTGCACATTAAGAAGGAACAGCTTGCTTTTCACTTTCAGAAATAAGATGGATAGAATGAGGTCATCAATTCTGTAAATCCATGGGTAAATGTAACCATATTACGCACTTAAATACATGACTGACACTGCATTCTGCTGCTATGTGAATGTGGCCTGGCATAAAAGTGTTTCACCTGACTTGAAGAGTTCGTACTTGGATTTAGAGAATTTGAACCACTGAGAGAATGGAGTAAGCTTTCTGGGTGGTAAGAGCACAGACTTGGCAAAAGTTTTGGGTCTAGATGAACACTGATCTACTAAGGCGGTGGAGATTAACAGGGCAGAAAGAGGTAACAAGTAGAACAATAGATAAACTGTACGGACACATCTGTTTTTGATCAATAGCCTTCTGTAGGATTAAAGCAAAAAGAAACCAGAGTACCAGGGTCGGTTATAAGAACTATAGACGCTCCGATCTGAAAGCAAAGTAGTTCGGAGAAAAGGCTGCCAGAGCGGTAACCTAATCACTCCAAATCACAAGATAATCCTACTTGCCCTCCACTCTTACAGCAGGGCATTATTCATATCGGCAGGCACTCAGACCTCAAACTCTCATAAGCAAATTAATCAGTGACACACATTCCTAATACTCTTGATTTTAAAAGCCAAAAAGCACACAGCTATTTCAGGAATTCTAATAGCCATATTAATCTGTCAAAGATATGCCCATTTCACTTCCAATGTACTCAGGTTCAGTTTTAAGTGTGGGGGAGAAAGCTGAAACACTGAAACGTCTTAAAAACTCACAGGTTAATCCATGGCATTTAAATACATGAGAGATCTGATGTTAAGGCCTAGAAAGAAGAAAAAAAATTCAAGTGCTTCCGGATCTGACCAACATATTTGACATCGGAATAACTCAAACCAAATGTGTTATTTGTTGGTGGTTCTGAGATTTTGGCTAGGAATTGCCGGCGTGGAAACCTTGAAATAAAATCCTGTTAAGCCCTCTGCCTCTCTCTCAGGAGTATAGTTAAAACCATGCTGTGCATGGACATGATTATGCACCGCCACAGGTCTTACGGCATGGCCCAGTCTTGACTTCCAGCAGGAAACAAGCTCAGGAGTTCAATTAGGGCAATTCTCGGTTTGGCCAGGAGATTAGCAAGCGACGTAATACAATCAAACAGAGTGATGAAATATATAACATACTTTTCAGTCCTTTGAGAGAGTATGTCTGATTTGAGAACAGATTATAAGATTACAGACAACTTTAAACTTAGAATGTAGAATTAAAATGGTCATGATAAAAGCTGACGGTGGAAGAGTCTCAGAGAAGACCGGAGGACTCAGACATAATCCTGTCTGCAAACAGTGCTGCCAGGCTGTCCAGCCGTCAGAGGAGACGGATTCGTTTGCTCTGTGGATGAGCAGGAGTAACACGAAGAGATAGTTCCTTCACACTGGGCTGAGCAGACACAATCAGACCCTTGTTCTGAGAGGAGGGAGAGGGCAGCTCTGTTTCGGCCTACAGACAGAGAATACATGAGCCCTCTGCAGTGTGATCAGAGCTGAGGATGCTCCAGATGAACACACAGAGTGAAACAACGTTCAGACTGAGTGCTTTTGGAGGAAAGAGAGAGGAAATGTACTAATCCCAGATAGCGGTTCACAAGAGGAAACGCATCTTGGCATTTCAGCTGCAGTCAATGGCTCCAGGGGTTTTAAGGCTCATGTTATTAGCCTGGAAACGGCTGACAAAGGAACAAAAATCCAGTCCTTAAAGATAGGCTAGTCTTCATTGTTTCAAAGTCTAAAAGTTGTGCAGTATCGTAAGGTCTACAGTGTGTGACAATACATTCCTAAAAATAAGGGTTCTTGAATATCCATGGAATCTTTCAAATGCCGAAAAGGTTCTTTGGATTTAAAAAAAAATGTTTTTCAAAATGGTCCTTTTAAGAACTGTCCACTGAAAGGTTCTTTGGAGAACCAAAAATGGCTCTTCTATGGCATCACTGCAAAAACAACCTTTTGAAACCTTTATTTTCAGTGTGTAAGAGGACTTTTTTGCATCTGGAAGGATAGAATACAAACTGACCTGAATGATGTTGCAACTGCAGTCCTTAATGAGGATTTAAGGGTTTCTAAAGATAAAGAGAAGTTAAATGTCTAAATGTTGCACTTGTAACTGTATTTGAGAACAATGAATATCACAAAGAACTCGAACAATCTGGCCAGCAGATCTTACAAATAATAATTTATTGCTTGTGGAAAATGGAGAGAAAATCAAAACCACTGTGGTATGCAAAACGCATTGGTCGATGAAAGATCAACAAGGACTTGGCTTGTCAGCACACTATCCAACGCCATATAAAAAAATCCTTTGGGAACTGACCAAACAAATAATTGTTTTGAGGATAGATCGAAGTTGCACATTATTATCTGACCACACTTTGCTATTTAACAACAGAGCAGGATTAGAGTATGAATGTATTCGTACAAAATGCTTTGATGAAATTGTTAATCCTTTAAAAAAAATCCTACATTTGTCTTGATACAAACTTAAGTCAGTTAAGCTTTTGGCAGGAACTTGGAAAACTACCCTCGGGAGCAAAGAAAGAAAAATAGATACATTCTTTGGAAATCCATGGATTTCAAGAACCGCTACTCTACTTTCTCGACTGCAAGTCATAGATTCAATCTGCCACAATAAAGCAATAAAGCAGGCCTTGATTGATTTGTAGTTGTAATTACTGTGGCGTTGTCTTGTTAATAGCTTTATTTTCCTGCCGTTTCAACCACATCTACTGCCGTTCTCACAAGAAACGACCCTAAAAGGTCAAAGGCTCTAGCCCCCAAGGGTGAATCATAGGTCCAAGGTTACTTGGAAATGGGAGACTGATTGCTTCTCAACGACATCTCGAAATCTACTCCTGAAAACAATATTCTATGATGGATCTGTAGTCTATGAGCCAAGGGTTAAAGAATGGCTGCAAATCATCGACAGGCTACAGGGGGGGCAATGCTATTTGTGAAAAGCCTGAACTTTTAAAAAAGGCATTAAAAAGTGAAAATGTCAATTATTAACTACCTTTAACTCTGTGGAAGAGTAGAGGACACTGGCCAGAAGTGGTGAACAGATGTGGGATTCTTCTCCTTAGTTTAGTAGGCTATAAACAATAAACATAAGACTAAATTAGTTAAAACAAAGAACTAAAATAACTGAACAGGTTACACAATAAGGTAACATGTAACCAGCCAATGATATCAGATGTTAGATTACCAAATTTCATTAGTGTAGCATAATGAATATAAATCTAAAGTTACATTAACGGCTAATTAAACAAGCGTTATGAACAAATCATTAGCAATTACTAAATGTGCTATTGTATTATGCATGTATTTATTAGCATCAGATTCAGTCAGCCTGCTATCTAGATATTGGTGTTCGTAATGTATAGGAGAAGAAAAAAAACCCATTAATGAATCCAACTTAATTGAGAGTGAATAAATGAATGTCCCTACAATTAAATTATCTTCGACAATGCATAACAAATCATTTAGTTATAGAGCCTTAGGGCAAAAAGCTGAAAAAGACACAGGGATGAATCAGTACTTACCTAAAGGTACTCGCCAAAGGTGTACACTGCCATCTTGTGGACATCCTTAAATATTCTGTCTTTGAATGGAGCCAAGATTTAAATGTGAAACACTGCTTTTCAATGATTTTATTTGTTTATTTTAGTCAAATATATATGAACGCTTCCTTCATGAGGAGGGCTTCTGGGAGAAATGTTTACAGAAAGATCCATTCATCTAAATAAAACTGCAAACAAATCAAACATTGTAACACGCATAATGATACAGGGACAGACGGTTTTTTTGTTTGTGCCGTGGGATGACGTTTTGACAATATAACACAGTCATGACTCATTGTGATAAAACAGGAATCTCTTTTTCTCACAACGCATCTCAGAATATTTATATGATCTGAAGTCTCTAAAAGTTCCTGAAGATATTAGGAAATTCCCAAAAAGTGTGGTGTGAAAGCGTCCATCCAGACCTTTTGTTGTGTGATTCAGTTATGTTGGGTTTTTGCATAAAGGCACAAAGCAGTAAGGCCCCCCCCCCCCCCCAAGGGCATCCTATTCTCATTTTTTTGGCAAGACGTTGGTCCCAATTGGCAGTCCTCTTTTTCCATGCCACTTATGTAAAACGAAAAGAAATCATAAAAAAGACAAAACATCAATAAAAACCATTAAGTGATTATACTTAAAGTGTACAGGTCTAATTCAACTAATAAAATAAACATACTGAAACCTACAGTCAGATGTGATCTACAGTTTAGAGAATACAGTGGGACATTCTGAAGTTTCAGCAGTGTATGACATCCTATTAGAGAGCTTGTTTGGGGGCAGCTAAGCCAAGCCTACTACAGAGGGTACAGCTCTGATTTCATCTTTCCCTGTGTGAAGCTACTCTGCGTGCTGGAGACAGGCAGGACTGCCAGGAGCCTAAGGATAGTTGAAATGTTGGGAAACGACTCGATGTCAGAAGTTTTCAGAGTGGCGAGAACAGTGTCGGGTAGGTGTTGATGACTGGCAATAGAGTCTTGCCACTTGTCCCGCCACCTCTGCAGCTCATCCTGGAAGGAGTTTGGGTCAGGTAAGACATTTTGGAACACCTTGACAAACTCAGTGTCCTTGCAGCATCCCTCCACTTTGGACATGACATAAGGCACAACCTGCAAGCAGCGAAGAGCAGACAAAACATCCTGGGAGAGCCCTTCTATCTCAGCAATACAGTGCTCAATGGCCTTTTTACTGATTTCCTCTCTGTAGTGCACATTTAAGGGTGGTTGTAGTGAAGGTACGTGCTTAGAAGCTAAAACGACTGCCTCTTGAAACCAGTTTTGATGATGTGAGTCAATACTGTTTTTCATTTCATTGAGAGAGGGCAGCAGATTAGAAAGGCGGTTTACAGCTTGATACACGTCGTAGGAATTTCCCTGAAGACTCAGGCTTATGCTTTTGGTGAGGCTCAAGATGTTTTTTATGATCACAACTGTCAATATGAAATCAAAGTTTTGGATAGCAGAAAGGAAGCTCTGAGCCTGTGTTGTGTTTGCCTCATTATCTTGGATCCCTTTGATCTCATTCAAGCAAAAGATGATGTTCTCTAAAATGTCTGTAGTAAGTTCCAGAACTTCATGGCTCATCGCCAATTGACTGCTGCTGATCTTGGCTTTTAGCTCACTGGCCTTCTTTTCGTCCTTCTGGAACAAATGTACAACAGCATCCTCTAGTCTTGCACGTCGTTGAATATCCTCAGAGAACCACATGAAGAGCTGCTCCAAGCACTCAAAACACTGACTTATCTCTCTCGGGGAGGACAAACTGGCTAGCAAGGATTCTGAAGTTACAAGGTTGGGGAAACTAAAGGCATGAGGGAGTCTCTGGGAAAGCAAAGCTGAAGCCTGTGTCATCTGAGAGACTGATGCACTGGGTCTTGCCAAGGTTTGACTTCTACAGAGTGCCAAGTTCAAACCCCACTTCTCAGAAAGGGCGATGGTGAGCGTATCTATGAATGTAGCAATGTCTGTGGAAATGGGGATAAAGGCTAATATATTTTCACACTGAATGTCTTGTTTGTTTAGGTAGTATACTCCTACAGGGATGTATGGTTGGCCATCAATTGCAAACTCTTCCTCAGTGACTATGGAAAAGAACTTTACGTTGCAGAGTTCCTTGAGCAATTCCTCTCGAGCAACAGCATCGTAGGAGGTAAAAACTCTTTTTTCTAGTCCAGTGCCATCCAGGGTAACTACTTGGTTTATACCATCCTGAGCCTTTACTTCAGAATGGACTGCGCCTTCAGATTCTGCCTCCATGGGGTGATCGGTAATATCCTCAGGTGAAGCAGGTGTGCAATGGTCAGAAACACTTGGAGTTATTGCAGAGGACTGAACAAGGCAAAAGTGTTCTGCTGCAGTTTCTTGGTCTGAGCAATCTGGTGAAGCTGAACTGAACTGATCTATGCCACAATGTGCAGCTACTTTGGGCTGTTCAAGGCCAATTTGATCTACTACGTTGGACTGATCAGTTTCACTTTGATTGCTAGGTACTATCTGATCATTTCCACCTTGACTAAGTGCCTCAGACTGACCAGGCACACTTTGATTCAATGCAACTGCAAGAATAGTTTCACCTTGAGCTTCTACTACGGACTGATCATTTCCACAGGGTTCATCTGCCACAAGCTGATCATTTCTACTTTGATTCCCTGATGCTATCTGACAAGTTCCACTTCCATCTGCTAACCCAAATCCACTTTGATGTTCTACAATTATAGGCTGATTAGTTGGAACTTCCACAAATGTATCAGTTACAGTTTGATCCGCTGATGACTGATCGGTTTCACCTTGATCTACTGTTACAGACTGATCACTTCCAGATTGATCTCCCAAAACTAACAAATTAGTTCCAACTTGGTTTGGTAAGACAGACTGACCAGTTCCACTATGATGTGCTGTTAAAGACTGATCATTTCCAGAGTCAACTACCATGAGCTGATCAGCCCCACATTGATTCCCCAATATTGACTGACTAGTTCCAGCTTCATTTGATAATATAGTTTCTGTCTGAACGTTTTCATTTTTACTGTCAACTATAGACTGATCTGGCTCAACTTGACCAACTGCTATAAACTGATCAGGTACACTTTGATCTTCTGAAACTGACTGACAGGTTACATCTCGATCTGCTGTAACAGATTGGTCATTTCCAGAGTCATCATCTTCCATGAGCTGATCAGATACATTTTGATCTCCTGATACTAGCTGACTAGTTTCACCTTCACTTGGGAACCCAGTATCCATCTGACCAGTGTTATCTTGATCCTCTACTACGGAATGATCATTTTCAACTTGACCAGCAACTATGAACTGTTCGGTTACAGTTGCTTCTCCTATTTCTGATTGACCAGTTTCAACGTGATCTGCTGTTACAGACTGATCATTTCCAGAGTCATCATCTACCATGAGCTCATCAGATACATCTTGATCTCCTGATGCTAATTGACTAGTTTCACCTTCACTTAGGAACACAGTTTCTGTCTGACCAGACTTACCTTGATCCTCTACTATGGAATGATAATTTTCAATTTGACCAGCTACTATGAATTGTTCTGTTACACTTGGGTCTGCTATTTCTGGCTGACCAGTAACACTTTGTTCTGTGGTTACAGATGGATCATTTCCAGAGACATCATCTACCATGAGCTGATCAGATTTATCTTGGTCTCCTGATGCTAACTGACTAGTTTCACCTTTACCTGAGAACCCAGTTTCTGTCTGACCAGTCTTATCTTGATCCTCTACTACGGAATGATCATTTTCAACTTGACCAATTACTATGAATGGTTCTGTAACACTTGGGTCTCCTATTTCTGACTGGCCAGTTACACTTCGATTTGCTGTTACAGATGGATAATTTCCAGAGCAATCGTCTACCATGAGCTGATTGGATACATCTTGATCTCTTGATACTAACTGACTAGTTTCACCTTGAGCTCCTGTTACAGATGGATCATTTCCAGAGTCATCATCTTTCATGAGCTGATCAGATACATCTTGATATCCTGATGCTAACTTACTAGTTTCACCTTCTCTTGGGAACCCAGTTCCTGTCTGACCAGTCTTATTTTGATCCTCAACTACAGAATGATCATTTTCAACTTGACCAACTACTATAAATGGTTCCGTTACACTTGGGTCTCCTATTTCTGATTGACCAGTTGCACTTTGATCTGCTGTTACAGACTGTTCATTTCCAGAGTCATCATCTACCATGAGCTGTTTAGATACATTTTGGTCTCCTGAAATTAACTGACTAGTTTCACCTTCACTTGGGATCCCAGTTTCTGTCTGACCAGTTACATTTCGATCTTCTGTTAGAGTCTGATCATTTTCAGAGTCAACTACCATGAGCTCATGAGACTCACTTTGATCCTCTGAAATTAACTCGCCTTCATTTGCTAACTCAGGTTCTGTCTGACTAGCATCTTGAGTGTCTACTACTGAATGTACAGTTTCAAGTTGACCATCTGCATTGAACTGATCATTTACAATCTGATCTTCAGTTACTGACTGACAAGTTTCATCCTGACCTGTTGTTACAGAATGATCATGTCCAGAGTTATCAGGACATATAGCCTCAACTTCATGAGATCCAGTTTGTTCCACTGCTACCAATTGACCAGTTTCACCTTCATCTGTTATCACTGTTACTATCTGACAAGCTTCATCCTGATTTTTTACAATAGACTGACCCGTTTCAGCTGGACTAACTTCCAACTGCTCAATTAGACGTTGTTCCCCTGTTGTTGGCTGGCCATTTGCACCCTGATCTTCAACTACATATGAATAATTTTCACTTGCATCAATTTCCATGGCTTGATCAGTTTCACTCTGATGGACTGACTCTAACTGTTCATTTACACTGTGATCAACTGACATGGGCTGAACAATTTCACTCTGATCCTCTGACACAATTTGACCATCTGCTAACCTTGTTACTGTGTGGCAACTTTCATCTTGAGCAACTATGGAGGAATCAGTTTCAACTTGAGCAATTGCCAAAAACTGATCAGGTACACTTTGTTCCTCTGTTGCTGGCTGGTTAGCTTCACCTGTTTCTGCTACTGCAAACTCAACCTCCATATGTTGGTCATCAGTTTCACTTTGATTAACTGATTCTGACTGAACAGTGCCAGCTGGCTGTTGTTCATTGGACTGCTCAGTTCCAGCTTGATTGGTAACTATTTGATCCTCTGTTACTATCAGACCAATTCCACACTGATCAGGTACTTCGGACCTATCATTTATATCTTGAACCAGTCCAATCAGTTGATCACTTCCATCATGTTCCGCTCCTGTAGATTGCATAGTGGCATCTTGGACAGATTCTGTTGGTTGGTCAGGTGTGCTGGTTGGCAGAGAGCTGCAAGCAGGGATGACTTCAGCTTCAGTGGTGGCTTTGTCTGAGATGCTAAGTGTTAAAGAAGATGACAGGTCAGGTGTATTTTCTTCAGCTTTTTCTATTTCACTAGAGCCATTGGTTTCCACTAGAATTTCCGCTGGAGCAGCAGTTTCAACATCTAAACAAAGGATAAGACATATTTAATTTAAAAAAAAAAAGAGATAATTACTTATTACTAATACTTTTCATTGAACAATACTGACTCTCAGTACTGATTCCAGCATTGTTTGCCTCTTGTGGATAATCCGAACCATTTGTATCTACAGCCATCTCCTGTGGAGCCATAGCAATCACCTCTGTGAAAGGACAGGAAAGACAGAATAAAACAACTGCATTTCATTACTTTGAAGGTCCATTTGAGTTCCTCAATAATTAGTTTTAGTAATTAGTTGAGCAATTAGTTTTACTTACCACCTTCCATTCTCAGGTGATTAATTCTTGATTTTACCTACATGTATGAAAAAAAATCAGGAACATTACTTTGTTTACCAGTTGATATTAATACTTATAAGAGCACACTGCTAGGGTGATTGACAATGTATGTTAATTTAATATTTTTTGGACAATGAGAATTATTAACAGTGTAAACACAAAGAAATGTACCACACCTGAGCAAGGAATTGATTACTCTCTGGATCACCCTCCATGCATTTCTCAATCACCTCCTCCAGGCTCTGTAGTGTCTGGCGATGCATAAGAAGCATCACTGCATCAGTCTTACTGCCGTTGTTGAAGATACCATCTCTGAGTAAAGTCTTCAAGGAGTTTAGCGTTGTCTTCATTAGGTCGCACTCCATGCTAATGCTAGGCAACACGGCCACAAGCTGAAGGAGGGTTGCAACATTTGGAAGGTTTTTGGCTTCATTATGGAGCAGTGTCTCAGAGATGGAGGTGGGAGGACAAACATCTTGATACTTCTCCCTCCATACTGTGGCCCAGGTGTTAATGTCTTCTTCTGCTGTCTCTGGCTCAGGGAGATCACTCAGGTATATAGTGTGCAGTTTATCTGTGGATTCTGGGAGTATAGGTAGAGGGTTGCACGTTGGCAGAAGGGACAAAACCTTAAGGGCTTTTAGGTGATTCTCTGTGAAGTTAAACTTCATTTCTTCAATCAACCCATTTAGAACGGGTAAACTAACTGCTTCCATGTAGAACGTTTCTGGTGAATCATGGCCACTGACAGATTCTGCATATGACAGCAATCCCATGACCTTAGTAGCAAGCTCTACTGCCTCTTCAAACCAGACAGCATGCACTGCACTCACATTGTCCAACATCTTGCTAAAAGAATCTATTATTGGCATAACCTTCTCAAGCTCGCAAATAATGTCAGCAGGGTTTCCGCAGCGAAACACAGTGCTGCAATTCCTCAAGGGAGCACAAGCATTCTTCAAGATCACCAGGGGGATGACAAAATCGACCTGTCTAATAGCTGTGGACAGGGTCTGGGAATGCAGTGACATGCTACTACTCCATGACCCACTGGAGTTGGTGCTCACAGAATCTAAGCAGTTCAGGACTCCATCCAGCATGTCCACCAAGATATCGAAGAAGTCTTCTCTCTTCTTCCATCTGGACAGGCATGTCTCTGGGACCTCTGCAAGGGCTTCCCGTGGGGTATTCAGCAGCCCATCCATGGTCTTGGCAAGCTCACCCTCTAATTTGGGTGACTGGTCAAAAAACTGTAACAGATCCTCAGCTGTCTCTAGAACCTTTGTAATGGAGGCATTTTGAAGGCTTAGAGCCAGCCAATAAGCAAGTCCACAAGACTCACTGGGAGTGTTCACAGCTAAGGGATAGCTCTCTAAAAAGCCCAAAGCCATCTTTCTGAGGCTTGTGCTCCCCGTACCAAAGCACATGATGGACTGGCCACGACAGCAGCCCATCTGAAGTCCCCATTCATCCTCAAGTGTCGCTGCGAGAGCCTTGGCTTGCAAATCCACATCAGAGCTTTCATCAAAGTGCAGAAATCCTATAAGCTCCACTTTAGGGATGCAGTCATTCACATATCTAACAAAGACTGGTAGGAACTTTACCTCACCCACTGAAATAGCTCTATCAGTGATGATGGAAAAGAAAGGAGAGTCCTGAACTTCAGTGAGGATTGTTTTTCGGACGGCCTTCACGATACTTTGTAACATTTCTTCTTCTGAAAACGATGTCCCTTCCTCCTGTACCCAATGACATGAGGCAAGTTTCTGAACAATAGCATCTTGCTCTGGTTTATCGAGATCGATCAATGAGCAGTTTCTCCTTGCAAGCATAGCTGCCTGTTTAAAGACTTCATCACAGTTCCTTATGTTGTCTGCTGGTTCACCAGAATGGCCATTCTCATCTGGAACCTGCTCCACATCCTTAACATTTATATGCGGCTCCTCAGCCACCACTTCTGTGCAACCAGCAACCACTTCTATGTTCTCAGGCTGCTGCGGAGTAGCTATGCTCTCAGCTCCCTCTTTGTTGATATCTGCTTCTAGAAGTCAGGGTTAACATTATTTTAAACAACTTACAAAATATTTTCAATAAAACAAATATTTTATTAAAGACTCAAACACATTAAAAACTCAAATGCAAGACTATTCCTAAAAAAAATTACATACCACTGCCTGTTATCTCAGAGTTTATCACAAGTATTGTGGAGTCTTTGTCCTGTGAATAGAAATACTACTGATGAACAAAACTGAAAAAAGCAAATCAACAAACAATAACTGATATGAATCTACATTTTCTTCAAAATAATTAAGTTATATAATTAAATCAACCATTTACACTGTAAACTCTAAACCTTACCTCTAAAAATGATATGCTATAACAATTATATCACAACTTTACAAACCTGCTGAGCAGCCCTGCCCTCTAATTCATCCATGTGTGCATCATCTGAAATGTTGGAAAAGTGAGCATTAAAGGAGACATGAAATTAAAACTGACCCCATCTTTTTCATAAATGCCTTTTTTTATCTCATAATTTTAGATTAAAATGTCATGCCATTTAGTGTGCTTAAATACTAAACACCAAGAAAAAAAAAGCAAGCAATTAAAATATATATTACATACCTTCTGTTTTTATTTCAACAGCCTTTCCTAAGGTTTTGGATTCTTTGTCCTGTAAAGTAAAACAGATTTTAGAAACACATCTGCAGAGCTAAGTAAACATTTGAAACAAAATGGATCCTTACCAGGCAAATACCCTCAAGCGTCTTAGGTGTGAGCTTTAAGCACTGAGTAACCATTCGGTCTAGGTCTCTGTTGAAGTCAGTGCCCACCTGAAGCACGGCTAAACAGGGCGATCTGTCCATGGGTGAGGTGTTGCTCAAGTAGTCTTGATACATTATGTGCCGCTTTACCTCACCACAATATTCCAATGCTGTGCTTGGCAACACACACATAATCTTAAGCAATGTGTTGATGTTTACAAAGTACTGCATAAGGGGCAGACGTAGAGTCTGAAAAATGGTCTCTGGTATAGTAAAAGTAACCACTTTTGTCTTCCACTTCACTTTCCAGCAGCTCAGCTCCGTAAAGAAGTTGTCAGGATCAGGAAGGTCACCAATGTACAACGGAGGTTTTGACTTGAGCGTTTCAAAAACATAGCTCGTTGTCACAGAGCTTGGGACCAAGGACAATAAGTTGAGAGCCTCCTTGTGGTCATCAGAGAAATAGTCTTTCACCATGTTTATGAGGTGGTCAACTAAAGGGACACTCATTGTGTCCTTGTAGTATGAACCTGGTTTCAAATGGCTGTCCCTTGGAATGATCACGCCATCAGGCACTTTAACCAGCACACCCAGATTCTGAGCAAAGCAAGATGCTTCATCAAACCAATTCTGGTGGAAAACCTTGATGTTGGTTTTCACTCTGTTAAGTGTAGCCACGATACCACTGATCTGGCTGAGCTGCGATGCAGAGCTAAAATGATCTTTCTGTAGTGCTGCACTCAGTTCTTTGGTGAAGGATGAGGCATTTTTCAGCGCAACGATGGCCACAATGAAATCAAAGTCCCTTATTAACTGAAGCAGTCTCTTGGCTCGGTTGGACACTGCCAAACTCCATCTTTGTTGTTGGCAGTTATCAATATTTTCTAGCCAATCAACCAGAGGCTCCAGAATCTGAGCGAAGACTTCATAAGAGTCGTGTTTCTCAAGCCAAGTGGAGCAGAAATTTCCTTGAAGCTCATGGATTTTCTCATAGCTCTCTCTTAGCCCTATGGCTAAGACTTGATCTAACTGTTTCTCGAGGGCAGGCATGCTGTGGAAAAATGACACTATCTCCTCCAATGTGTCTATGGCTCTGATGACCGCAGCTACTGGAACTGACCTTGACCACCAGGTATTAAAAGAGTAACATGAGCAGTGTGTGCATATAGCGAGAGGATACTTCTCCTGTATTTTACATGCAAATGCCTTGAGCTTGTAGGACACTTCCCCAGAGCCAAGGTAAGCCTGACCTCTGCAGTAGCTCAAATCCAAATGCCACTCTCTAGTGACAACATCAAAAAGTAGCTCACACATGGCCTCAGTGTCATGAGCAACCTCGATAAAACCAAGAAGCTCGAGGCGCATGACATCGAAACTGTCAACAAATCTGATGAACGTGGGTAAGTAGTCAATCTCTCCAAATCTGACAACTCGGTCGATAAACAAGGAGAAGAATGAACTTCCGAGCTCTGAAAGAATCCTTTCCCTGACAACATCCTCACACACTTTAAGGACTTCATTCATCTCGGATATGGTCACATATTGTACTTCTTGATCTTGATCACCCTGAGTGTGTCTGCTTTGCTTGCTGTATGCTGCCGTGACAGCAGCCTGTAACGCAGATTTTAATGCCTCTTTATCAGTTTCTGCACACTCAGGCGGTTTCTGGCTCTCAATGTCCATATTTAAAGTCATCTCTCTTGGTTCTTCTGTATCCTCTTTAGATGCATCATTTGCACTGGTTTCTGGAACTGTAAAGGAGTTGGGATAAAAATAAATAAATAATTAATTAAAATTAACAACTGCATCTAACAAAATACAACTCACTTGAAATCATTCTTGTTTAAGCTATAAAAAACAGAAGGGTGCTATTTTTTTTTTTTTTTGAAGAAAATTAAGTCAAAGATGAGAAGCTTTACCTGATGGTTGCACTTCCATTACATCATCCTAAAAACAAGTGGATAAAAATGGTGAACAGCTTGTTAAAAACATTTGACTTTTTGCCATCATTTATCTCCAGGAAATTTAATGCAATTTAATACAAATAAAATTAAAATCAATTACCACAAACATGCTTACGTCATATAACAGCTGCAGGATTTCTGGATATTTCTTTACATACTCCTCCACCATCTCCTCAATGCTGAAGTGGACATCTTGATTGACATAAACAAAGGCCATATTGCTCAGTCTCTTTTCCGCTGACACTTCTTTCATGTAGGTTTGATAGCGGTCCAACACCATGTCATAGTGCCCATACACATCTGCTTCAGCGCGGACACATGGGATGGTACCCAATACTCTCAACAGGCTCTGCACATTTGGGTAAAAGCCTATATCTGGGATCTTGAGAGTAGCAAACACACTGGTGGGAAGAATCCTTCGCTTGCTAGCATGTCGCCATTTCACTTCCCAACAGCCCAGCTCATCATAAAAGGAGTCAGGACGAGCCAAGTTATTCAGGTTAGCATCAGCAACTTTGTCTTTGCGGATGCTAAAATTGTGGTCAGCCATGTATGAGGGTACCAGTGACAACCATCTGAGGATCCTTGCCATTTCAGTGCCTAGGACTCTTTTGACTTCATCAACAAGGTACTGTAAAACCTTCTTGCTCAGCGCTTCCCTGTAATAATCCTCCAATGAGACTTGGGGTTTCTCCTCACCATCACCATTTGTCACCATCTCCACTGTTTGATTAACTGGCACCCCCAACTTCTTGGCTCTGCCCACTGCATCAGAGAACCACTTCCTGTGAAAAATGGCAATCTCCTGCATGTGTTTGGTTAGAAGCTTTAAGGCGTTGGAGATTGTGTACTGCAACGTGCTGCTGATGCTGATTATTCCCCTGAGGCTGGGGTTCAGGATGCTCACGCAACACAGTGTGTTCTTTAAGACCACAAGAGTAATGATGAAATTAAAGTTCTTCAGCTTCTCTTTCAGCATTAGAAGCACTACAACGGTGTCTGCGTCCACATCTGAAAGGGAACTGGTGCACATCTCTCCAATGCTGCTCAAAAGTGGCTCCAAGATATCAAGCATTGTCTGGAAAGCATCGGTGGCATATTCCCAGTGGTTCTGGCAGGACTCTTTCACTCTGTCTACTTCGCCTTTGATGTGGCTGTATGAAGCAGTGATCTTGGCATCAAGTTTCTTCGCCAGAGTTTCTGACTGCCTAATTATGGCAGCAACCTGCTCTACAGTATCAACAACGTCCTGAATTGGAAGGATGGGCATGGAGCGAATCAACCACACGTTGAAGGCGTAAGGCTCACTGGGGGACAGAACCACCTGTGGGAAATCCCGCAGCATCCTGCAAGAGAGATCCTTCAGTTTCTGACACATGGCACCTGATGACAGGTAGGTGAAGCCACGGCAGTGCTCCATTCGCAGCCCCCACTTGTTCTGGATCTCAGATATAAGCATAAGGAACAGACCGTCAGAGTCAAGATCGCAGGGAAGGAATCCCATGAGGTGCTTCTGTGGGAAGCCTTCACCTGTAACTGAGCGGATAAACAAAGGAATCTGGTCCTTGCCCTCAATATTTACTCTGTCTTGGAGAAGTATGGAAAAAAAGCGTGCAAGACGCAAGCTACTGCGGATTTCCTCACGCATTACATCCTCACCTAATGCAAGCACTTCTTTTTGGTCGATCTTCTCTGCACAAACAGTATTGACAGAGAGTGGCCCAGCTGGGTCATTCCCCAGTGGTTTGACAACATTGAGAGATGTGTTGTTGGTGATGCTAAAACCAGTGAAGGCTAAAGTCTCCTTGAAGTAGTCTTTCAAAGTTTCCTTCGCTTTGGAAACAGCAGGATCCTCCTTTTCTGATTCATCATGTGCAGGAGGATTTTGTGTTTCGCTGTTCTCAGCTGAATCACTCTCAACTTGAACTTGTGCCTCTGGCACAGAGGGGTTTGAGTTATTTGTTGTTGCTAAAAAAGCAGAACACAAACACACTTTTAAAATAGCACAGAATCCACTGTAATTAGTTTGTGTAATTACAAAGAAAAAAACTGAATTTAAAAATGCTGACATGGAAATGCGTTACCTACCTTTAGTTTTCTTTGTGACAACAGGCTCCTCTCCTGTCTGAAAAATGAAAACCAAATACGTAATGCATCATGTTTAGTCAACACTACAATACATCCATAATGACAAATAAAATCAATGAATAATAATAACAAGGCTAATACATTATTTTAATGATAACTACAAATGATGAAATGCTTGTTAAGGAAATGGGCCATTAATAACTATTACAAGCATGAGATCTAATTACCATTCAAATGGTAATGTACACAGAACTCAATACCCTTAGTGTTTATTTACTTTGTCACTTTGTATTTAACTTCAATAACTAACTCAAAAAATGCCTACATTACATTGAATAAACACTTTTCTGAAATGCACTGAATATCTACGTAACGCTACTTGTGTGTGCTGGGTTCACTGTGGCACTCTTTACAAAGAAACTCCTTAAAACCCATTCAGTACAGAACAGTTCATGTCTTAATTAGATGTACCAGATTTTGGAATACCAGTCTGTAAGGAAGTTGCTAGAGACCATACATTATTAAATTGTTGAAATGTTTTTTTCTCAGGATGTTCCCAAAACAAGAAAGGTACAAACAGAATAAAATAGAATGTTTTTAAACTTGATGTGTACATTAGATACTCACTTTCTCCCGTGTCCTTTTTCTGTTGCTAGTTTGTGCATTGTCTTGGTTGGTTGCAAAATCGAATATAGTAGGAATGGCATCATCCTTCAAAGACTTCTCAGAGCTCTGAAATAAAAAGGGGTTTTACATATTTCACCACACAGGAGTAAGTGTGGGTAAGGAGTAATTGTGTCATGTCAAGGTGTGGGGGCAGAGGTTGAAATATTTGGGAATATCCAGTTTAGCAAATGGAACAGCGTACACATATTTTTGGGAAATATGTGATGCTTGACAACAAAACCAGTCTTAAATAGTACTGGTAAATTTGCAGCAATAGCCAACAATACATTGTATGGGTCAAATTTATTTTTTTTTATGCCAAAAATCATTAGGACAGATAATGTACACACCCCCTTGTCATCCAAGATGTTCATGTCTTTTTTTCTTCAGTCGTAAAGAAATTGAGGAAAACATTTCAGGATTTCTCTCCATATAATGGATATCTATGGTGCCCCCTGAGTTTGAACTTCCAAAATGAAGTTTAAATGCAGCTTCAAATGGCTCTAATCTAAGGGTCTAATCTAGCAAAACGATTGGTTATTTAAAAAAAAAAAAAAAGACAATTTATATACTTTTTGAACCACAAATGCTTGCCTTGGTCTAGCCCTGTGTGATCTGTGTGTATTCCTGTTTATGACAGTTAGGGCATGTCAAAAAACTCCCATCTCATTTTCTCCTTCAACTTTAAAATCGCCCTACATTGCTGCAGAAGTACTGACCCAGTGTTTACAAAGTGAACAAGCAAAGGGGGTCAAAAGCCCTTTACAAAAAAAAGGTAAAACAGCGATCTAGGACAATTTTGAAATTGGAAGAGAAAATGAGATGGGAGTTGTTCGACCCTTTAAAGCTGCTTTTAAACTGCATTTTGAAAGTTCAAACTCGGGGGCACCATACATATCCATTATATGGAGAAAAATCCTGAAATGTTTTCCTCAAAAAAAAATATTCTGACTGAAGAAAGACTTGAACATCTTGGATGACAAGGGGCTGAGTACATTATCTGTAAATTTTTCTTCTGGAAGTGTACTTCCATACGTTCCAAGAAGATATTTTGTAAATTTGGTAACACTTTCTATGAAGCCTGTATTTATAGCCCGTAATACATTATAAGGGTATTCTTAAGGCATTATAATTAATGCATAATGCATTATAAAAACTTTATAATAGGTTATCTCATGAGTATTCATAAGAACAGTTTTAATGTATTATAATGTTTACTTATTTGTGGTTATAGCTTTTAAGAGTATGATTACCTCATCATAGTTATAACATATTATAAGTCTCATATCTTGCCATGCTACTCATGTCACTTTACTTAAAGCATACAAAGACCACTTATAAGTAACTATAATAATATTTCTCAAAGAACCCTAAGATCAGGCATCAGATCAGATAAATGTGTAATGACACATTTGTATTATTAGTTTGATTATTTTGATAGTACCCTTTAGACAGCTTTTGATATGTAACTCTGCAACTCCATGTCAGCTAGCAGTAATTATTATTAGTAGTATGCTAAATATATGCTAACACTAAATTGTGATGTTTCCCCAAAAGACAAACTATTATACAGGTCCTTTTCAAAAAATTAGCATATTGTGATAAAGTTCATTATTTTCTGTAACGTACTGATAAACATTAGACTTTCATATATTTTAGATTCATTACACACAACTGAAGTAGTTAAAGCCTTTTATTGTTTTAATATTGATGATTTTGGCATACAGCTCATGAAAACCCAAAATTCCTATCTCAAAAAATTAGCATACCGGTATTTCATCCGACCAATAAAAGAAAAGTGTTTAATACAAAAAAAGTCAACCTTCAAATAATTATGTTCAGTTATGCACTCAATACTTGGTCGGGAATTCTTTTGCAGAAATTACTGCTTCAATGCGTCGTGGCATGGAGGCAATCAGCCTGTGGCACTGCTGAGGTGTTATTAGAAAACGTAATATAATGTAAAAAATAAATGTAATATAATACAGTCCATTATAAATTAAGTAGATTTAATATGGCATCCATTGTGTGTTATAAATAATCATAATTTTATAGTTATAACCTCAAATACTCAAGTATTTGAATGTATTATAATTGTTGTTATGGTTATTCATGAGATGATATAACATATAAGGTTTTTTATAATACATTACGCATTCTTTATAATGCTTTAGAAATACACTTATAATGTATAATAAATAGTAATATTATAATAAATAAAAAAAAAACTTAATTTATGATTAGTAATATGCATTGCTACTTCATTTGGACAACTTTAAAGGCAATTTTCTCAATATTTAGATTTTTGCACCCTCAGATTCCAGATTTTCAAATAGCTGTATCTTGACCAAATATTGTCCTATCCTAACAAACCATACATCAATGGAAAGCTCATTTATTCATCTTCTGGGTGATCAAATGATTTAACCTTATGACTGGTTTTGTGGTCCAGGATCACATATGCCTAATAATTCATAGCCAATATTTAGCAAAACAAAAAATATTTCAAACACTGGCAAATTACCAGTGTCAAAAATGGTGCAGTGTTCTGTGGGGAAACCCTACACATCAATCCTAGTAAAAATGTATTTTACTGGTTTTGTTCTCTAACATCATGATAAAGAAAGAATAAAAAGCCCACAATTCTAATCATCAAAGCCATGTAGACTTACCTGCTCACATATCATTGAGGTCTCAAAATGTTTTGAGCACAATTTGTAGCTCCTGTGTAAATCTTCAGGTGTTTTGATCTCCAGATCTGGTCTGTGGCAGTTCACCACCCATTGTTTACATCTAAAGATATGAAGCAAGGTTACTGCAGTAGTACAAAAGTGATATTTTACCATTACAAACCTCAACAATGAAGATAAAAACACGGGATCTAAAACAAAGCATAAGTGTTACTAAACAGTAAAATACTCAATTTGACCCCCAAGAAGAAAGCAAAAGCTCAAATCAAGCCATAAACAGAATAACGTATTCTGAGGGAATTAAATTCCTGCCATTTTGGGAAGGGCCTGATGATGGCGAACGTGTACAGGAGTCGTTTGCTTACAGTAACCCCATAAAAGTTGCAGCAATCACTTTGAAAAAAATGCGAAATATAATAACATGATAGCCAATTAGAAAACAGACCCTCGCAAAAACAAAACAAAAATTGCATTACCAGATTAACGAGAGCAGCATGGAAAGCATAAGCCCACAAAAAGGGTGCCATGCATTCAATGAATCGTTGTGAAAGGGGGGCAGAAGCTAACCAGCTAACAAACAATGCTAATTTGCTCATTCTTTGCTTAAAATAAAAATCTAACGTGGAAAAAAATAACAGAGATTAAATTGCGATTGCATTTACGCCCAAAGGCTTGCACTCACCGAACGGGATCCAGTGGGAACCTAAAGAAGGAAACGTTGGACTGGTCCGTACTCTGCTTGCAGTTTGCTGCGGCACAGCAGTCGGGCATTTTGGACTTAATCAAAATGAATACTGCATTGCATGAATCCTTCGGCGCAAAAGGAGACGCTTTCAAAGCAAAACGCGAGCGCGCATCTACACAGATTTCACGCTATCTAGCGTTGTTTCCAGCCGTCGCGTGCATTCTACTGGAACTTGCTCATGGCCGAAATGTTGCTACTTTCACAGAGGAATCAACAACCAGGAAGAACACCTATGTAGAGCGGAAATGGACTGAACGGAGGACGGATCCCCCCCAAAAATAACTCTATCACCGTCATTCGTTCCCCTTCTCAATTGCACTTAGTGACTAAGTAAAAATCGCTGCACAACTTAATTTTTAAGTGTCATCACAAGATGATTAAATCAAATGACAAATTTGTCCCCCTGCTTCAAGGCGCCAAGGTTTTTATGTAACCCACGTAAACATTCGAGGTCACACCCTTTTAATAACACATAGTTGATTATTTTATGAAATCTCAATTAATTTATAGGTGTATAAATTTATGCAGGCAACAATTAGGGAGTTTAACCCATTAATCCCACTTACTAACATCTGGATTATTCATTGTATTATTGTTGCAACAATAATACAAATTCTTTAAATCTTAATTTAACATTTCATTTTTTAAACAGCTGATAAATTTTAGCTTGTCCCTCTAAAAGATGCCACACTTAGCACATGTATTAAATATAAACTATTTTTGTTTTTGTTTTTCACTGTATTTACTCAGTATTATTTGGGAAGGACTTAGAATTCTATATTTGTATGTTTGATGTGCTTTTTTAATGCAGAGAATGAACATTTTAAATGTAAAAAACATCATACACTTGTTTATTTTATTAGGAAAATACCATATACTGTATATAAGAAGATGTGGGCTCAATGTAAACCAACTTTTTTTTTCTCCATATTTTAAGTGATTTTTAATTATAGGAGGTGAAGTGAGGTGAAGTGAGGCCAAGTATGGTGACCCATACTAGGAATTTGTGCTCTGCATTTAACCCATCCAAGTGCACACACACAGTAATGAACACACACACACACACACACCGTGAACACACACCCGGAGCAGTGGGCATCCATTGCTGCGGCGCCCGGGGAGCAGTTGGGGGAACGGTGCCTTGCTCAAGGGACTCACCTCAGTCGTGGTATTGAGGGTGGAGAGAGTGCTGTACATTCACTCCCCCCACCTACAATCCCTGCCAGACCTGAGACTCGAACCTGCAACCTTTGGGTTACAAGTCCGACTCTCTAACCTCTCTAACTCTAATTAGGCCACGGCTGCCCCAATTTATGTAAATGTCTTGGAACAAACTAAAAAACTAAAAATGTATGTAATTTCTCTCTCTCTCTCTCTCTCTTTGGCAGCTAATGTTAATATGATAATCAGCATATGTAGTACTTCTTGTTTTGTGGCATGGAACTAAGCATTGAAAGAAATAGTACATACAATTGAAGTCAAAAGTCTTTCTGCAAAATGTTAATTATTTTACCAAATTAAGAGGGATCATACAAAATGTTAAATTTTATTTAGTACTGACCTAAAGAAGATATTTCACATAAAAAGACATTTACATATAGTCCAGATTACGGAAAAATTACATTTATAAAATTATCTCGTTCAAAAGTTTACATAAGTAATTACTTAAGAATCTTAATTACTTAAATAATCCACAGAAAGTGATATTTATTTATAAATTCCTTGTTTGTCCTGAATAGTTAAACTGCCTGCTTTTCTTTAGAAAAATCCTTCAGGTCCCACAAATTCTTTGGTTTTTCAGCATTTTTGTGTGTTAGAACCCTTTCCAACAACGACTGTATGATTTTGAGGTCCATCTTTTCACACTGAGGACAACTGATGGACTCATATGCAACTATTACAGAAGGTTCAAACACTCACTGATACTTCAGAAGAAAACACGATGCATTAAGAGCCGGGGGTGAAAACTTTTGGAATTTGAAGGTCAGGGTAAATTGAACTTATATTGTCTTCTAAGAAACATGTAAGTATCTTCTGTAGCTTCTGAAGGACAGTACTAAATGAAAAAATATATTTAGGCAAAATAAGAAAAATGTACACAAGTCCCTCAGTTGTCCTCAGTGTGAAAAGATGGATCTCAAAATCATAGTTATTGTTGAAAAGGGTTTAAATACATAAAAATGCTGAAAAAAAAACAAAAAAAAATTTGTAGGACCTAAAGGATTTTTTCAGAACAGTGGCAAGTTTAACTGTTCAGGACAAAAAAGGACTCGTGAACAACTATCACTAAACAACAACAACAACAAAAACCGCTGTGGATCATTCAGTAACAACACAGTATTAAGAATCAAGTGTATTTAAATTTTTGAACATGGTCTTTAAATTCAACAATTATTTTCTCTTGTGGATTATATGTTAATGTATTTTATGTGAAATATCTTATTCAGGTCAGTATTAAATAAAAATAACATGCAATTTGTATGATACCTATTATTCTGGTATAATATTTCATATTTTGCAGATTCAGCTAGGTGTATGTAAACTTTTGACTTTAACTGTATCCTCACTCTGAGAAAATATCGGAAAAAAAATTAGTTGACAGTGTCATAATTCTGCAATCAAATTATGTAGAGGTAAAATAGCTCAACTTTATGAAAAATCAATAGAAAAATGTAGTAAATCTTATATTTATATAAAATAAATATATGTGCGTCCACTCTAACTATTAAAAATTCAATGTACTATATAATAACCTGCAAATATGTGAAAAATATTTCTATATGCCTTGTAAAAATAGCTGTAATACATATACTTGTCATTTTTATTTGACAAAATAAAATATAATTTAAAATCAGATCACATCAGAGATTAAGAACAGAAAACATGCAGAATATGTATTTAACTCTGAAAAACACATTCATGGAGTTGGTCAGCAAAAGATCTTTTTAATGTTTTGAATCAAACTGGGGGTACATTTTATATACACCATGGTAAATGGAACAGAAGGACAATAAGAAAAGGCTCAAGTCCTGCTAATATTGGATGACTGTACATAAAAAGCAAAAGTAACAAAATTAGAGCTGCAAAATTGCAAACTGCTGACTGACAAGCCAAGCCATCATACTGCAATATAAGACTGTGCTGTTGCCTGTAATCAATCACGATTCTCTGACGGCTCACTGTTTGGATACATTTTCAAGTATTTCTCCACCATGCTGTCCAAATCATGCTTAATGGCACAGTTAATATAAAACAGAGCCATGCTCTTGTTTCTGTGATGCACAGGTGTGTCTTCCAGGTACGTTGTCAGGCGTTGTTTCGCAGTGCTGCATTTGTCATTCGTCAGAGCAAAGACTGGCAGATTGTACAGGACTTTCAGGAGAGCACACACGTTGGGGAAGAACTTCACGTCAGACAGCTGAAGAGTCTCGTAGATGGTCGACGGCAATACAACGTCTTTAGTTCCATGTTTCCATTTGATCTTCCAGCAGTGCAGCTCAGCAGGAAATGTGTCTGGGTTTAGCAAGTCATCTTTATAAATGTCTGCACTGGTCTCCTCCGCGGTGTTGAACTTCAGCTGTCCCATGATGGCAGGAACAAGTGACAAGGACTTCAGGGCTTTGAGATGATTTTCAGAGAAAAGATCAGACAGCTCCTTAATCACATGGCTGACCACTGGAAGAGTGACTTGCTCTTTATAGTAGGTCTCAGGTTGGATCTCTTCACCAGACGTTGGTCGTTTTCTAAAGTACAACCTGGGAACTTTCACTGGGATTTCAAGAGCCGCAGCCAGGTTGACTGCCTCTTCAAACCAGAACTCATGGTACACCTCGATATTCTCGTAAACTTCATTCAGCGAATGGAGAACTGCAGTTAGGCTGCTAGATGCGAAAAAGACCTCATTCGTTTGCCCTTGCAGATTCTTACCAAAGGCTCTGGAGAAGGAAAGTGTGTTCTTCAGAACAACTAACGTCATGACGAATTCAAAGTCAGCCAACGCCTCGGATATGACAAACGCGTTGTGTGCTACTTCATCGCTCCATTTGTGATCTTCATTATCATGGACGCTATCCATGCAAAGCAGGAGAGACTCAAGGAGGTCTACAGCTAATTCAAATGCATCATGCTGCTCGGTCCATTTTGAGTAACAGGCCTCTTTGAGGACATTCGCTTTCTCTTCGTTTCCCTGGTAGTAGATTGAAATAGCACTCTCCAGCTGATTTTGCAACGATGTTGATTTACTGAAAAACGCATCCAGCTTTTTCAGAGTAGACATGACGAGATGCACTCCTGTGAAGGTCATTGTGTTTGCCAGGCAGATGTTTAGAGAGCAAGTGGAGCAAGGGGTGAGAACCGCTAGCGGGTGCAACTCGGCTATTCTCGCCACCACTGCTTTGACCTTCATAGCGGACACGCCAGAACACAAATACGCCTGTCCTCTGCAGTACTGCATGTCCAGGCCACATTTCACAGTCACTTCAGCAATAAGCCTCTCGGTGATAGCCTCCACATCACCTTCAAAAAGCAAGAACCCGACAAATTCTTCCCGGAGGGAGTTGGCCTTGTCCACAAAACGTATGAACAACGAGAGATGGCTCTCTCCGCCTATCTCAACCAGGTTGTCTACTATCAAAGAGAAGAAGCGTCCTTCTTTAACTTCAGCCAACAACTCTTCACGAACGCAGTTTTCGATCACTTCCAGCATTTGCTGCAATTGAGTCGAGGAGCAGTATTCAAGGTTTACGGATGACCCCTCAAACTTCTTTCTGAGGAATTCGTCACCGGCATTGATGCGGTACTCCAACAGTGCCTGGAAGTTGCTGGGAGTGAAGCTTTTGCTTCTAGGTTCTTTGTCGGAATGTCCATGCAGAGGGATGTTCTGCGTGCCCATCATCACGACAACATCAAACAAAGACTTGAGATATTCTTTATTCAGCGTTTCTTCATCAATGACCTGAGGGGTGCTGTCAACCCCATCGCCATTGTTGCTCTCACTTATCTCTTTGGTTGTTGTCTCACTGTTATCTTTCGCTGGCTCACTTTGGGAGTCCGCTGAGAATATAAAAACAATATTTGTGTAAATTCAGTCATTATTTTGTATTGTGGTATTCATGTAAATATACAGAATGTATCAAATAGCTTTGTTACAGCATTACTAAGCGGAAAATGAATTTTAAGTGTTAGTTCACCCAAAGATGAAAATTCTGTCATTAATTACTCACCCTAATGTTGTTCCAAACCCATAAGACCTTCGTTCATCTTCAGAACACAATTTAGGATATTTTGGATGAAATCCAAGAGCTTCCTGCCCCTGCATAGACAGCAACGCAACTGACACGTTCAAAGCCCAGAAAGGTAGTAAGGACGTTGTTCTGATGTAGAAAGTACGAAGTAGTTATCTTAGTTCATCGTCTGTACATTCTGGTTCAAATATGTAAGGCTGGGCAATAATTGCAAGTCATCCTTAATGTTGAAATCTTTAGAAATATTTATGAAGACTGTTTTATGTACAGTGTGCATCTTCCTCTGCTTGTAAACAAGGTGCAGCACATCAAAGACTGACACAGAAGAGAAGAAATTGTTGAATAAAGTTGTTATTTTTGTTTCCTTTGCACTCAAAAAGTATACTTTTAGCTTCATAAAATTAAGGTTGAACCACTGATGTCTCATGGACTATTTTATCGATGTCCTTTCTAACTTTCTTGGCCGTTTAAACGTTTCTATTGCGTTGTTGTCTATGCAGGTTCTTGTGTTCCGAAGATAAACGAAGGTCTTACGGGTTTGAAACGACATGATAGTGAGTAAATCCTTTTTAAAAAATCTCTGAAAATTACAAATTTTGCAAGGCAGGTACATAAACATATGAGAAAATTATATTGTAATATCTAAATTTACAAAACACACAAAAACAACTCACATTTACTCTTCTTCGCTTCAGGGGCATCCTTATTTTCTGTCTGTTAGAAACATACCAAATAAAATACCAAACTCATTAGTAAACCATTCAGATACAGTATTTACACATAATTTACTGAAATGTTAAGTGAGATGCATAATACAGTACAATAACAACTCATTGATTAAAACATACTGAGCAACTCTTACCTCATTGTTCGCCCGTTTGAGGGAAGGATTGTCAAATATGGTTGGTACTGCACTATCCTTCAGTACAGTCCTGAAAGGGCTCTGGATAATAATCACAATAATGTGCAAAGCAACATGTTAGAGATCACGTTAATTTATTGATGAGAAGTTGTTCAAGCTATTTTGCATCCTATACCATACTATCTTACACAACAATTTCTAATTCTTAATTATTACACATGCAGTTTTTTAAATATTTATCATTTTACAGACATTTATGTCACAACTACTTAAGTGAATCGCAAAGTTAGCAGAAAAAGAAGAGAGCACCTAAAATACACCCTTTCCCTTGTACATACACAACTCATATAATTTAATGTACATTGCAAATAAAGGTACAGTACATTAAAAATTACAATACTTACATATGAGCTATATATATATAAGCAAAACAATAACAACTTACGGTTTTGGTTATCAAGTTAGGTTCAAAGTGTCTGGCACACAGTCTGTGGTATTTGTTCAGATGATCTGGCGTTTTGTCTTTGAGGTCTGAGCGACTGCAGTTTTCCACCCATTTCTTACACCTTATGGAAATAAATATCTTGTTAGCATCTTCCATACAGTTATCAAGCACAATGGTGTGGATATAGCATTATAATACTATAATATAGTGCATGTTATCTGTATTGTTTATGTTTTCACTGTAATATACGATGTTCATTGTGTCTAGCTGCTAATAGACAACATTCACAATAGGATTAACATAGTTCACATCTATGACAGATACATTCAATCAGAACTGCGCTGTAACAGAATACAAACTGAAAATAAAACTGGCTTGGCTGAAAAACACTCCTAGTTCTATATCAATACTTTGTACAGTATGTAAACAACTGTAATGTATAACAGATTTAACTTCGCTTCTTATCTGGCAAGCGAGCTAACGTTAACTGACTCAGTAGGGCTATGCACACAACGTCAGCACTAGTAAACAAATGAAGTTAGGTAAAGGGTAAACACGACGCCGTCTGTTGTCTAAATGACAAAGAGTAAACAAGGTAAGCAAAACGTGTGTAATTTACCTCTCTGGGTCCCGTGGAAACCTGAAGAACGCCAGCACCGAATGAGTGCTGTTCCTGGAGCAGTTTAGCGCCGCGCAGAAATTAGGCATCGTACGTTCACTCTAAGTCGAATCTTTAATAGCGAATCAAGTTCATTGGACTCACCGTGATGATATTCCCTTCGGAAAGTTTTAAAAATATAGTTTTAGAGACTAATAAAGCGGTAAATTGATCGGCACTCTAGTGCTTTGTGTGGCCTGGAGGAGAAGCGCGTTGGAGTTCGTCTCCGTCCCACAATGCTTTGCTCGCACACAGCGAGTTCAAATTCCCAGCCAATCAGCGTGCGCGTACAGGATGAAATTGGCGGCAGTTAGGGAGGAACCATGTATTAGAAAAATATTTTTTATGAGCAATATTAAAGGAATAGTTCTGCCAAAAATATTAGGCGTGTCATTTACACACATTATTTAAATATTAACAGTCGTTTGTTGAATACAAAAGAAAATACAGTCTCAGTCCCTTTACTTTCATTGCATTTTTCCCCATACAGAAAATGGTGACTGAAACTGTCATACTTAACACAAGAGTGAATAAAATACAATTGACCTTATGCTGCGTTCCAGGCAGGTTTTTTAACTGGTAAATCACCACTTCAAACCACGACTCACGATTTGTAGTGTTCCAGGCAAGTCAAGCCAAACTGCCTGGGCACATTTATGAATTATTATTTTATATTATTATTAATTTGATTGCAATGTTATATTGTCCTAAGCTCTATTTTTCCACCGTGTACTACTTGCATAAACACCGCACCCATTAGGGCTGACATTGTTGTTTTGCGGGCTATGTTACTTCAGAACTCGTAACTGGGAGTACATTGATCTAGTACGAGTTCACGAGTGGGAAGTTACGGGTTTGACTGCCGTTCCAGTGCACTTTCACTGGTAGAAGGTTGGAAAAACACGGGTTATGGGTTGCCTGGAACGCGGCATTATGCACGGAGAGTTCTTTAGAACTTCCGCATGAAGATAAGCCAGCTCATAAACTTCCGCAGAAGCTCATTTTATATGTGCTATATATTAGGTGGCCACTTCAAGGACATCTTAATTGTATTCTTGATAATCACTAACTTGCCTTCATGAACACATTTTTAAAATCTTGCAATATTTTAAAGCCTTTATTATTTTCTAACTCTACAGTTGTGAAATAAAATGTACTTCAAGGACTCACTTTTCATTCATAAAAACGGCATCGGAAAAAATGACTTTTCACTGAAAACAACGTCTATTTTTTGGCTAAAATAATATGGAATTACCCATATAATAGATGGCAGCAGAGGATTATTTATTATGCAGCTGCCTTTGAAACTCCCTATATTTTTCAAGACGTCTTGCTTTTCAATTTATTATAAAATTACTAGTATAATAAATTGTAGTACTTTTACCGCCCTTAAGTATATAGTATAGCAAGTGCATAAAATCATTAAGCTCACACACAAACAGCATATAAGGGTGAATTATTTAAATACTAATATATAGTTCACTACAAATACCTTAAATATTGATGGTATAATAATTAAATAATGCACTCAATATGAATCGATAGGAATTTGAAATATTTTATAAAATTTAATTACATCAAGTTTTATCTGAACTGTAAATAGCCTACATTTAACCAACACTGCTGAAGTTTTGTTACTCTGAATCATTTAAGCTCTTATTTTGACATCAGCTTGTCAGATGTTTGGTCCGGTTATTACTGTCAATCATAGCAATGACTCATAGCGCATATTTAGCCGATTTACTCTGGCATTTTTTTAAACTGGCATTTGTCATTCTTGAAACGGTATACATGGACGTTTGGTCCTCTTAGACAAACCACACTTTTCTTCGATTGTGAATGGATTATGTAGAGAAAACGAACAAAGTACGCTCATATTACGGCACAGTACAGTTGACCGGAAATGACTTAGCTGGCTTGACTAAACAAGGAAGTAATCCATACATATGGTCAATTGTCATGTTTTCATTAACCCTTTAATAGACACCAGATAGTAAAACCACATTTTTTGTTAGACTGACACAGTGAAACTGATATTGCACCAATATATTCTTTATTAAGTTGTCTTGTAGTCACTAGTTCAGTGATAAAAAAAAATGTTTAAAATACAATGAATGCTCATCTTGTCTTTAAAAAGACATGGTCACTAGTAAAGGATGAATGAAATTCTCTGTAGAGAATAAGCCAAGTTCATTAAACAAATGATTTTACTGTGGGTTGAGATTACACATTAAAAGAAGACAAAGAACTGAACAGTACCAACTGCACAGTTGACAACATCTTAATCTTCAAACGTTACAGTGAGAGAAAAACAACATTCTTTGGTTTGTTCATTTTCTTAAATCAACAACAAAACAAATCCTACTTTTTACAACCATGTCATTTTTTCAACTTCCAAGATTACAAAATGAACAAAGCAGTGTTAAAATGTTAAACAATACAGAAGCTCTTTATATACACACACACTGCATCAGTCTTGTTAGCATAGTAGAGTACTTTATAATAGTGCCTATAAATCAAATTATCAATGTTCTTAAACTGTTAAGCCATTGCAGTTAAGAGATTACTCTATTTAGCAGCCCAATGCAACAAACACTTAAATATTAAAATATTTTAATAGTGTCACAGAATATTTCAAATGTAGGTGTTACGCATGCTATAAAATGTCCAATTTGAAAGTGACATCAGCATCAGCTTATACTGCTTAACTACATAATTTTGCAAAGTCTTCAGGCTGATCAGGCAGGTCTTCCAGTAGTGCTGGGTTTTTTCTGTAGATGTACGCATTTGCGTCTGCATCTTCCATCTGCACCAGCTCAGCCAATGAGGAGACGCAAGTATCGTGGTCGTTCAGCATACCTGGCAGACGAGAGGACTTTCGTTGGATTCGCGTTGAGCGCCGCACAGGCGTCAGAAACTTGAGATCTTTGATTGTGCTTTTGCGTCGCGAGCCACTGCCGGGTGCCGTTTCGCAATCGATTATCTTTTTCACACTAAAGGACGAGAAAACCAAATTAACACTTGAATTTCTTACACATGTACAGTTGAGGTCAAAAGTTTACATACACCTTGCAGAATCTGCAAAATGTTCATTATTTTACCAAAATAAGGGCTCATACAAAATGCGTGTTATTTTTTATTTAGAGCTTACCTGAATAAGATTTCACATAATAGAAAATAGTTGATTTTTTAAAAATGACCCCGTTCAAAAGTCAACTGAGGGACTCATATGCAACTATTACAGAAGGTTCAAATGCTCACTGATGCTTCAGAAGAAAACATGATGCATTAAGAGCCTGGGAAACATGCAAGTAGCATCTGGAGGAGAGTACTAAATGAAAAATATATGACATTTAGGTAAAATAAGAAGAATGTTCACATCCTCATTCTGTTCAACAGTTTACACCCCTGGCTCTTAATGCATCGCGTTTCTTTCTAAAGCATCAGTGCACTGAACCTTCTGTAATAGTTGCATGAGAGTCCCTCAGTTGTCCACAGTGTGAAAAGATGGCTCTCAAAATCAAACAATTATTGTTGGAAAGGGTTCAAATACACAAAAATTCTGAAAAAAAAAAAAAAAAAAAAAAAAACAGAATTTGAGAGACCTGAAGGATTTTTCTGACATCTTTTTTTTTTTTTTAATAAATTTAACTATTATTTTCTCTTGTGCACTAATATGTAAATGTTTTTATGTGAAATATCTTATTCAGGTCAGTACTAAATAAAAAATAACAGGCATTTTGTATGATCCCTCTTATTTTGGCAAAATAAATAACATTTTTCAGATTCTGAAAGGTGCATGTAAACTTTTTCTCTACTGTATGTGTCTTTTCACATATTGTTAAACTCACCTTTGCAGATATGGAGTGGTTTTCACATTGTATTTCACAATGGATGCCCCTGCCATGTCTGGAGTGGTGCTCTTCATCTCGTCATCACTGTCGTCAGCATCATCATCACTCGCAAATGGCTTCTTCTCAGGTTCCTGATCATCATACTCATTCTTTATGACAGCCTTCTTAGTGTCTTCTGTAACTTCGCTCTCTGAGTCGTCCTCATCTCCCGGTTCCTTCTCTTTCAGAATTTCAAACACTTCATCTGTTTCCTGCTCCTCCACTTTCACTTCCATTCTTTTCTCTGCCACCACAACAATTACAGGTCATAAATATATGAGCAATTTATAAAAATCACATCACAACTCAAAAGAGAATAAGTTTGTTTATTCTTGTACTATGTGACCGTGGACCACAAACTATTTTTTGAAAATGATTTCTACATTATCTGAAAACTGAATAAATAAGCTTTCCATTGATGTTAGGTTAGGACAATATTTGGCAGAGATACAACTAATCTGGAATCTGAGGGTGCAAAAAAATAAAAAATAAAATAAATTCTAAATATTGAGAAAAAAAGGTTGTCAAAATTAAGTTCTTAGCAATGCACATTTTTAATCAAATTAAGTTTTGATAAATAATGGTAATAACTTTACAAAATATCTTCATGGAACATGATCTACACTTAATATCCTAATTATTTTTGGCATAAAAGAAAAATCGATAACTTTGACCCATACAATGTATTGTTGGCTATTTCTACAAATATAACCGTGCTACTTATGATTGGTTTTGTGGTCCAGGGTCACTTATTAGTATTAATTCTTGCATAAATAATCTGGATGAGACTCACCATCTTCATATGATGAGGGTGTCTCCATCGCCTCCAGTTTCTCACACAAGTTCAACACCAACTGCATATAAGCGAAGCAGAAATCCCAATTATAAATTGACAATATACATCAGTGAATATCTAGCAGTTTCACAAATAACTTATGGTTCTTACCGACTCCATCCTTATTTCTGGGTCGACTGGCAAGTCCATATCACTGTTGTCCAGCAAGTCTAGTGTGGTATTCATAATATTGCTTGATTTCCCAGAACACACCGTTTTATTATCAGGAACTTCGATATCATTAGTTTGGTTGTCAGTCTTCAAAGCAGTGGTTGGTTTTACAGCCTCAGTCTGGATGACAGTCTCGGACTGGGCACCAATTGTGGCTTTGGGTCCGGGTCTAAGCAGCGGGGCTGGTTTTGGTTTTTGTGTAAAGTTTGCCGATTTTTCTGAGATCGGAGGCCTCTTTAGAGCCTTTCCCTTAGATGCCAGCCACTCTGCAAGCTTTGCTCTGAAAGTACAGTATAAATAATAAAATATTAGACAATCACACCAATATATATATCAATACTTCATTCACCAGTTTCTTCTCTTTAATGTCAGTTGTTGATGCATGCCTCATGTTACTCTTGTAAACACATGTCAAAGACTGACACAGAAGAAAAGAAATTCTTGAATGAAGTCGCTTTTTTGTTTTCTTTGTAGCTTCATAACATTACGGTTAAACCACTAATGTCACATGGACTATTTTAATCATGTCCTTACTACGTTTTCGGGCCTTGAACATATCAGTCGCGTTGCTGTCTATGCAGTCAGAAAGCACTTGAATTTCATCAAAAATATCTTAGTGTTAGATTAGATTAGCGTTCCGAAGATAAACAAAAGTCTTAGGGCGTGTTCACACTTGTAGTTTAGTTAGTTTGGTCTGGACCAAAAAGGAAACTGACACATTTGGTCCTGGTCCGCTTAGCGTTCACACTGGCACTGGAACCTTATTTTGCTACCACCACTTGTTCCCTTCATGAAATCATGTCGCATAGCATCACATCTTGTCATTAATTTCTTGTTTCTGGTTTGTTTAAAAGTAAGTGGTCTGTGTTCCATTCGGCTCGCTTATTTGGTGCGCACCAGGGTTCAGATGGCAGCGTTCACACCTACTCAAACCGCACTAACAGAGCAATCACACCAGAGTTTGTTTTAATCAAACCAAACATGACAAGTGTGAACACACCCTTACAGGTTTGGAACAGCATGAGCTGGCGCGGATTAACGCACAGGCTTACATAGGCTGCAGCCTAGGGGCCTCACGTGTTCAGGGGGCCTCGGATTGGCCAGACAATTATTATTATTATTATCTTTTTTTTTTTTTTTTTTTTTTTATACTTAAGTGCGAACCAGGCACGGCATGGCGCAGGGACACCAGTTTGGATGGGCCAGACCAATTGTGAACGTTAAATTAAAAACGTGATCTAATCACTGTTTAACCTAATAAAAATTACTGACTAATATACTGTTAAATTATTTGTGACTATACATAATATTGATTTTAATAGCTTGCTCTTTAAATATTTTGTTGCATTGTAAAAAAGTTTAGGTGCATAGGACGGACCTATTCGCGATCGCTCTCCGTGGTTCTGACCAAAGAAGAGTGTGTATCAAGCATCATTCCTGGGCTGCGGGGGGCACCAAAAAATCTGGGTTGTGAAAAATCATCATGACAGGCTACTAGTATAAATAACAAATAAAATATGTCTAAAGCATGTTGATATACAAAAGCAATATAAAGGTAATATAGGCTTAGACCAAATTAGCGGAGAAAAGGTGATCTCCTGTGCGGCCCTCTCTCCAGTCTCCCTCTTGTGCCACCCTTCCCCACCAGTGATGCGCGGGTTGATCCAAAATGAGCGGGAGGCTGCGGTTACGAGTCATCCAAAAATATTTCTAATGATATTCGGGTCGTTTGAAAAAAAAAAAAAAGCCAATTAAACCTTTGTAATTCATATTGTACTAGACACGATTTTCTTTGAAATACACAGACCTATTTACCTTTTGAATGTTAAGCGTTATTAACTGTTGAATAAAGCTGAGGCGGAACAAAATGCCCGATTCCCAACACGCTTAACTGAGCAATGCCATTGTACCATTTTATAGGCTACTTTTAAACGTATATAGCTCAGTAATGTTAGTTTTATGTATTTTCTGAGAGGGGGTGGGATTTTTGTTGGGAAAGACGGGTTAGAGACGCACACTTCGATTAAACATATGCAGCATCTTAATTCTTAAGAAAATGGTTTTCCTAATGTCCCGAATATTTTGATTATGTCCAATGCTTCTCTTTCTTTTTGGAATTATTAGACACATTTCACTATGTCTTTTCAAATGCCTAGGTCTGTTTAATTTCCTTAATTATACAATTTCTAGCACTACTTTTAAACGTTTATTCAAGCAGTAATATATAAATTATCTCAAATATATGCTTGTTTAAAACCAGGGATTGAAAACGAATTCAAAGGGTATTTTTCTTTACATTTCCAGAGAGCTAAACGAACGAAATTAAACATTACTTAATAAATTCAAAGCACTATAAATTCGTTTAATACAACTATTAATATATAGCCTATAAAATAATATTATTTGAAAACTTCGTTTTGAAGTGCATTCGTTATGTTTGTATAAGAAAATTCGTTAACCTAGCCTATTAAGTTGATTTAATATTCTTTATAATTTTTAGAAAAAGTTAAAAGTTAAGAAAAAAGGAATTAGCTTGTAGTGTGTATATATATATATATATATATATATATATATATATATATATATATATATATATATATATATTTAGGGCTATAGGCTAATCTTTTTCTCAACTTTTATTACACTGTAGATCGAAATAAAATAATTATTGATCATATTTAACATCGGAGAATCACTGACATAATTTAGAGTACTTCGAAAACGAAACTATTTAAATCTGTATAAAGGAAAGACAAAATAAATCACAACAAGAAAAAATCTATTTTTCTTGTAATCAAGAACATTTCTTTTGACAAAATTACCTAATTAATGCCGAATCATGTTTGACAGGGAACGCATCTCCACCGCATAGCCGCATATAATCGCTGTGTCAGTCGCAAATATTAAACATGCGGGTCTAGCGCCGGCCCTGGCTGAGAGGCAGAGGCGCTGGCGCCCTCCTAGCAATGGCGCTGGTCGCGCTAGCATCCTGGGAAGGCAGAGACAAATATATGTGCTTGGTGATGTGGGTCTCGGCTCTCTTCATCTCCTGGTTGCAGCGATGACTCCGAGACTGTACGTGCGCGTTTAAGGTACCTAAACAACGACTGTTGCAACAGGGCTGAGGGCTGGGTTGGAAAATATGTGACGTCATTATGTTTTTTAATTTAATCAATGTTGATTATGAAAGTGAGCATGCAGCATGAGAAAGATATGATACATCATGAGATGTGCAATATGTCTGGAGACATAGGTAAAACATTTTGACCACTTCATTAAGTTTTGTTTTGTAGTCTCTTTTTTAAAAGATTTTCGTTTTGTATAAATTGTATCTTAATTTTGATGTTTTATCAACCAATTGCCTGTATTTAATAGAAAACAAGCAAATATATAGCAGACAATGTAATAAGGAGCCGACACGATCAGTTACATTGCATGTGAACTGTCTGGAGGGCGCCGAAACTCAGCTTGTGCCTCACAGATTTGAGAAATATAGACTATCTATTATAGTAGTTTGAAATGTCTACTTTTAAACGAAAATATTCAAAACTAAAATAAATAGGCTAGCCTTCTCTCTGAATATGTAATCATATGAAATGTGCATTTCTCTCTGGCGTTCATGGCGAGACCACATCGTCAACTTCATTTTTGCTGCGACACAGAAAACACCAATTTATTAATAAATAATTAAATGTCTCCTTGTGGTCTGCGCTTGAGTGCGGCTGTATTACGTAAACGCTCATCTATCGGGTAGGCTATATAGCCTAAGTAATGAAATTAATATAAAGGGGCGATTTGTCCACGAATGGCTTAAATGAACAACTAGTTGACTTTAGTCGGAGGCAGCCCTTATTCCACATATTTGCAGGCCATTCTGGGTTGAGCCAGCGACCCTGAGTGGAACGAGCAAGCGGATCTTATTCAGAAATGCGCTCTCCGCTCACATGCTCTGATCGGAACAAAGACGAACCACTGTCTGCTGAACTTGCGCAGAAACAAAGACAGGTTAGACATAACCAGCTTTTTAAAATTAACTTTTTAAAACTAATATTTAGACTATTTTAGCACAAATTATGAGCTTACTGCCGATTTTTTTATATAATTCTTGACAAAATTAGAAAATATTAAAAAAATAAATTTTGGGATGGGCCTGTTGAAAAGTGGGTGGGCCAGGGGGGGGGGGGGGGCATCACACATAGATCAGCCTAGGGGCCCCTGACAACCTTAATCCGCCCCTGAGCATGAGTAATTAATGACAATTTCCATTTATGGGTAAATAAATAAAAATAATCTTACTGACTTTTTAATGGTAGTGTAATGTTTACAACTCACCTTCTCTCTTCAGCTGTCTCCATTTGTATTTTGTACTGGCTGATTGTACTTGTGACAGGCCTGTGGACTTTCTGTTCAGTGGTGGATGTTTTGGGCTTCTCCACTTGTAACGTCATTTCTTTCTTCTTTGAAATGATTGGTTTGCTGATGGCAGAGCGCCCTGTAGCTAGAGGGGCTGACCTGGGAGGAACACAAGCACCTGCTTGGGAGGCAGTGCCCGAGACCTTCTGAGGAATCCGTCTATGGGAAACAGACTTCTGGACTGGTTTTTCGGCATTCAGCTGGACATCAGAAACGGATTTCGGTCTTAATGACAAGGCAGAGTTAACTCTGGGTTTAGTAGTTGCCGGCAGGGAGGTAACAGACTTGGACCGAACTTTAGGCACATCTGGTTTTAAAATCACTTTCTTTTCTGTGGTCTTCACATCAGCAGTGGGTTTTCTGAAACAGTCGATTTTAGACTGTACTACACGACCCTTATACGTGCCAGGTTTGGATTTCTGGATGGCAGAAACAGTAGAGGGTGGTTTTTGAACTTCATCCACAAGTTTCTTGTGTCTTACTGTCTGCTGTGTACGGAAGGCCTGGCTTATTGTGTTACGCTTGGTAGGATCAGCGTTAGTTTTGGTCTTCGGTCTAACATCCTTTTCTTCCTCTTTTGTTCCAGAAATATCCTCCTTAAGATCAATCTTCGACTGAAGGGGTGCAGATTTACTGATCACCTTTTGTTTTGATACAGTACTGCTGATGACTTGTTTTTTCAGGCCACACACTGGTTTAGTGTTTTCCTTGTTGCTCTGAACAGAAAGAACAAAAAATCTGAATTAAGTAAATGACATTTTACGCAAACAAACGTTTTTCACAAACCTATGAAAGAGCTTGTCTACTTTACAAAATGAAATGATCACCTTTCTCACCACTGACTCCATTCTGTGCATCTATCAAAGACTCTTCAAAGATGATGACCTTCCCCTGCAGAACATCACATTGTTATAACATTCAAACAAGCAAAACATCAACAGCTGTCTCAGAAAATAGCAACTTTTGACTGATTTATTTTGCTGGGTCACAATCTTTATGTGTAAACTACACTAAAATTAAGTATAATTATACAAAACATAATTTTGGGACTTTCGTCATATTAATATCTAACAACAAACTAATTTTGTTAACCAGACATACTTACATACCTCATAGGATTTAACAGTTACAGATTAAACAATATTTCCACTTTTATAGTCAAGTCACCTGTATTTATATAGCGCTTTTAACAATACAGGTTGTGCCAAAGTAACTTTACAGTATTAAATAGAACAATAGTGTGTCAATAAAGCAAAAAGACAACAGTAAACAATCAATTTTCAGATTAAGGCAGTTCATCATTGAATTGAATTTAATTATATCAATACTAAAAGAATCAGCAAGGCGTTCCCATTATGCGAACTAACACGCTTCAAAAAGCCCCAAATCATGACAATACTCACAAACCATTAATAACAGTTGCCAATACAACATCTACTTACGTTGTCTATGTTTCCTTCGATCAGTCAGGTAAGACAAGTATAAATATCTGATTTTAAACACTGAATTTGAAAAACATTTATCCTCACATTCAACTCTGCACACGCTCTTTCAAACAGATTTGAGTTCAGCGCGGCGCGATGTCGGATTGGTGATGACCGTTTGTGAGTCACTCCAGCCTACGAATCCTATTGGCTGCCTCTGATCACGTGATCAAAATCGAACAGGCCCTACCTCTTTTACTGAAAGCTGGGAGCAGCCTGTTTTGAACCAAAATAAAATTCCTCTCATAACTGCTCAGTGTTTGAAAACTGCTGTCGAACCCAGCTGTTCTAAATTCCAGTCTAATGACATTAATGTTTCATTTAATTTTAGATAACCCTAGTCTTTGTTAGAAATGTATTGGTTAATTTAATTTTGAATAGATCTAGTCTTCCCTTGTGGGGTTTATATGAGCAAAATTAATTTGTATCAACAGTTTATATTTTTAATTTTGACCGTATGAAATGTATGAATTTATCTAAAAAATATTGAGTCTGATGAAAATATGAGTAGTAAATTTCATGGTTTTTGTTAGTATTTATTAGGTCACAGTGATATAGGACGATATGACCATGACCATGTTTGAATATATGTAACCTTGGACCACAAAACCAGTCATAAATGTCAAGTTTTTTGAAATTGAGATTTATACATCATCTGAAAGCTGAATAAATAGTTTCCATTGATGGCATGGTATTGTTAGAAAAGGACAATATTTGGCCGACATACAACAATTGAAAATCTGGAATCTGAGGGCGCAAAAAAATCTAAATATTGGGAAAATCGCCTTTAAAGTTGTCCAAATGAAGTTCTTAGCAATACATATAAAATATAGGTTTTGATATATCTACGGTGGGAAATTTACAAAATACCTAAATCGATCATTTTGACCCATATAATGTATTGTTAGCCATTGCTTCAAATATAGCTTAATATACAAATATACTTATGACTGGTTTTGTTGTCCAGGGTCACATATTTATTCTACACGCCTGCATACCCACAGAATGCACTTCAGAAGTTTGGCCACAAGTCACAATTCATTTGTTCTCCCATAAGGCCTCCACATGGACAAGTGTATAGCGAATCATATTCAGCCACTAGATGGCAGAAGATTCCACAGTCTTGATGCTCTCTAATAATATTCGAAACCCATTTGAACAGTATGATTGTGAATGTGCCTTCATTTCAGTGTGATAATGAGTAAATAAGGAGCTTATAGCTGTTAGGCTATAACTCCAACTGTGATCCCAAATTGCTTCCTTCGGGGGCTCCACTTTAATTAATGCAATATTTAATTCATGAGATATTCTGCTGACTGCATCATTATGTGAGGTCTGTCACACGTGTGGTCATTTTTGCCAGTTAATTATGACCTCTATTTAAATAAAGAGGGCAACTAATTTTACCTTGACCGTAATTGTGTGTCTGGACTCATTTTATGTAAATCAGAGACAACGGGTACCAATTAAACTGGTTGGACCATCAAGCATAACTAACTTTTTGGATAGAAATGGATCTACCTAATATCAGCTATTTACATTTTTAAAATTTAATATGAAATGTTATTCAGTCCTGATGATAGAAACTTCACATGCGTCACTGATGAGAACTATATCGCTCTAACTAAACATCAAGCCAAAAAACAAACTCAAGCATAATCTATACATTAAACCTAGTTGCATACATATCAGACATTTTCTATGAGACAAAGTATTATCACCAGTGTGGAATCAAAATCTGACTCTCTGTGAGATGATGACTTCCCTGCTTCTCTCTATGAGGGTTATATGAAATATGCTAATAATCTGCTCTGCAAACAACTACATTGCGTTTAATCTAATGTGACAAGCAGATAAGCTTTCATGATATGAATAACCAGCATTTCTAAACAAACCATCTGCACAGCTTTCACCTTCATTTGCTACAGAACTGCTGTTTACATGAGAACTCTTTAGACACTGCCAGAGTGAATTTGGGTAACATTAAAGCTATTATGTGTGAAATAGATGAGGGTAACGGCTTTTATTAACCCTTAATACCACCTTGTCAGATTTGGAGACCCTGCTGTATAGTGTTTTCACGACACGTCATCAGTTGACCATATTGGTGGTACTGAATGTAAACAATGCCACTGAACCGAATGAAACTCGCATATTTTGCTGATTATTGCTGCTGAAAATGTCGTGTTTGGGGCTGTACTGATTGGTCGGACCCGGAAAAAACATTTGGAGTACTATGGACTGCCAAAGGTTATAACAAATCAAGGTGGAGAGTGCAAAAAACTGAGGAACAAAAGGCATTTGTGGTTGGCCAAACTGAACCAGGATTTCCAGGGCAAGTATCTTGACAACATTCACGTTTGTTCTTTAGTTTGTCAAAATATTGCGCCCTTTCCTGCTTACTAAGTCCTTCTCTATATGATTTAACAGCTTCCACACGTTTTTTCCGTGGTTTAGACAACATAAATTAGCAGAACAATGTATTCAGTAGTACATTAACCATGGAATTCATGTTGTTGTTTACATCTGAGTATCGCCAATATGCCCACGCATCCGGTTAACTGTCCAAATTGTGACATAAGTGCAAGCCCTCTATGTCTGTTACCGTTCACATTATTTACATTTACATTTATTCATTTAGCATACGCTTTTATCCAAAGTGATTTATAATTGAGGAATACAAGCGATTTATCATAAAGAGGCAAATAAACACAGGAAGTGCTTGTTATACAAAGTTTAATACATTGTTCAGGGGGGCGTTTCCCGAAAGCAACTATGGTCGCAAGTTCTGTCATTACAAATAGAGTTATCTATTACGACCATAGTTAGCTAACAATGCTAACGCACTCCAGATTAGTACAAGCTAAATGAGGATTTAAAGGTGCCATATGCATTGATACAATATTTTAAAGTGTTCTCTGATATATACATAGAAGGTATATGACATAGGGAAGGGCAAAAATTCTCCAAAAACAGTTTTACAGGTCCATTTACAACCCTAGGATTTGCCCCTAGAATGAAATGGTCTCTTAAAACCTTATTTGGAAGGTTCATGAATAATAATGATGAGCTCTGATTGGCTGTCTCACAGAGTGGCTCATCTAGCAGCACAGCAGGAAGGAAACACATGGAGGAAAATATATATTTAATTACGGAGCTCGAGTCGCTATTAATATGCGGGTCGTTGAAACTGCTGTTTTAATTGCACGATCATTTTACTTTCACTTTTGATTTGAGATTGCTGAGCTCTATGTAACGTTATACTACAGTGGCAGTACTTACCACATATTTTACAAGTTTAGATGCTTGTTAGTGATGCTCATCTGTAAATCATTCGCCATCGTCCGCTCAGTCATCTCTCCTTACTTTGTTTATATGGTAAGTGAAATCTTATCAACTGTAATGTAACACACTACCGCTAACAAGAAGCTAACTGTATCCCTTTAGTGTCTTGCCTTATTTTATTAGAACGCGTTATTTGTTTTCCTTGCCTTTTTTGAGTACAGACACCAACCCATCCCTGCACTTAACATCTCCTGCACAACCTGGAACATAACATTTATTCCCATGATCTGCCATTTTCGCTATTGTCCTCGCTTTGTTTTTTTGTTGTTGTTTTTTTTTTTCCATAATAGCCTAGCTGCTGAACTTCTGATGATTCGGCTATGCAAATGTTGGGGGCGTAACTATAAATGATCCCGAGACTATTACGTCATAGTCGCTGTTATGTTATGTCACTGTTATTATTCAACTATGCCAAGGTAAATACAGTTTTTCATTCCATGGCACCTTTAAGGAAAGAGAAAGCAAGAGAATGTTTTTTTTTCTTTAATTAAATTAGGATGCAGTCAAATGTTGACGAAAGTGATGAGGGAAATTGTCAAGAGATAAAAAATAGTCAGGGATTCAGAATAGAGGGTTTGCATTTATGTTATGATTTGGTAAGTCACCTGGATGTGTGACCATATTAGTGATACTCAGATGTAAACAAAAGGATGGATTGCATGGTTAAAGTACTACTGAATATGTTGTTCTGCTCATGTATGCTGTCTAAACCATGCAAAAAACATGTGGAAGCTGCTAAATCATACGGAGAAGGAATTGGTAAGCAGGAAAGGGCACAATATTTTGTCGCGGGGTGAGAGATCACAGGACAGAGAACTCAGTGAAACAGCCCCGGAGGGTGGATTTTATTGAAATAACTGAAAATATTTGAAAGTCAATACGGTGCAGAGTGGCGGTGAAATGGCGTGCTCTTCTTCCTTTGTGGAGTGCAGGTGAGTGAGTGAGGGACCGGTCTTCAGCTGCTGTCTGTAAAAAAGGGGTAAGAGAGAGAGAGCATTAGGCTTCCAGTCTTGGAGAAGGCTTCTCACATTGTGCTGGTCTTGCGCTGCTTAAAAGCATGCCGGCTGATGAGCTGCAGCTGAAGCCGATCCCGCCGTGATGAGAGGCAGGTGTTGATTGTTGGTTTCCAGGGCGACGCTGATGAGTTCTCGGGACGCTCGTCACACTCCCCCCCCCTAAGCGTCGTCCTGGTCCTGCGAATAATATGTGTTAGAAGGGGAGAAACAGGGGGTGGGAGGGGAGTGACCCCTGACAGACCTGCAAAAGCTGCCCAGATCCGAGAGAGTCCATCGGCGTTGTTGTTGGTGGCCCCGGCCCGATGCTTCACAACAAAGTGGAAGTCCTGGAGCGCGAGGAACCATCTGGTCACCCTGGCGTTGGTGTTCTTGGCTTTGGCCATCCACTGGAGTGGGGCGTGATCGGTCACCAGGGTGAACTTCCGGCCGAGGAGGTAGTAGCGCAGCTCCAGGACTGCCCACTTGATGGCCAGGGCCTCCCTCTCCACGGTGGCGTAGTTTCTCTCGGCTGAGGACAGTTTCCTGCTGATGTACAAGACAGGGTGTTCCTCTCCCTCCTGGACCTGGGAGAGGACGGCCCCAAGGCCGGTGTCTGAGGCGTCGGTTTGCAGCAGGAAGGGGCAGCTAAAGTCGGGAGCCCGCAAAACCGGCTCTGAGGTGAGTGCCTCCTTGATTCGCCGAAACGCCTCGTCTGCTTCTGGTGTCCACTGGACCTTCTCCGGCTGCCCCTTCCTGGTCAGGTCTGTCAGGGGGGAGGCTAGAGAGGAGAAGTTGGGGATGAAGCAGCGATAATAACCCGCCAACCCCAAAAAGGCACGTACCTGGGTCTTGGACTTGGGCTTTGGGGCAGTCCGTACGGCCTCCACCTTCTTCTCTTGGGGACGGATCAGCCCTCGTCCTACTTGATAACCCAGGTACTTTGCTTCGTATTGGGCCAGGTGACATTTCCGGGGGTTGGCGGTTAGTCCAGCCCTTCGGAGTTCGGACAGCACCCTCCGCAGCCGGTCGAGGTGATCCTCCCATGCCTCCGAGTGGATCACGACATCATCCAAGTAGGCGGCGGCATACGCTTGGTGAGGCCGGAGGATGATGTCCATTAATCGTTGGAAGGACGCGGGAGCTCCATGCAGACCGAAGGGGAGGGTCCGGTACTGCCAGTGTCCGCTGGGGGTGGAGAAAGCAGTTTTGGGTTTTGCAGAGTCGGACAGAGGTACCTGCCAGTAGCCTTTTGTTAGGTCTAGAGTGGAGATGTACCGGGCCCGTCCCAATCGGTCCAGGAGCTCATCCACTCGAGGCATGGGGTAGCTGTCGAACTCGGACACCTCGTTGAGTCGTCTGAAGTCGTTACAAAATCGGAGGGTGCCGTCTGGTTTGGGTACCATCACGATGGGGCTGGACCATGGGCTGCGCGATGGTTCGATCACCCCCAACTTCAGCATTTGTCGTACTTCATTCTCAATAGCCTGCCGACGAGCCTCAGGGACCCGATAAGGTCGCTGCCGAATGATGACTCCAGGCGGGGTTCGGATGTCGTGTTGTAACACGGTGGTCTGCCCGGGGAGAGGTGAGAACACGTCGGAGAACTGACCGATCAGCTGTTGTAGGTCTCCCTTCTGGGCAGCTGAGAGGTGGGGGTTGACATCAACAACCACGGGCTCGGAGACGTGGAGAGCGGCGAGCTGGTCCCTAGTCCCGACCCACTTTTTAAGGAGGTTTATATGGTATAACTGGTCCGGGCGTCTTCTTCCTGGCTGCCGTAGGCGGTATGTCACTGGACCAACTTGTTCCACAACGGAGTAAGGACCCTGCCAGGTGGCGAGGAACTTGCAGGCCGCATTGGGGACTAGGACCATCACTCGCTCCCCGGGTTGGAACACCCGTGGTTGGGCTGCCCGGTTGTAGTGTCGTTGTTGGGACTGTTGAGCTTTAACCAGATGTTCCCGGACTAACGGCATGACCCGGTCGATTTTCTCCCTCATCTGCTGGACGTGCTCGACAACAGAGCGGTGACGGGCAGGCTGCTGCTCCCAGGCCTCCTTTGCCACGTCAAGGAGGCCGCGGGGTTGTCGGCCGAAGAGAAGCTCAAACGGGGTGAAGCCAGTTGAGGCCTGCGGGATCTCGCGAACGCCAAACAGGACATACGGCAGCATCAAGTCCCAGTCCCTCCGATCCTCTGCCGTGACTCGTCGAAGCATCTGTTTCAGGGTCTGGTTAAAGCGTTCGACGAGGCCGTCCGTTTGCGGGTGGTAGACAGTGGTTCTCAACTGCTTCACCCGCAGCAGCCTGCACAGGTCAGCCATTAGCCGGGACATGAAGGGAGTACCTTGATCGGTCAGGATCTCGGCCGGGATGCCGACTCGGCTGAATAGCTGGAAGAGTTCCTGTGCGATGTTCTTGGCCGTGGCTTTGCGTAGGGGCACTGCTTCCGGGTACCGAGTGGCATAGTCCAGGACGACCAGGATGTGCTCATGTCCCCGGGCAGACTTCGGCAGCGGCCCCACTAGGTCCATCCCGATGCGCTCGAAGGGCACGTCGATGATGGGGAGAGGGATTAACGGCGAGGGGGGAGGTTTCCTGGGCGAGGTCTTCTGGCATGTGGGACAAGCTTGGCAGAAGCTTCTCACCTCCGCGTCGAGCCCCGGCCAGTGGAAACGATCCCGGATGCGTTGGATGGTGTTTTCTCGTCCTAGGTGTCCGGCCATAGGGTGCGAGTGGGCTAGCTCCAGGACCGCCTCCGTCTTGGTCCGGGGTACCACTAGGAGATGTTTCTCCTCCCCCCTTCGCTGGGCGACACAGTATAGCAGACCGTTTTGGACGACAAAGTGAGGGACGGGATGAGGAGGAGGCTGAACGTCGCGACCTTCGATGCAGCGCACTTGCGTCCAACAGTGCTTCAGTCTGTCATCCTCCTTTTGCTCTCGTGCAAATGAGCCCCCTTCCGTGACCTGCTGAAAGACATCAAAGAACAGATTAGGATGATGGGAAGGGGACTCACCGTCTCTAGCACTGTCGGAAGCCAGGAGGGCGGAGCGCTGCATCGGACGTCGGCCTGCTTTTCGCTTCGGGCGGCTCCCTCTGGGGCTGACAGGCTGGGTGGCGATCGTGAGTAGGCGGTCGAACCCTGGCCAATCCCTCCCCAATAGTACCGGGACGGGAAGATCTTTAACCAGTCCGACCTCCAGTGACCAGGAGCCAGGCACCGCGGAAATCGTCACCTTTCGAGCGGGAACGTGTCTAGTTTCTCCGTGCACACACGTAATGGGTAAGACCGTCTTCGTGTCTCCACGGGGAGGGAGAAGGTGTGCCTGGACCAGGGTGACCGCACTACCGGAGTCCAGGAGGGCACGGAAACTCTTTCCGTTAATCTTGAGGTCCGCCTCCGGGGCTCCTGATGGTGGATCCGAGTGCACAATGCAGCCTGCCAGCCAGTTCCGGGTTGGTTGTGTCGGTGTCTCCGTTGGCATGGGCTCATCGCGGGGTGAGGGAGCCGCCGGTCTGCTATACTGCCGCTGTGTGCCCTCCGGCGCGCGTCGCTCCTGGACCACCCTCCGGGGAAACGGTGGCGCTCGCTCCCCGGCTTCCCGGTGTTGGGCCGCATCCGCCAGCTCGATGGCGTCGATCAACTCCTGGACAGTGTTGGGGCTTCTCATTGCTACTGCCTGACGATGGGAGCGAGGCAACGCACGCAGCAGGCGTTCAATCACAACGCGCTCCGCTACCTGTTCGGCCGTAGGATTCCCCTCAAGCAGCCAGTGCCGTGCCAGACGTAAGAGCTCGACGACCTGGGCGCGGGCGGGGGATCGAGGTTTGTACTCCCATTCCGTGAATAGCTGGGCGGCACAGACGGGCGAGAGTCCCATTCTCCCTAGAATCTCTCTCTTTACTTCATTGTAGTCATTGGCTAAGTCCGCCGGTAAGGAGAAGTAGGCCCGTTGAGCTTCACCACTCAGGAGAGGTGCCAGCGCCCGCGCCCAGTCTTCTGCTGGCCAAGCTTCCGTCGCCGCCGTGCTCTCGAACATCTGGAGAAACGCCTCGATGTCGTCATGGGGCGTGAGCTTGGGTAGCAACCGGGTAGCTTGAACTCGAGAGTCTGGCAGCGGAGCGCGTTGGGCTGCGGCAGTAGCGCGGAGGGCGGCGAGCTCCTGCTCCGTTTCGCCCTGTCTCGTCGCGAGGTGCTCTACAATTTGCTGCTGGCGGATGCTGACCTCGGTGAGTCGCTGAAGTAGCTGATCCATTTCGGGGGAGGAGCGCACACCGACGGCTCTGGCAAGAGACATAGTGGGGAAGAGGGAAAAAAAAGTTCGGGTGAGTGATGTGAGTTCTCGGCCGTGAAATCTTCACTAATCTGCCCGCATTCTCCACCAGGCTGTCGCGGGGTGAGAGATCACAGGACAGAGAACTCAGTGAAACAGCCCCGGAGGGTGGATTTTATTGAAATAACTGAAAATATTTGAAAGTCAATACGGTGCAGAGTGGCGGTGAAATGGCGTGCTCTTCTTCCTTTGTGGAGTGCAGGTGAGTGAGTGAGGGACCGGTCTTCAGCTGCTGTCTGTAGAAAAGGGGTAAGAGAGAGAGAGCATTAGGCTTCCAGTCTTGGAGAAGGCTTCTCACATTGTGCTGGTCTTGCGCTGCTTAAAAGCATGCCGGCTGATGAGCTGCAGCTGAAGCCGATCCCGCCGTGATGAGAGGCAGGTGTTGATTGTTGGTTTCCAGGGCGACGCTGATGAGTTCTCGGGACGCTCGTCACAATTTTGACAAACTAAAGTTAATAGGTGGTAAAGATACATACGAGCAGTATTAATTAAGATATTAGCCTAATATTTCACCTACCTGAAATGACAAGAACAAATACAAATGTTGTCAAGATTCTTGCCCTAGAAATCCTGGTTCAGTTTGGCCAACTACAAACGTCTTTTGTTCCTCAGGGTTGCCTGGTTTTCACAACAAAACCTGCCCAATTGCTACTCAACTAGCCCAATCACGTTCCGAGGGTGGTCCCCCAGCAAAAATCATGTTCTTGGGGGGAAAATACACATTTTTTGGCAGTGTTCCTCTAGCAGAGTTCGCATTCCAGTTGCTAAATATAACATTATTGAGGTCGCTTCAACCCGCGGACATGAAAAACAACCCATGGCCACTGTATTAAAGTAGCCCAATTCCACGGGAAAAACACAGACTTGGTAACACTGCTTCAGACAGCTGTTTGCACTCTTCTCATTGATTTGCTATTAGTTTTAGCAGTTTAAAGGACTCCAAATGTTTTCCTGGTCCGACTGATTAGTACAGCCCAAAACATGACAATAATTTACCATTTTTTAGCAGCAATAATTAGCAAAAAATGCAAGTTTTGTTCGGTTAAGTGGCATTGTTTACGCTCAGTGCTGCCAATATGGCGCATCATAAAAACACTCTATTCCAGATAGGAGTGGGAAGATCATTCTACCAGCCAAGAACAATGAACGAAAATGTTCTGGAAAGTGATGTTGTGCCTTTCTGTGATGGTACCATGAGGCGTTGCTCACTTGGGCTCGTTGAAGACCAGTCATGCTGCTGCATTTTGAATCGTTTGTAGAGGTTTGATTTCGCATAATGGAAGTCCAGCCAGAAGAGCATTGTGTAATCCAGCCTAGAAATGACAAAATCCTGGACAAGAAGTGGTGCAGCATGCTCCGTTAGGAAGCCAAAATGCTTTCTAGGATATACAACTTTTTCATCAATGCGGAAGTAAGCCTATGGGTGAGACTTCCGCTTCATTATACTCTATAGGGAAATAACCAGAAGAATAACAACATGCAGTAAACGGTTAAGCTGTTTTCACTAAAAACCAGTACCAATAATTAAGATAATACAATAAAATAATATGGTAAGACACACCAATTTGCAATATCAAGCAGCAAAACTCAAGCTGGAAATGGATGAGACCGGAGGCCAGACATTTACAAATGGCCAAAGCAAATCAAATCAAAGCCATTCTGTGTGAAATAGATGTGCGTAATGGACATTAGAAAGACATCTGACCATCTTATCCAAAAAAACTTTTACCTGACTTGAGACAATACAGGGGTAGTGACAGTAATTTGTCCATTAAAAATTACTGAGGTAAAAGGGAACCACAGAGTAGAAGTAAGATGATCTTAATACATACAGACAGCTTGTTTTCCCTAAAGTCTGACAGATGCTGCTTGTTTTTGCTGAAAACCTGGCAAAGTAATACATTTGTCAAAACTCCACCACGTGCAACATTGATTTTCTGTTGCCTTACATTTACTGCAGCTCTCCAGCATTGGCCTGTTCATCTCACTGACAGCTTCAGCATAATTAAGGGGGAAACTGTATGAACTCTCCTCCACTCAGTCAAGTGTTAAACCAGGGTGAGCTTTGATGAAATGCTGTGATTATCAGTAACAGTTCATCTTCTTCAGGCAGACATATGCAGTCCTAAAACAACAGCTGACTGCGGCGTGTGACGGTTTGCTGATAGTGCTAAATGGGAACAGCAGATCGTCAATAACTTCTGATCAGCCTTTACATCTTCCCGCAGCGTGGATCCCTGCAGTTTCGCATTCTAGTGGCGAATACTTCAGCACTGCATCACCCTGTCGGAAATTAACACTAGGCAATCCATCATTCCCAAAGAGAAAGATACACACAGGTTAAAAAAATACATAGATCATGCAGATCAACAATGAAGTTTTACAGAGTCTCAGTTAGAGCAGTTAAATAAAAGGCATTAAGAAAAACAAATACACTAACAAAATGCAATTTAAAAATATAAATGTTGATTTGAGATTTTAAATGACAGTATTTATTTACAAATGCAGTGAAATATAATGGACCTTTATGCATGTGTTATATAAAAGTTGTAAATACCAAACAAAGATCATATCAGACACAATATATTGTCAAACATACAATGATTAGCAAATACGCATATTATTGCAGCAGAGATATTTAAGGCAATAACAGGACGTTAATAAAACGCATAATATAGAATAGATTATTACAACAACACAACAACGTAAGCCACCGAGAATACTGTACTCATCACAAACACGATAAAAAAAGGCAACAGACGAATGAGAGTAATACAGTAGGGTCCTTCTGAACACAAAAGATCAAAAGTCAATAGGTCGTTTGACATATATTCCTTTTTAATGATACTGGCACCACTTAAAATGCTAAAGATCCCAAAGCAGGTCCCAAAAGCAAAATCTCAAGTTGGAACTGCCACGGAAAGGTCATCGTTTAGTCATGTCTCCTTGCGTTCGAGAAGTGCATTGGATGTAGAAGCTCTTTGAATCGCAGAATGAAAGTCATGCCCATATATGTGTGGTGTTTATAGATTGCTCTACTGTTGTTTTGTCTTCCACATGTTTAGTAAGGGTAGTGTTTCTGTTTCTTCCCTGCGAAACATGCCATCCATGTGCACAACAGCATGGCCACCACAGCTCCAGCCCCCGTGCAGTAATAAGCCCATCCGATCTCACAAGAACCTGAAAGAAATATCAACTTGATATTCAATACTCAAAATAGATTACGTTCGCAGAGGCACAATATATTGTCAGTCATGTATGTACAATACCAGTCATTTTTTTGATCCAAAGTACAGCAAAAGCAGTAATATTGTGAAATATTTTTACTATTCAAAATAACTGCTTTCTATTTGAATACATTTTAAAATGTAATTTATTCCTTTGATCAAAGCTAAATTTTTAGCATCAGTACTCCAGTATTCAGTGTCACATGATCCTTCAGAAATCATTCTAATATGCTGATTTGCTGTTCAAGAAAACATTTTATTATTAATAATAATATTATCATCAATATTTAAAACAGTTGAGTAAAATTTTTTTTCAAGATTCTTTGATGAATAGAAGGATTCAAAGATCAGCATTTGTCTGAAATAAAAAGCTTTTGTAACATTATACATTATATACCATTCAAAAGCTTGGAGTCAGTATAAAAGAGATTATTGTAAAAAAAATACTTTTATTTAGCAAGCATGCTTTAAATTGATCAAAAGTGATGATAAAGACATTTATAATGTTACAAAAGTTTTATAATTCAGATAAATGCTGTTCTTCTGAACTTTCTATTCATCAAAGAAAACTAAAAAAATATTAATAATATTATGCAGCAAATCAGAAGATTAGAATGATTTCTGAAGGACCATGTGACTGGAGTAATGATGTTAAAAATCAGCTTTGAAATCATAAAAATAAATTATATTTTAAAATATATATAAAAAATATTAAATAGTAAAAATATTTTAAAATTGTACTGTTTTTGCTGTACTTTGGATCAAATAAATGCAGGCTTGGTGAGCAGAAAAGACTTCTTTAAAAAAACATTAAAATCTTAATGATAGTGTATAAGCTGACATTACTTTTTAATGCTGTTGTATAGTTTAGATGACACCAATAAATTATAGCACACATTATTTCCAGGGTTGCCATGTTTTCACAACAAACCTGCCCAATTGCTACTCAAAATTAGCCCAAAACTAGCCCAATCGCATTCCGGGGGGTAAAATACCCTTTTTTTTTTGGCGGGGTTCCCTTTGTAAAATTCACATTATCGTTACAACCCGCCGACATGAAAAACAAGCCGCAGCCACCCCATTAAAGTAGCCCAATTCCATGGGAAAACTGTGGACTTGGCAACACAAAAAGTGTTTATTCAACTATGGCACAGGAAAGTGTTTTAGAATTTGTCAAAATGAAATTTAGCATTTAAGTTATATAAATAATATATATTTTTCTATTTATACATAGATGTTTATGATTTATGACTTAAAACCTTCAAGATTTTAAACTTAAGACTTTTTGGCCCATCAAGGCTTCATTCATTTGATAAAAAAAAAGAGTAAAACATTAACTTATGAAAATGTATTATTATTATAATTATTATGTGCTGGGCAACGATTAATCGTGATTAATCGCATCCAAAATAAAAGTTTTTGTTTATATAATATACGTGCGTACTGTGTATATGTATTATGTGTAGATAAATATTTACATTAATATAATTTATATTATATATAAATATATTTAATATATAAACATTTTTCTTAAATATATACGTGCATGTATGTGTATTAATATACACATAATAAATATACATAGTACACACACATATATTATGTACACAAATTTCATTTGGATGTGATTAATTATGATTAATCATTGCCCAGCACTATTATTATTATTATTATTATTATATTATATATTTTATATTATATATATTATTATATCTACAGTGCTGTTCAAAAGTTTGGGATCAGTAAGATTTTGAGTGTTTTTTTAAGCATATTAGAATGATTTCTGATAAATCACATGACCAGAATAATGATGCTAAAATTCAGACTTGAAATCAGAGGAATAAATTACATTTGAAAATATATTCAAAACTACTGTTTTTGCTCTTATGCTCACCAAGGTTGCATTTACTTGATAAAAAATACAGAAAAAAATTTAATATTGCGAAATATTATTACAACTTAAATTTTATTACAATTTATCTTAATATACTTTAAAATATAATTTATTTTAGTGATGCAAAGCTGAATTTTCCGCATCATTACTCCAGCCTTCAGTGTCACATGATTTATTGATACTGTGATATTTTTTTTCAGGATTCTTTGATGCATAAAATGTACAGTATTTATTTTTAATAATTTGTTTAAAATAATTCTTAACTTTGATCACTTTCTTTTTATTTAATACATCCTTGCTGAATAAAAGTATTATATTTTTTTTTTTTAAAAAGGAAGAAAAAAAATTACTGACCCCAAACTTTCGAACAGAAGTGTATATTGCTGTTCTTTTTAACTTTTTATTTATCAAAGAATTCTGAAAAAGTATCACAGGGTTCAAAAAGATATTAAGCAGCACAACTGTTTTCAACACTGATAATAAATCAGAATATTAGAATGATTTCTGAAGGATCATGTGACACTGAAGACTGGAGTAACAACTGTAGAAAATTCAGCTCGGCATCACAATAATAAATTATATTTTAAAATATATTCAAATAGAAAAACGTTACTTTAAATTGCAATATTATTTCACAATATTACTGTTTATTCCACATTTCAGATAAAAAAATGCAGCCTTCGTAAGCATAAGAGACTTGTTCAAAAACATTAAAAATCTTACTGATACCAAACCTATGCATGGCAGTGTAATATAAATGGTAAAATGGTAACATTTTCATATTGGTACACTCCTAGTTTGCATTACAGACCTAAAGTAAAATCTGAAATCGTCTATATACCAACGTACCTAGATCGAACTGGTCAGAGCTGTTGCTGCAAGTCTGTCTGACCTCTTCACTGTCCCACCCTAAAGGGTACAGGGCACACCCCGATCCGATTAGCAGCCCTGCAGAGAGAGAAAACACACTGTGAATACAAACAGACCTAAAAGTACACAAGCAGAAGAACTTCATAACATGACTAAGAGCTCACATAGTTCCCCGCTGCATGATATCTCTTGAAAAATAGATGATAGCCATGAAAAACAGCACTTCACGCATTTTGTCATTGGCCTGAAAAGCTATTATTTGTTTTACTGCAAACAATGCAGGATCATTAGCTCATTTTTTTTTTTTCCATTTGACACAGATGCTCTATCACACGCAAAGGCAAACCCACACCTCCGCAGAGACGATAAAGCACAAATCTTGTTTTCGTTTGGGCATCCAAGATCCAAACGGCTATGAAAATATGATAATAAATGCAGCAAGTAGCTTATTTATAAACGAGCTTCAAGGGAATTCTTTCATATTTTCCCTTTTATGTTCTTAGCAATTCAGCAAAAATAAACAGGCATGTAATTCCCAAAAGAAACATATAAAACTGTAGTTCCAATATGGCTCCTCCTCTCCAGTGAGCTCTAAATTTATACCAGAACATTTTCTAATAAAAAAGCCCTGCATGTGCCTTCATCGACCCTGATGTATTATGGTTGTTAGTGTCAGTCTCTTTTTTTCAGTCAATGTTTTGTGATTATGATTCTATATATTTCTATTAATATAACTATTTATATTACATATACGATAATAAAAAAGATTGGAATAATTATGATTTTGCTCACCAAAGCTGCATTTATTTGATCAAAAATACCTATGTATGTCATGCAATGTTTTGTTCTCTTTGTGTCTGGTTACAAACGATGGGTGTGTGATCATCTCAAGTTGTCTGTACTGCACAGTTGTTGTCTGAGACAATGAAAGGACAGAGGACTGAACACAAAGAACACTCCCACACTGCCGCACAAGCTAAAGCCAAGTAATAGCTTATTTTTGGAATGATGTGCTTTCATTTGTACTTAGACTTTGATGTCACAGACATTCTTTGATATAACAAGCCTGGATTCCGCCATTAGTGTCCCAGTTCTGTAGAACTCGCTCTTTGTCAGGATTTTCAAAACTCGTCTTTGTCTTTAAAATTCTTCAAATGCCTCCTGTTTCCTCCATCCATTCAAGTAGGCCTGAAAATCCATTACATGAGTCAGGCACTTACAAAAATGTCATTCTACTTCGGAGTTTAAAACTGCGAAGGAATACAGAGGGAAGGGAAATAAGCTTTTATGTGCTTTTACTTTTGTTTCTCAGAGGCAATCAGAGAAGTTATAAATGAGTAATTGATAAGTTAATATTGGGCTAGTTATTATGTGTATGTGAAGAATGCAGACTTATGCAGAAATGAACTTCTACAGATTGCAGCCATACTCGTTTCACCCTGGCGTATGTTCGAGCACGTATGGTGAGGTTTGTAAAGTTGCCAGTACAGCAGTTCTCCTTGACCAAGACAAAAATGGACCATTGCAGTACGAGGTGGGCCTTTCGTCACTGAAAAGGTGAGGAAAAATTGACAGTGATAAAGTGAACAAGAGGGACCAAGAGCTGCACACTCACACTCTGAAAAATAGATCTATGGCCTGCAACGTGCTTCTGGCAGAATGCAGCACTGCGTTTTTAAAGTCATAATACCACTTGCATCGGGAAAGTTCTTAAACAGTATGTAGCGCATAGTGTATATTCAGTGTGTACTAATTAAAGTGCATGCTAGTTGGAGTGTGTGCACTAAAATTAAAAATATGCTCTCAAAAACAAGTTTTCCCTATAAAACTAGCATGGACTAGGTATAATTCACTACAAAAAATGTACTATGCAACTAGCCCGATAGACACTATGCATTGAAGAACAAGTATGCACTAAATGTAGCATATACTAGGTAGAATGCACAAAACTAGTCTGCCCTAGGTAGCACTCAATACAGAAAATGGGCTAAACAACCAGACTGAACTAGACTAAGTATTACAAAACAAGTATGCACTAAATGTAGCACTCACTACAGAAAATGGGCTACACAACTAGACTGAACTAGACTAAGTATTGCAAAACAAAAATGCACTAAATGTAGCATATACAGTACAGGCTGAGGTAGAACAAAACTAGTATGCACTAGGTAGCATCCATAACAAATATGTACTACACAACATGAATGAACTATGAATTACAACAAAGTATGCACTAAATGTTCATACTAGGAGTGCACAACATTAGTATGCACTAGGTAGCGTTCACTACAGAAAATGTACTACACAACTAGACTGAAAGGCACTATGGATTACAAAACAAGTATGCACTACATGTAGCATATACTAGGTAGAATGCACAAAACTAGTCTGCCCTAGGTAGCACTCAATACAGAAAATGGGCTAAACAACCAGACTGAACTAGACTAAGTATTACAAAACAAGTATGCACTAAATGTAGCACTCACTACAGAAAATGGGCTACACAACTAGACTGAACTAGACTAAGTATTGCAAAACAAAAATGCACTAAATGTAGCATATACAGTACAGGCTGAGGTAGAACAAAACTAGTATGCACTAGGTAGCATCCATAACAAATATGTACTACACAACAAGAATGAACTAGACACTATGAATTACAACCAAGTATGCACTAAATGTTCATACTAGGAGTGCACAACATTAGTATGCACTAGGTAGCGTTCACTACAGAAAATGTACTACACAACTAGACTGAAAGGCACTATGGATTACAAAACAAGTATGCACTACATGTAGCATATACTAGGTAGAATGCACAAAACTAGTCTGCCCTAGGTAGCACTCAATACAGAAAATGGGCTAAACAACCAGACTGAACTAGACTAAGTATTACAAAACAAGTATGCACTAAATGTAGCACTCACTACAGAAAATGCGCTACACAACTAGACTGAACTAGACTAAGTATTGCAAAACAAAAATGCACTAAATGTAGCATATACAGTACAGGCTGAGGTAGAACAAAACTAGTATGCACTAGGTAGCATCCATAACAAATATGTACTACTACACAACAAGAATGAACTAGACACTATGAATTACAACCAAGTATGCACTAAATGTTCATACTAGGAGTGCACAACATTAGTATGCACTAGGTAGCGTTCACTACAGAAAATGTACTACACAACTAGACTGAAAGGTAGGGTTGTCACGATACCATAAAAATGACTTACGATACTATACCAGCTGAAGTATCAGATACCAAGTAGTATCACGATACCATGAAGTATTCTGTTAATTTAAAATTCAAATCTACAAAATGAATAAAAAAATTCATAAATAAAAAGATGTAAATGAAAACAGGCAAGATTTTTCTCTGAATACTTCACTAATGCGAATAAATGACTGGCTATTGTTATCCATGAAATCATGTCAACAAAAGTCATCTGAGCACTGCACAGAAGCTTCATAGAGTGACATTTAGATGTGGTATTTATGCATTTAGACTGTACTTATAATTGCATAAATAATGATATAAGATAAATGTTTTAAATACAAAACTCTGAATATAGAAATATGTTGGAAAAGAATGGAACATGACGGGAAACTTAAAACCGCCAGCAGATGGCAGCAGTGTTCATGATTGAATCACTGAGTTGTTCAAACGATTCTTTCAAAACGGCTGAATCATTCAGGGGTGAATCAAATGACTCGTTTTTATGAATGGCTTAGTGAATCAGTGATTCGCCCAAACTAACGCGAATTCAGATTCGAACACAGAAACGAAACTAAAACATCTTGCTCGTGTCTTATTGCTGAACTGTCACGGGCATTTTTGCTGCCATATCTTAAAATGTCCAAGTTATATATATATAATGATTGATAAGAACCAAGGTCAAAACCACTATGTTAATGAATGGAATTGCATTCGTGATCGCAAAGATGCTTCCAGAAACAAATTATTACACATGTTCTAAAAGTGGGCAAATGAATAAAAATACGAAAATTCTGTCTAGTAAAATATTTTGATGTTTAATAATTGATTCTTGGGCTGATATTTTTTAAATAACATTAGACAGTCGTCTGAATCAGACCCTCTCTTCTGAAACTGCAGCGTGAACAAGGACGTGCGCGTGCAGCTTCTCATGGTGAAACACTGAATAGCATATAAAGCCTATACACTGCTTGTACTACACAAAGCACAGCAGAAAGACATTTTGGCAGTCAACTTGTAATGTTTCTGCTGGCGTGCATGAACGTTTAAAACAGTGTTCCTGCCGTGCATACAACATATCTTATGGTGCTACCGTTTGGACGATACTACCGTTTAAAAAATGCAATGGCACCGCGGGTATTTGTAAGCTTTAGTATCGCGATACTACCGTAGTACCGGTATACCGTGCAACCCTACTGAAAGGCACTATGGATTACAAAACAAGTATGCACTACATGTAGCATATACTAGGCCAAGTGCACAACAAAACTAGTATACATTAGATAGAATTCACTACAAAAATGTACTGCACAACTAGACTAAACTAGACACTTCATTACAAACCAAGTATGCACTAATGTAGCATATACTAGGTAGACTGCAAAACAAAGCTAGTATGCACTATGTAGCATTCACTAGAAAAAATGTATTACAGAACTAGACATTATGCGTTACAGCACAAGTATGCGCTGAGCGGCAAATACTAGGTAGAGTCCATGACAAAACAAGTATGCAATAGGTAGCATTCACAACAAGATTGAACTATACACTATGCATTACAAAACAAGTATGCACTAAATGTAGTATATACTAGGCCGAGTGCACAACAAAACCAGTGTGCACTAGGTAGCAGAATAAAAAGTACTACACAACTAGACACTGCATTACAAACAATGTACACACTAATGTAGCGCATACTAGGCAGAGTGCACAACAAAACTAATATGCACTAGATGGCCTACATTACAAAATATGCATGGAAAAAAAACTAAAATGCACTGTGCATGAAATTGTGTGCACTATAAAATTGACTATTAAGAGTTGTGCATGTGAGTAATGTTTATTACTGGACTAAAACAGATTGAGCAGCACTAGAGCTCAGAATGTAAGTAACCCAAAAGGAATTTGGCTTTGACTTGAAAAATGAATCTAAGGAACAAAGTGAAGAAAACAGTGGAAAGTTTGACTCAGTAGATAATGATCTCATGAAATGTGTGTTTAATCCATGTGAGTTTCAGTAACAGGATGAAAAGGGCATTGTGTGCAGCTGCTACATATTTTGAGGAAAAGATGCGTCAATTTGAAACAGAGAAAAATTTGTGTAAGAGAGGGGCAAGGATAACTCAATCCAGCATAGGAGGCGCTACTTCTGAGCATTTGGTCTCTAAGGATTCTCATGTTGCTCACATATAGAGATCAAGCTCTAACTCGAACCCATAATCCTGTTTTAAACCCTCATCTAAACACAATTCTCTCACTGCATGGAGAGTGGCAGGGTTTGAATTTTCAATCAGGCCACAAGAACAGTGATCAACTTCAATCTTCTTACTCTCATGCCATATGCAATGCCAATGACTAGGCGTCCAGTGCCTTTTCATTTAAGAAAAAAAGAAAATTCGTATCAATTTCTAATTTAAAACTTCTACCTTTCTAAAACTCTCACCATGCATGTATTTTTTAAATAAAAAATAAGATTTTAATTTAATAAATAATAATAATAATAATAATAATAATAATAATAATAAAATAATTTTTAAATAAAAAAATTTAAACTTGTAATTTTTTAAATATCCCACCATGGATCTATGTTTTACTAAAAAAGAGACATTATTATTGACATAAAAAATAAACAATAAAATAAATGAATAAATAAATAATTTTCTAATAAATTTCTAAACTTATACAATTTCTAAATATATATACCCATGGATGCATTTATTTTTACTTTCAAAAAAAGTATTTGATAATGAATAAAACAATAAAATTATTATTTTAGTAAATAGTAATCATAATAAAAATAATTTTTAAAATAAAAATCTAAAATCTAATTTTCTAAATATGGACTTATTTTTTATTAAAAAGGAGACCTTATTATTATTATTATTAATTTTATAACTGAAATTAAACAAATAAATAAATAAATACACACATACATAATAATACTAATCATCATTTTCTAAAAAAAATTCTAAACTCATTCAATTTCTAAATATCTGATAATGTAATCTGATAAGTTTCTGATAATTTATTGTTTGTTAAATTATAAATTATATACAGTTAAATAAGAATTTTATGAGAAAAAATATTTAAATACATTTCTAATAAGATTTTATTGTAATAAATATAATAATACTAAAAATTAGTGGTGGGCATAGATTAATTTTTTTAATCTAGATTAATCTAGATTAAATCTTGAAATTAATCTAGATTAATCTAGATTAAAATGGCTAATTTGAATTCTTCTGAAAGCATTCAGAATATGTGTGCTACCCAAATAATGACTAAAAGTAAGTCTTTGAGAACGGGTTTCTCAAGCCAGGTGGCGCATTAGACCAGGCGCTCATCTCCTGTTTCCAAAATGCATTACAAACTGCTTGACAATTGCATTTAAAACACAATTAACTATACAAACTTGTGTAACCAAGTACTTCTGCGCAAAAGGCTGTACGACGTGCGCGTTCCAGTAAAATATACAGGCGCGCGGGTATGGATAGTCTATCTGCGTGCATCTTCCAATAAACTGCGTTGCTTTTAGAAGCGTCAATTCAGTTGTTGCATATAGTATAATGTCTTTATTTC
>NC_133383.1:15621450-15643769 GCF_049309525.1 Garra rufa
AAGATATACAAAATGTTACACAAAACAAACTAAATAAATAAAAAAATAAATACACAATAAATAAATGTACAAAAAGATACACAAAATAAATAATACGCAAAACAAATAAAAAAACTAGATAAATAAATAATACACAAAATAAATAATATACAAAAAAGATACAATAAACGATACAAAACAAACTAAATAAATAAATAATACACAAAATAAATAAATAAATAAAACTGAATAAATAATACATAAAAAAGATACACATGAATAAATTATATACAAAATGATACACTAAATAAATAAATAAATACACTAAATAAATAAAATTAGTATATATTTTACAAAAAACTAACAAACTGACTAAATGAATAAACATACACAAAATAAATACACTAAAATAAATAAAACAAATATTTATAAAAAAGATACAAAAAATAAATGACGCACAAAACAACTAAATAAATACAATAAATGATGACACAAAAGATACACTAAATAAACAATTAAATAAGTAAAAATAATGACACCAAATAAATTATACACAAAACAAACTAACTAAATAAACAAACAAAATAATAAATACACAAAATAATGAAACAAACAAAGAAATAAAATGATACATAAACTAAATGAATAAAAAAATAAATACACAAAATAAATAATACACAAACCAAATGAATTAATAAATACTCAAAATAAATAAAAGATACGCAAACAAACTAAATAAATAGATACCTAAAATAAATGAATAAATAATGCACAAAATATGTAAATAAATAAATTCCAGCAACTACAGCAGGAAATAAAGTGGCCTTGTTAATTAGCCATACATCACCATAACCGCTTGAGTCAATAAAGAACAAAATACACTTAAAACAGCTGTTGTGCCTTACAAAGCCAGTATTTCTCCCAAAAAAACAAAACAAAACAAAAAAATTTATTTTGTCAAATGATGCCACATGCTAGCCATGATTCAACATCTTTGTAGAACTTGAGACATCAGAAGTTGCACTTCTGAGCTTTGTGTGAACTTTCTTCAAAAGCACAGTCTTCAAATGTTTGATAATACCGCTATCATCGATCATGTTCTGCCCTTCCATACAGTTTGGCACCGTGTAGGCGAACAATGTCAGACATCCAGCATCTTACTTTGATGTCGGCATAAATCTGCCCCTCTTTATTAAAAAGCCCTGGCAGGCTGCGATCTCGTCTGATTGAGAACAAAACCCAGCTGGTTCTCATTCTATCGCTGAAAGCCGTCATTGCTCAGAACTGGAGTGCGCCGTCCTGACATAACCATCATTTTCATGGAAGGGAGGTATTCATACGGTGCTGGCGGGTCTTACAGGCTTTGGGATTTTTTATCATAGAGCTCTTTCATGACCTAGATGTCTGGCTCCACGCCTGCACTGCTGCTCTCTCCTGCCCACCCACTTACATTCCCTCTGTGCTCCACAGAAAAATACCCATCTCCAAGGTTGAGGATGAAGAATGGTGTTACGCCAGCTTAAAGATGAGCCTCTCGACCTGATCATTTGTTAAGTGCTCAGATACTTTGGACCATATACTGGAATAGACAACCCACTTCCGTATTGATAAATATCTCTGCTGACTTGGTGATACAGCAATATATATTTACTAACTAACGCATGCATCACATTTATCATTGCTCATACTTAAAGGGATGGTTCGGAGTAGAACTGACTTCATTGCTATGCACTCCGAAGCCCATGTAAATACCCCATCCGAAGTTTTTTTACCTTAGTCAAACATTTATGGAGATTTTAGAGTTTTAGCACGTTTTAGCCGATCCCTACTAGTCTCAAAAACTACAAATGGCGACACGTCGACGTCACTTCCCTGGTTTGAAAAAAGCACGTAAAAGTCCTCCTACAAGTTGACATGCACACAGATGTAGAAGGAGGACTTTTACGTGCTTTTTTCAAACCAGGGAAGTGACGTCGACTTGTAGTTTCTGAGACTAGTAGTTCTCGGGTAAAACGTGTTTTTAAAACACTCATGGTGGACTTACAAATGTTCTGATGCAGCGTTTTGTGAGTACATAACCTATTTACACTACTGTACAAGTTTGGTAAGATTACTTGCACGTTTAGTGGTGCAATTTACGAGATACATCACATGTACCATTCACTCCTTTAACAAGCAATTTGACAAACTCTAATATCTCCATAAATATTTGACTAAGGTAAAAAAAACTTCGGATGGGGTATTTAGATGGGCTTCGGAGTGCATAGCAATGAAGTCAATTCTACTCCGAACCATCCCTTTAAGGTTAAGGGTCTGAACCAGTTTATATTTTCAGTTTTTATTTTTGTTTCAGTTTAAGGTTGTATGACTGTAAATGACTGTATGATTTCGAGATCCATCTTTTTACACTGAGGACAACTGAGGGACTCATATGCAACTATTACAGAAGGTTCAAAAGCTCACTGATGCTCCAGAAGGAAAAGCAATGCATTAGGAGCCAGGGGGTGAAAACTTTTGAATGGAATGAAGATGTGTACTGTCACGGATATGTGTTTGAATGAAGTGAAGACCCCCTGACTCTTAATGCATCCTGTTTCCTTCTGAAGCATTAGAGAGCGTTTGAACCTTAATAGTTGCATATGAGTCCCTCAGTTGCTCTCAGTGTGAAAAGACAGATGGAAATCTTATTCAGGTCAGTACTATATACAACTAACATGCATTTTGTATGATCTCTCTTATTCTGGTAAAATAATTAACATTTTACAGATTCTGCAAGGTGTATGTAAACTTATGACCTCAACTGTATTTCTGTTTAGCTTTATTTGTATTTCATTTTTATTCACTTTAGTACTTCAAGTTAAGCTTGTTTTATATGAGTTAGTTGCAAAGGCAACATTTTTAACTTCTAAACAAGGTTTCATCTAATACACTTATTTTAGCTTTACTTAATCAAAGCATATCATTTCAACAACAAATGATGATTATATGATTATAATTGAATATTCTATAAACAAAATTAATCTAGTCACATTTCCAAAAATGGTACACTTCCAAAAAGTCTATTTCTCAATATGATCTATAACCATCTTAACCGCGTAAAATGTTACCAATTAAAGGGATAGTTCACCCAAAAATGATTCACCCTACCACACATTCATGACAGTACAACGACAATTCATAAACAGTCTTGTTAATGTTATAATGGATATTCAATCTGTTTATCAATGTTATTTCAGAAGACTTCAACGCCTGCTGAAGTTTTCAAACTAAGCAGCTGCAAAAACAGCACGATAATTAGCAATGCTACTGTTGCCTCTCTCAGGAGGGAGTGCCAGGTCAAAGATGAAAGGCCTTAACCAATGGGTCAATGTGGGGTCTGCGAGTTTGACAAAGTCCACTCATGTTCTCATGAGCAAGCACTTCTAAGGTATGATGAGGCTCCAGGCGGAGTGCCATGTCAATCAGTGGAGCCTACTGAAGAACATCTCAACTGGTTTTGCCTATTTAACGAAAGTCAGTGGAGTACAACTTCCATTGCAAGGACATTTGCAAGACATTTTTCAAAATATCTTCTTTCGAGTTGCATAGAAGAAAGCCACTCATAAAGATTTTGAAAGACATGCGAATGAATAAATTATTACATACTATTCAATTGCAATTACATTGTTCCAATTTATTTTGCCAGAAAAATTATTGAGAATATAAATTGGTGCCCTACAACAACAACTCTTCCTGATTAAAGAAACAAAGTCGGTCGCTCATCTAGATGAGACACTTATGAAAATGGTGCCCTGAAGGTTTCATACGACCAGCCTTGGTCTCCATGTTCATGCATTCTCCCCTGTCATTAACATCAATGTGTGACATCTTGGTTGGAAGATCTGATCACAGATGGCTCCATTATGGCAGCATATGGTGGAAGAGCGTATCCACACAGACCATCAAAGCCAACTTGAACCTGAAATTAAGGCCGGTTGAGAACGATGCAACATTTCTATTCCACACCATCTTCCTGTTAAGTATTACAGAATCAGTTTTCGTTTCACGTTTGGTCAGTTCAGTTGAGTTGCTTCTTCCACAGATTATTTGCTTTGAACTGAAAATTGTGACATGATCTACCTAACCTCAAATCACTTAAAATTCATAAGATTTAAACCAATTGACCTCTTTAAACCTCAAAGGAAAAGAATTTTTGCTATTCTTAAATAAATACACTTGCTTCTGAAAGTATACATTTTGATTATTTGACCAAGTATTTTCTAACCAAGACCACCCACAAACTCTTGAATGGGATTTAGGATTGAGGATCAAATAGGGAAAACTAAAGCATTGTTGTCCTAACCCACAAACTGACTGGGTGATTTGAGACAAAAAGCAGAAAGTCTTTCAAAAACAGGTTATGATCTGAAGTGCTTCTAGAGTCTCTCTTTCAACACCCTAATGATTTCACTAGTTTCAACATAACATTCCTGCAGATGTTTTGCTTTTCTTTTTAACCCTAGAGAGAAGAGGTTTATTAAGTTTGGTTGAAGTCAACATTGGAAACATCTGGATGCAGTTACAACACAGTACATTCCCACACAGAGGAGACGACGTCATTCAGGAATCAGCAGGAGAGAATTGAGAAAAAGAACCAATGGGAGGAACCTTCCCAAAAGACCCACAACTTCTATCCATACCAGATGCTAAAATGACACTCGAGAGGTTCTGGGAAAATGAACAGAGTTCCATTGTTCTAGAAGAAGCTCTAGAAGTGTGTCATCAAATATCAAGTGACTGAGAGAGGATGTGAGGTGTACGTTCGGTAAGAGCTGTTAATAACTTATTTCACTGCCTATAAAGCTTTAAAGGATGTTTAAGGGATAGTTCACCCAAACCTGTATTGTTTGTCTGTGAAACTAGTTTGGACCCCATTGATTTTTACAGAATGGAAAAAAAAGAGTTGTATGAGTTGATGAGTTAATAAACTCATTTTAACACTAATAGGTATAAAAACAAAAAATCTGTTTCCAAACAGGTTTCACCAATCTGCTATTGGTCTGCCAAACATATAGCTCTGCCCCAAACTCGTGCCATTGGTTTAGCCAATATCGCTGTTGTTGGGCAGGTTGGGCTACTCAAACAAAAAAAGCTATGTTTTGAATTTGGCACAGAGTTTACACTTTTTGGCAGAAAGTCCACCTAAAAATTGCTTACTTTTAGCTGTCACTGCATATCAAGATGGGATTTTAACACTTTTTTAAAGGGAAGCCTGGGTATTAAAACTTGTATGGCTTGATAGAACCTAAATGATGAAATATGTAGCAGAAAACCAATGAAAGATTTACGTTGGGGGAAGCCATTATTTCGATGACGTGAAATGGCTGCAAACGATTAACTACTGGTGCTACCTGTTGCTGTTTTTAACTCAGAATACACAACTTGGAAAATAAAATACTAATACGATGTCACATTGTGCGGCTTTTGGTTGCAATTTTCAGTTGAAAGGCAACAAGAGAAGAGACGAGGAAAAAAAGAGGAGAAAAGAATGAGAAGATGCCTGTGGATGAATAAAACCTCCAAAAGACCTGTGTCTTTGTTCTCACCACTTTAGCCCTGATGCCTCTTAGTTAGGCTTTTAGTAGACTACAGCTACTGAAAGAGATTAAAAACGGCAGAGACAAGAAACGCTAGATACCATGTTAACATGGCAGGATGTTAACATGTTGATGCTTGTCATGACGCCACAGACACTGAAGGAGTTTCTCAGTGCAGATTGCACTCGACACCCAGGAGCATTTAGACTCTTTGCGGTGAAAAATCAATGGTACAGCATTTGGTTTAAAGGGATAGTTCACCCAAAAATGAAAATTTGATGTTTATCTGCTTACCCCCAGGGCATCCAAGATGTAGGTGACTTTGTTTCCTCAGAAAAACACAAACGAAGATTTTTAATGAAAACTGGTGCAGTCTGCCAGCCATATCATGGATGTGGATGGGCACCAAACCTTTAAAAGTAAACAAAAACATGCACAGACAAATCCAAATTACACCCTGCGGCTTGTGACGATACATTGATGTCCTAAGACACGAAACGATCGGTTTTTGTGAGAAACTGAACAGTATTTATATCATTTTTTACCTTTGATACACAGCCACGTCCATCTGTCATGAGCACGAGTTTTGCATCCGGCTGGTGACATGTGAACGCGCACTGTCGTAGTATACGCAAACGCCGGAAGCGATCTGTCGCGTGTATACACTCATTGTTTACACAGAGCACAGAGATTGTGGGTATAGCGGCTATTCAAAATGGTAATTACTTGCGCGTATCCTGATTGTTTAAACCGATTTAAAGCTAAAAGATTACGTTTGCATCCGGGACTTTTCACTGATTTCCCCTTATGGCGTTTGCGTATTCTACGCCAGAGAGCGTGCACATATGACGTGACTGATGCCAAACTCGTGCTCATGAGATGGACGTGGCTGTATATCAAAGGTAAAAAATTATATAAATACTGTTCAGTTTCTCGCAAAAACCGATCGTTTCGTGTCTTAGGACATCATTGTATCGTCACGAGTCGCAGGGTGTAATTTGGATTTGTCTGTGCATGTTTTTGTTTACTCTTAAAGGTTTGGTGCCCATCCACGTCCATGATAAGGTTGGCAGACTGCACCGGTTTTCGTTAAAAATCTTCGTTTGTGTTTTTCTGAGGAAACAAAGTCACCTACATCTTGGATGTCCTGGGGGTAAGCAGATAAACATTAAATTTTCATTTTTGGGTGAACTATCCCTTTAAGTCTATGCTTATATCCATCGCCACCTGTAAGCTTTTTCTGTAGCTGTGGTCATCATATTAGTATTTTATTTTTCGAATTGTGTTGCTGTAAAAATAGGAACCAATAACTCACAACCATTTCACGTCATTAAAATAATGGTGCTGTCACGAATTGAGTCGTCCTGTCATCATAAACTCTTGCACTACACATCTTGGACTTCATTCCCCACAAGCCACTGCACTAATCACTGCATTCACCTGCTCCTTGTTTCTCACTGCACTGATTACCACTCACACCTGCACCTCATTTCTAGGACTGCATTTAAGCCACTCACACACCCAGCTCTTCGCGGAGTCTTGTATTGCCCCGGCTGCATTTCTGAGCGTTTCTTCCCGTGTTTGTTTTCCTGTTGCCAACCTGTCGGTTTATTGCCTGCTGCCCGCCCTGACTTTCTGCCTGGACTCTGACTACGATTCTGTTTTGTCTCTGTTGCCCTGTATGCTGGTGATTGACCTGGATTGTACGACTCTGAACTTTGTTTTAATAAAGCTGCATGTGGATCCTCACCCCGCTGTCTCCATTGTTACAGGTGCCCCCTATAGTCCAAATATGTATACAATTATGTGGATCTTTCATTTGTTTTCTACAACCAAATATTTTGTAGTAAGAGAGATTATTTACGTTATGTTAAGCCATACAAGTCTTAATACACAGGGTTCTATTTAAACAACTTCAATGCAATTCAATTTAAATCAAATTCAGTTTACTTTAAATGTTCCCTGCCTTTTACTTAAAATGGCATTTTAATAGCTCACATGTTAGGTCTCTGCCATGCAGAAAAAGTCTGTACCCTATTAATATTTTTCTCCCTTTCAAGATGTGATTTAAAATAGAAAATGCGCTTTGATCATGGAAGAGCAGCGGAGCGAGAATCTGAAGGGTAAAAAACAGACGGGAACGAATGACATCAAAGAAAGTTACAGAAAACATGTAAAGGTGTGAAAAATCACTCCAAGCATCATTCCAATGAAAAATGCCAGTGTGAAGTGAGGTCCCGCATTAGAAAGGTGAGGAGTAATTTACACTTCATCAGAATCGGTTACCTACTAAAAGGAGAGAAAAGGGAATTCAAGGTCACCGCCGAGGAGACATGCATCACAAGTAGAGTTATCATCAGCTCGGACGTGAGAAAGAAAATCCCAGTTAAGCTCATAGAAAATGGAATGCAGTGGGATGGCTATCAAGATTCCCCAATACAATTTCGCTTCCTCTTTCTACTGTGCAATATTCAATGTGTGATACTCTGCCATAATAATAATAATAATAAAAGATGAAGAAAATGCACTCATACAATAGCAATAGAGGCTGAATTGGCCGTCTTTTGGTCCCCATCTTATAAAACTGTGATGTTTTTGCAAAATGAAATCAGAAAATGATAACACACATAGCTACAGCAAAATAAACAAACCCAGAGGTTTCCATCAGAAACATTAAAGAAGACGAGAACATAGACTTCAAAGACGCCAAAGGTTGATGAGAGCGAAAGAGAAAAGAAAATGAATATTTAAGGGAAATAAAAGATATTAAAATGAGATATTTGGGGGAAGGCGAGTTCAACAAGGCATATCACAAGTTATTCTGAATAATAATGATCTTTATAATAAATTATTAACTAGATTTTTACATTTTATGAGGCCACTATTCTAGGATGCTCTCTGTGCTATTTTTTAGTTAAGAAGCGTTATTTAAAGTATCATTCCGTAGCACAAATTAGGGATTAGTTAGCACCACTAAAGATGCAAAGTGCATACACTCATACTGACAGAAAATCCTGGTTGCAAATCATGAAAGGACTGCCAACTAGGAAATTAAATCTCTAGTTTATATTCCACTGCTCATGTGAAGAATTGGTGTGTGTGTGTGTGTGTGTGTGTGTGTGTGTGTGTGTGAGTGCGCGCAAGAAAAATCGTCCATCACAGGTCGTCCTACGCTGCCATACTATGCTGTCACATTGTGCTGTGACAGCTGTACCAGGAGTTCAAAGAACAGACTATGACTTCTCGTCCTCCCCTGAGACTATGCTACCTTCTTTGCTCTAGAACACACAGAATAAATCAAACAAACAAAATCGCTTTTAAAGTCTTTATAAATTTTTATCATTACAAAGAACCATGTGTGCCCTCTTACAGGTCACAGTGGCACTGGGGTCAAGAGTGATTATCTTCCTATTGATCTGCGTCCCGTCATGATCAATACTGTGTCCTTTTATTCAGCTTACGAAGGTGACCGTGACTCTTTTTTCTTTTGTTATTTGCAGTAAATTTGCAGTAAAATAGGCTCTCAAGCAATTGGCGTAGCAGCAAAGTTAAAAACGTCTTAAGATGCAGTGAGACAAATGGTAAAAGTCATTCATTTAGCGCATACATTTAGTACACTTGACAAATAGACCAAGTAATAGATTTGGGGTCCATTTTTGAATGAATAAAACTATCGTTCAAAAGTCTGGTGGCAGCAGGATCTTTTTCATAAAATATATTAAAGAAATAGCTCACCCAAAAATGAAAATTCTGTCATTAATTACTCACCCTCATGTTGTTTCAAACCCATAAGACCTTCGGTCATCTTTGGAACACAAATTAAGATATTTTTTATTTAATCTGAGAGCTTTCTGACCCTGCATAGACAGCAATGCAACCTCCACATTCAAGGCCCAGAAAAGTAGTAAGGACTTTGTTAAAATATAAAAATCAAGCTTTGACATTAAATTAATAAATTACATTTTAAAATATATCACAATAGAAAACAGCTATAATTGTCAAATGTTTCACAATATTACTGACTGTTCTGTTTCGGTCAAAATGCATCTGAATGTGTTCCAGTGTGTTACAGTTTCAGTGGGTTGAGCCATAACCCCAAACCCACTGGCTTTGAATAGACAGAATGAAGTCAATCATAAGCTACAAAAAAAGAACATCTAAGAATATCAAGTGAAACCACTGGCCCTTGTATAACACTGAAGAACATTGTTTTTCTGATTATTCCCCACCCCTCTGACTCCTCCTCTCTGTCTCCTACTTCTTTCCTAAAAAAATCAATGTAAGTATTGCATTACCTACGCAGCATGTCTTTTGCAGTGATTCAAATCCAATATCACTTCCTGAGGTTGAAAGAAAAGTTAAACTTAAGTGAGATGTTTTTTGCATTTACTTTCTAACAATATAATTTAAGCACACTTACAAAATGGAAAATCAATAGCTTTCAAATCATTGCCAAGAGGTCTGAAACAACAAGAAGCCTTCTGTCATAAAGCTTGCCAAAAAAAAGGGCAAGAGACTGCGAGAGTGTGTTAGAAGAACACAATTGTTTATCTAACATGGCTAATAATTTATCACTTATTAGCCACAACATAATTATCAGCCATAGGCATCCATAGGTTTTACCCAAGTTAAAACAAAAGTTTTTTGAGGAAAACATCCCAGGTTTTTCGTCCTACCCTACCTTTTTTAACCAAAGTACTAATGAAGACGAAGAACTAACCACGTGTGATCTCCACTCTTAGACGTGCAACACAGAGCTAGTGCAAGACAAGCATTTGTAGTTAAAAAGTCTAATTTTTTTTTTTTTTTAAATGACAGATTGTTTCACTAGATAAGACCCTCATTCCTCAGTTGGGATCGTGTAGAGCCCTTTGAAGCTCCATTAAAACTGCAATTTGGAATTTTAACCCGCTGATCCCCATCAAAGTCCATTATATAGAGAAAATTCCTGGAATGTTTTCCTCAAAAACCTTTCTTTGCAACTAAAGAAAGAATGACATGAACATCTGGATGACATGGGGGTGAGAAATTATCAGAAAATTTTCATTCTGAAAGTGAACTTCTCCTTTAAGATCATAAGGCATATAACTTTCCTAAAATCAGTGCAAACAAATCTAACCATTTGTCCGTAGTAAAGAAAATAACATACAATGTTTGTAAACCACTAAAGTAGGAAGTTCTAGCCCGTAAAGAAGCTTGTCTTCTCCTCATCTGACTTTTTCCACCAAGCGCTTTTCAATCTATATATAACTGCGCTGGGCAAATTACATCTCAATTACCAGAGCGCTATCTGTGAAGTGGCCTGCCAGGGATGAAGGGTTACTGCTGCCAGGGCTCGTCATGTCATTGTTGACTCCAGGGTTGCCAAGTCAACTGGTCAGAACGTAGACGGAGCGTTCCAAAACTCATATACTTCCAATCTGGAACTCTTCATAGCAATTATGTTTATTTCTAAAAATTCTGACATCCTGTTGTGTCTACATGTGGGTGGGCAGGTGGATGTTTACGTGCAGTCCAATCAAGGCTCATTGCCAGGAAGTGCAGTCTTGTCTTATCTAAACCCAACAGTGTGAACACAGAGAAAGACCTGCACAGACTCGGACCCACTGTCACAGATGGAATTTTCCACGGCCGACTGGCTTTTTTTGGCAGCTTTCGTGACGAATTAGCTGCTGTTTGTTATAGTCTGCATGAAAAGGTACCAGAAAAGACACAAAAGGGACCTTTAAAATAAAATAGTAAAGTAAATTTGAAGAAAAACCGAGAGTGCAAATTTAGAGTGTCCTTGCACCACTAACAAAACAAAGCTAACCTGACAAGATTTCCCTCTGAAAACCATCTTCTGACTTGCTCTTCTCCAAATCCTTTTACCAAAAGACTGACAGAGCATGACTAAAATTCCATGACAGCAACGTGTGAGGAGGCAATAAAAGGTGAATGGTCTCCAGACGACCCTTTCGCTCCTGTTGACACCCGACTGGAATCGTCATTAGGTTTAATCTTTGAACTAGGCCAACATTAGAGTAAAATAACAAGCCATGACAAACTATTATTTCAGGTTTGAGCTTTTAAACCCCTGCTAAACACCTCCTTTGGTTTTCAACAGAACAAAGCTACGGGTTTGAAAACACATGATAAGTAGGTTAAGACAAAAATTAAAAATTTAAAAATAAATTTTTTTTGGGTGCAATATCCCTTTAAAGGGGACATCGGATGCCCATTTTCCACAAGTTGGCATGATTTTTTAGAGTCTTGGTTAAATTTCTTGTGTAAAATAACACCCTTTTTACCTTGTCAAAAACAGCTCTGTTCACAGGGAGCCGTTTCGATGCATGTATGATAAAGAGCTACTGCTGACTCCAGCCATTTTCATTTTTTGTGTATTCGGTGGTGCATTACCATCAAAAACAAAACTAATCCACTCCGTCCTCAGTGGCTCTGATGTTGGGAGAAATGAAGACTTCTTAAGTTCACTTTTATATCCAACAAAACACCTGCATTGCTTACGAGACATTGTTGTCACTACAGTGGCTCAAGCATGAAAAAATTGTGGACAGCGTACAACTGTGCTTGTGGGCGGGGCTTGAGCAATATGATGTCATACTGCTCAGAAAATCAAAATGGCTTGATATTTGAGACTGTTTAGGTTTGTTGGTGATTTAAAAAATAGATTATTTGCATTTTTCTTATTGTAGGGTGGTTGTGTCCACACAGCTAAGACACATTTATATGCAAACACCATTTAAAAGTGAATTTTGCATCCAGTGTCTCCTTTAATAAAGCAGTTGGACTGAGCAGCTGCCTAGACCGAAGCGTCCGCACTGATTTCCATCATAAACCTTGGCATTCAATCCCTAGACGTGATTGACAGTCCTGAGCTCAGCTCAAGCGGCCAGCCAGCCGCTGCTATCAGGCTCGTGCACATGATGTAAAGCCGGACTGTCACCGCACGCCGTTACAGACCACCACAGACTTACATGGACCATAATTCTTATTTCAATCAGCCAGAGAGTCAGGAACGAATGAAATGGTGAGAGAAAAGAACACAGAGAAAAAAAGGGCCACTGGTGTGCCCTAAACTAAGCTTGTGAATTAATTTACCATCATAACAGCCGACAACAGCTGGGAATGTTTTTGCGGACATAAATGCATGATTATTCCAAAAGCCTGTCGCTTTTTGAAATCAGACAGCGGAAAACTTCATCATGTCAGTGTGTGACGCAGGGAAAGAATTAGAAATGCTGTTTAGAAGAACACAATATGTTTGCTATTTTAAATTATATTAGCCAAGTTCGTAAAGGAACAGTTCAAACTAGGGAACACATTACTTTTTAAAAGTAAAGTATCCATCATAAATGACTTTACTGACACATTTTTGTCACAAAAAGTATTCTCGTAGCTTCATAACATTAAATTCAGTTGAAGCACTGATGTCACATGGACTATTTTAACAATGTCCTTATTACCTTTCTGGGCCTTGAACATGGTAGTTGCATTGCTGTCTATGCAGGGTCAGAAAGCTCTGGGATTTATCAAAAATATCTTAATTTGTGTTCTGAAGATGAACAAAGATCTTACGGGTTTGGAACAACATGCAGTTGAGGTCAAAAGTGTATACATCTAGCAGAATCTGCAAAATGTTAATTATTTTACCAAAACAAGAAGTATCATACAAAATGCATGTTATTTTTTTTATTTAGTACTGACCTGAAAAAGATATTTAAAATTTTTAGACCTTCACATATAGTCAAAAGTTTACATACGCTTGGTTCTTAATACTGTGTTTTTACCTGAATGACCAACAGCTGTGTTTTTTTTGTTTAGTGATAGTTGTTTATGAGTCCCTTGTTTGTCTTGAACAGTTTAACTACCCGCTGTTCTTCAAAACCCTTCAGGTTCCACAAGTTCTTTGGTTTTTCAACATTTTTGTGTAGTTGAACCCTTTCCATCAATGACTGTATGATTTTGAGATCCATCTTTTCACACTGACGACAACTGAGGGACTCATATGCAACTATTACAGAAGGTTCAAACGCTCTCTAATAGGATACATGATGCATTAAGAGGCGGGGGTGAAAACTTTTTGAATTTGAAGATCAGGGTAAATGTAACTTATTTTGTTTTCTGGAAAATATGTAAGTATCTTCTGTAGCTTCTGAAGGGCAGTGCTATATGAAAAAATATGATATTTAGGCAAAATAAAAATGTTTTTACACATCTTCATTCTGTTCAAAAGTTTACACCCCTGGCTCTTAATGCATCGTTTTTTCTTCTGGAGCATCAGTGAGGATTTGAACCTTCTGTAATAGTTGCATATGAGTCCCTAATTTGTCTTCAGTGAGAAAAGATGGACCTCAAAATCATACAGTTATTGTTGGAAAGGCTTTAAATACACAAAAATGCTGAAAAACCAAAGAAATTGTGTGACCTAAAGGATTTTTCTGAAGAACAGCAGGAAGTTTAACTTCTATATCTTAATATATATCTTAATAAGAAATACCATGCATTTTTGTATGATCCCTCTTATTTTGGTAAAATAATTAACATTTAGCAGATTCTGCAAGGTGCATGTAAACTTTTGACTGTAAACTGTACGGGTAATTTCATGACAGAATTTTCATTTTTGGGTGAACTATCCCTTTAACATGCCACTACAGTAGGAGATCTTATTTTTTAGTTTTGTTCATCACACAAAGCCTATGGCTTTGGAAGACTTGCAGTATATGATTCATGATTCAGGTCATATGGAGCACTTTTATGATATATTTATGATATGTTCTGGTGCTTCTGTGTCTTTTTTGTCCAGTCCCCATTTATCGTAATTGCATAGAGAAGAGAAAACAGCACATTCTTTGATCACCGTTTTTGCTTTGTTCTATAGAAGAAAGTAAGTCATGAAGGTGAGTGAGCAACAGAATTTTCATTGCGTCAGTTTTGACAGCAACTGCAGCAGGCTAAAAAAGAAACATTTACAGGTTGCTGTGGAAAAAAACTAATACATATTCAAACTCAAGGAAGCAGTAAACTGAAAAAAAAAATATCCTCAAAGCTCTAATGGTGCCTCAGAGATACCACCTTATGGATGCAAGACACTTGAAGAGATGAAAACTCTTCTCTACTGAGCTTCCTTCAGATGTGCCAGTGCCATCTGTGTGAATCCAAACCTTTCTTCTCTTCTGCTTTATCCTCAAAAAAATCTCCCTCTGCCACACTGTTGGATCGGTCCCTGAGCTAGGAAAGAAAACCATTTATTTCCTCTTTTACTGTAGCCAAAAATTGTCTCTGCTGCCACAGTCGTGGACCTTAGAGGACCATCTGGAAGCCTGGAACATTCCAGCATGATTGCCCTGAGGAGAATGCAGACCTGCATTCCAATCTGAGGGAGGGAGTCGGGCCGGAGAGGGACCACGCAGCATTGGAACTTGGACTGAGCCAAGTTCGCCATGGAACTTCTCAAAGTTCTTGAACACAGAGGCTCCTTTGTTCACTTATCCATGGAAAGTTGGCTTTGTTCAAGCGTGCATGTGCATATTTGTGAAAAGTTAATAATGTCTAGCGTATGCCCTTCTGGATAAGAAAAAACGCTGTGATAAGAAATTGAAGTGATTGTTCACCCAAAACAATCATCATTTAGTTACCCTCACGTTGGTCCAAACCAGTCTGACCTGTTTTTTTTCTTCTGCGGAACATAAAGTGTCTCAGTTTTGTCAATGGGGTCTAACATCGTTTTATCATAGCAGCATACTAAGCCACAAATCTTGAGTAATAGCTTGAGTAACAGCATATTTATTTTTATAAAAAACAAGTATGTAAGTTTGAGGTTGGAATGATTTTGTAATTATTTTAAATTTTAACCACATCAACTTGTTTCAGTTGATTTTGGATGAATCGGTTGATCCGTTTTACAAAAACCAAACCATCTGTTCATAAATCAGACTGATCTGGTTCTCAAATTTAACTCACTGATGCAGTGGAAGCAGTTAACAGCTCACTGGAGGGAATGATTATTAGTTACTTAGATTTCAGTCAATATTCATATAAAGTAGTACAGACTTCAACTTATCCCACTTTTTACCATTTTTGACCAAAGTCTTTGAATTTTAACCAAAGTATGTTACAGACATTTCATGAAGACCCTAAAGCAGTGGTCGGCAACAAGCGGCCCGTGGGCCAAAAATGGCCTGCCAGCAATAATATCTGGCCAGCACATGCAGCCAGAATATTTTGATAGAGGCTGGTTCTGAAATAGATATGTCATGACAGCAACAGTTACTCACAATTGATTTAAATCGCCTTGAATAAGCGCTTGCCGTTCACTTTTGCAAAAGAAGCACATTTTACGGTATAACACCGCTTTATAGTAAGTTTTGTCAATTGTTTATTGGTCTAGTTCTTGTTTCGGGTTTCTAATTAACCTTACATTGGGTTAGTCACTCAATTAATTCTCTTGTGCTTCGTCCCCTTCCTTCTGAATTATGTTGCATTGATAAGGAGTTATTACAAACTAAGACTGTTTAGTTATGCTGTCTTACAATCAATCTATAGTAAATGTAAGTTAAAGTGTTGCCTGTGTAACTGTCATGATCGGGGCTGTGGGGTTTCCCTCAGCCACCTGAGGTCGCTGTCCTACACTACACTTCCTTGATTGTCCACCTGTCCTTGTCATTAACACTAATCACCCACATCTGTTCACCATTAGGACTATAAGTATCTTCACTACTCACTCTGCATTCATGTCTGCATTGTCTCGTGTTTGGTTTGTTTTTGTGTTCCGAGATTCCTTGACCTTTGATTATGTTCTGGCTTTGGTTTAGTTTGTGTTCTAGTTCTTAGTTTGTGCCGTGTTGGCCTTTTTGTTTGTTTATTTGTGTTTAATTATATTAAAATCATTTCACCTGCATTTGGACCCAGACCTCCTTATTCACCGTGACAGAATGCAGACATCAATGATGGGTCCAGCGGGGAGAATTTTTTTTGAGGGGGCAGCAACCACCTGCTCGGTTCCGGACACTGAGGGGATGTCCTTCGAGGCGGCGTCGGCAGCTCGGTTCGAGTTCATCTACGCCTGCCTGGCGGCGATGGACACCCGCAGTGCCGAGACGGCGCGGAAGCGCCCCTGCTTTGCAGAGGAGGTGGCGACAACCACCATCTCTGTTCCTGGAGCTGGGACGGCCGTGCGCTCTGTTCCTGGCGCTGAGGCGGCGGCGCGTCTTATCCCTGGCGCCGAGGCGGCGGCGCGCCCTGTCCCTGGCGCCGAGGCGGCTGCGCGTCCTGTCCCTGACGCCGAGGCGGCTGCGCGTCCTGTCCCTGACGCCGAGGCGGCTGCGCGTCCTGTCCCTGACGCTGATGCGGCTGCACGTCCTGTCCCTGACGCTGATGCGGCTGCGCGTCCTGTCCCTGACGCTGAGGCGGCTGCGCGTCCTGTCCCTGACGCTGAGGCGGCTGCGCGTCCTGTCCCTGGCGCCGAGGCGGCTGCGCGTCCTGTTCCTGGCGCCGAGGCGGCTGCGCGTCCTGTCCCTGACGCCGATGCGGCTGCGCGTCCTGTCCCTGACGCCGATGCGGCTGCGCGTCCTGTCCCTGACGCCGAGGCGGCTGCGCGTCCTGTTCCTGACGCCGATGCGGCTGCGCGTCCTGTCCCTGACGCCGAGGCGGCTGCGCGTCCTGTCCCTGACGCTGAGGCGGCTGCGCGTCCTGTCCCTGACGCTGAGGCGGCTGCGCGTCCTGTCCCTGACGCTGAGGCGGCTGCGCGTCCTGTTCCTGACGCTGATGCGGCTGCGCGTCCTGTCCCTGACGCTGATGCGGCTGCGCGTCCTGTCCCTGACGCTGATGCGGCTGCGCGTCCTGTCCCTGACGCTGAGGCGGCTGCGCGTCCTGTCCCTGACGTTGATGCGGCTGCGCGTCCTGTCCCTGACGCTGAGGCGGCTGCGCGTCCTGTTCCTGGCGCCGAGGCGACTGCGCGTCCTGTTCCTGGTGCCGAGGCGACTGCGCGTCCTGTTCCTGGCGCGGAGACGGCCGCGCGTTCTGTTCCTGGCGCGGAGACGGCCGCGCGCTCTGTTCCTGGCGCGGCGACGGCCGCGCGCTCTGTTCCTAGCGCGGAGGCGGCTGCACTTTCTGGTTCTGGCGCGACGGTGACTGCGATGCACGGACCTGGCCCGCCATCCCTCCCACTGACTTGCCTTCCTCCGTACCTCCTCCCTCCAGACTTTGGGAACGTCTGGAAGCCGTTCCGTAGGGAGGGGGTACTGTCATGATCGGGGCTGTGGGGTTTCCCTCAGCCACCTGAGGTCGCTGTCCTACACTACACTTCCTTGATTGTCCACCTGTCCTTGTCATTAACACTAATCACCCACATCTGTTCACCATTAGGACTATAAGTATCTTCACTACTCACTCTGCATTCATGTCTGCATTGTCTCGTGTTTGGTTTGTTTTTGTGTTCCGAGATTCCTTGACCTTTGATTATGTTCTGGCTTTGGTTTAGTTTGTGTTCTAGTTCTTAGTTTGTGCCGTGTTGGCCTTTTTGTTTGTTTATTTGTGTTTAATTATATTAAAAAATCATTTCACCTGCATTTGGACCCAGGCCCTTATTCCTACCGTGACAGTAACCAGTTAAAACTTTAAGTGGCGACGAGGTCTTAAAATGTATGGACAGAGTCTTAAAAAGGTATAAAAATTTAACTACATGATTACTGTATATACCCTGGCATAACAGCTCACTACCAGTTACAAAAGACACTGTAACGGTCTGTCACAGGTGATTCTAGCTGCATGCTGGTGCCAAACTTACTTGCCGACCCCTGCCCTAAAGAATCCAACCTGATCCAATGACAAAAATGTACCTGTGGAAACATTTTCGCGAAATGCAAAATGCGTACAAATAAGTACGTATCATTTTTTTCAACAGAAATGAACACTAGAGGCAGTAAAACAGTGAGCACTTGTAAACGTTTTCTACACAGTCATGATTACAGCTCCATATGTTTCGCTTTCCGGACGTAACAGGCTTGCTTTTTAGCTCAGTCGGAACGGAATTGAACATAGGATGTAGAATCCTATGGGTACATATCCAGTCAAAAAGATGACTCACGATGAAACAGCTGAAAGATGAGAGATCGAAAAACAAGTTCAAACGGCATGCTTGCAATTGCGTTTTTACCTCACATTCAGCTTTGTATATATCATCGGGTTGGTTTAGGTGTAGTGCAGATGTTACCTTATTTTTAAAATGACAAGGAGCATTAGAGTTATAGCACCACTTAACAGACACGTACAAAACCAACGTCACATAAAACGCACTCTGTTTCAAGGAAAAAAACATTAAAAAATTATTTTAGCGCCACTCAGTGGATATTTCTGTTGGAAACTGCAGTGATATCTACTTATTGGTACGTATTTCGTTCCCACAGTTACGTTTTCATCATGAAAACTTAACTGTGACCAGGTTGCAAGAATCATACCAACATATGAAAAATTGCCATCCGATGTCTCCTTTAAATACTCACTTTTGGGTCAACTAACTCCTTAACCACGGTATCACGGATCAAGGTCTCAATTTGCTGATAGTTTTGTTGGATGAAGACAGAGAAAAGAATGCTAGACACTATTCAAAGGATGCTGAAGCAGACTGAAGACATGGTATATGGGCAAGTATGAAAAAGTATCCGGACGCTCTTTTATGCGCTGCACACACCCACACGCTCACATATGCTATTCTGAGCATCTGAGGATTTGAACATCCCCGCTCTCTTGTGAATCACTGCCTTTCTAAATTATGTGAGCTGGCTTCAAGATTTGTGCCTCAAAGCCAAAATATCATACTGGATTTGAAGACTGATTTTTTTAGCCAGTTAAGTTTCAATGAATAATTCATGAATGAAAGATCTCTTTCCAGCACGTGTTTGCCTGACTTCGGTTTATCAGGCCACACACACCCACAAAAACAATGGGAACACAAACCTCTTTATATTCAACACACCAACTCATTCCGAGTCTCATCATCCCAACTAAAGGCACGTTCTCATTTGTGAAACTGTCTGTATTTTCTAATATTTTTGCATCATATTTAGGGAAGACAAAAATACTGAATATTTATACTAAAATAAAAACAACATTTTATTCATATTTAACTTATCTAACACAACCGACATTATAGTATTGCAAAAAAGACATACATACAAATATTTATTTAATCTCAACGGCAAAATCCTTTGCATTCCATTTTTTCCTTTACCTACAGTCGTTCCAGACTGGTGCTAATCAAAGGCAAAGATTTTGTCTAGCTGAAAATGAAGTCATGCAGCACGCCGGTTTTCTTACAAGAATGTAAACACATGCAAACACCAGTCGAAGCCGTGACCTACATATCCTTACGCCTGTTGTGTACAGTTTTGTCAAAGGGGCCAATTTTCTGAGCCATTTCCTTAAGGAGTCATGGAGGAATCATTTCTTGTAAACCGTGAGGGTTTCTTTTATAAAAGTTGAGATTGGCTAGCTGATGGTGCCCTGCTGCTCTCACTTTGTTTTCTCTGGAATCAAAAAGTCTGCATTGAGGATAGCATCTCTCCTAAATATGTCTTAAATTATGTGTGCGAGTCAAATAACAAGAGAGAATAGAGAATGGCAAGACTCCTAAATGGCTCCTAAAGCGAGAATTGTTATTGCACATCTTGTCTAATGACCCATTTTTATTTCCCAAAGTGTAAAACATCCCTATGGCTACACTACATATTAAAAGTCTGCGCTCTCTGATGGCAGAATATATATGACTACTGGGACATATCATGTCATGAAACTACTCTTGATATCAATTTGTAATGCTAGTATAAAGGTAAATTCATTACTTTAAAAGTCATATAACCGTGTTCATACATTTAAAACTGGTGTGGGAGTCTTTCATGCCTTCGTTATGCCATTTTCTCGGTTGAAAGGTAATAATCATAATCATTTCCATAGGCATAGCTATTGAAGCCCATGTTCACCACTGAATAAAGAATAAAAAAGGGAATTTTTATCTTGCAATTCTGACTTTTTTTCTAGAAATTGAGTTTTTTCTCACAATTGCAAGTTTATATTATGCAGTTCTGAGAAAAAAAGTCAGAATTGTGAGTTTGTATTATGCAATTTCAAGAAAAAAGTAAATTGCGAGTTTGTATGACAATTTTGTGGAAAAAAGTCAGAATTGTGAGTTTGTATCATTCAATTTTGAGAAAGAAAGTCAGAATTTAGTTTGTATCACACAATTTTGAGAAAAAAGTCAGAATTGCGAGTTTGTGTCACATAATTTTGAGAAAAAAGTCAGAATTTAGTTTGTATCACACAATTTTGAGAAAAAAGTCAGAATTGCGAGTTTGTGTCACAATTCTGAGAAAAAAAATTGCAGAATTTTTTTATTCAGTGGTTGAAACGGACCTCCATAGCATAGGTTGTGGACAATATTAACATGCATGGACGCACACTAGTGCATCATTCAGCCATATTCTGGCATTTAATTTACTATAACATATTATAATTTGGGATGCACTGGATAAACAAAATCTGTCAAGAAGAGGTCATATTTCACTTAAAAGAAAATAATAATAATAATAATAATAAAATAACATCACAATGCAAAAAGTCTTAAAGGGTTATTTCAGCCAAAAATGAACATTTTCATTAAAAATATCTTAATTTGTGTTCTGAAGATGAACAAAGATCCTACGGGTTTGGAACGACATGAGGTCGAGTAATTAATGACAGAGTTTTCATTTTCAACTCTTAGTTTCTTTTTAGAACTTATTTTTTGCAATTCTTTTGCAAATATATGTGGGATTGAAATGACTCCATAGAAATATAACAGGCCCTGGGAGATTTCTAATCTTGCATATCATTTTGGAAGAATAAAATATGGATTGAAATTCAATCATAATGGGATACACCCAATGGTGTCGAGTTTACAAGACATTATCCGATAGACACCATCATTGATTTCTGTGAAGGACAAGAACAGATCTTCTTCACCTCTGGCCTGTTCAGTTCACCGTGTGTCACTCTCTCAGACTCTTTTTCTACCATTTTCCAGCAACATTCCAAAAACATTCCAAACATTCCAAAGACTCGACAAAATTTTTCAGGCAGACAGACAGTAGAAAAACTGAGAGTGAGACATAGTGAGAGAGATGTGCACCAGTACTGGAGCCAGTAAGTCTCTTCCTGCTGCTGCAGCTGTCTCCATCAGCTGGATCCCGCCTGTCTTTCTCATTTACACCACACTACACCCTCTCATCTCTCCATCCGTCTCTTTCCAAGCGCCCAGGGGTCGGCCCGGGTCAGCTAAAACCAGCGTATACACCCTCAGCTAGCTCTGTTCCCACACGACCACAAATACACACGGCACGCTGCTCAAGCGCACACACGCCGCACAAATGTACACGAAAATCAGCAGTTCTCAACACCCAGCCCTATCTGCAATTAGAAACATTCCAGCGTGACTAATTCAATATTGTCAATTTAGATTTAAACAAGAGAGATTTGCACAGCACACAAACGTGACATATGTGACATCCGAGCTAACAGAGGGAAAACAACAGGCAAACTTTCACAGCTTCGACAGTTTTGCACATTGTGCAGTCCACTGTGGCCGGACTTAAAGTCAAGGACAACTTTGGAAAAGTTAATTATTAATGTCATATTTCAGCTGCCTAATGACTTAAAGATACAAGTGGAAAATTGTTGCAGTTTCTAAATTCAAACTTGGACACACAACATACACATTTTTTCCAAGCTGCA
>NC_133383.1:15644269-15677668 GCF_049309525.1 Garra rufa
AAGGGCTCTACACAATCCAAGCCGAGGAATAAGGTTCTTTTCAAGTGAAACGATTGGTTATTTTCTTAAACAAATAAAAAATTCTAGACTTTTTAACCACAAATGCTTGTCTTGCACTAGCTTCGCGTCAACATTAGGTAATTACGTTGGGAAAGGTCACGCTTGACATAGGCGGAAGTACCAACCAAGTGTTTACAAAGCGAAACGTCCAAAGCCAAATGTTCTTTACTAAAAAAAAGGGTAAAACAGTGATGTTCAAAGATGGAGGAGAAATGAGATGGAGATTTTCACAATATCCTATCTTTTTGAACCAAATTACACAGACAAAGAACTAACCGCACATGACCTTTTCAACGTGATTATGTAATGCGCAAAGTCGTATTTGTGGTTAAAAAGTATATAAATTTGTATTTTTTTTATTTTTAGAAAATGACAATTCGTTTCGCTAATCCCTTATTCCTCGGCTGGGATCGTGCCCTTTGAAGATGCAATTTGAACCCTTGAACCCATTCATCCCCATTGAAGTCCACTATATAGAGAAAAATCCTGGTATGTTTTTTTCAAAACCTTCATTTCTTTTCAACTGAGGACAGAAAGACATGAACATCTGGGATGACATGAGGGTGAGTAAATTATCAGGGAATTTTAATTCAGAAGTAAACTAATCCGTTAAGAAACATGTTTTATTGTCAGACGAGCCCAAATCCAGTCTAATCCTTCTAACTTCTAGCTAAAACAGGTTAGTCGACTAAAAGTTGACAAACCATTGACTAGTTAGTTTTGAAAATATATTGTTTTGCACTTTCCTAATGCAAAGTGTGCCTGTTTGAGATCAGCACATGCAGAATTCCACATAAAGTTCCTAAAAAGCCATAGAAATTTAATCTTACGTCATTTCTATGTTAATTTCAGAATATTTTGGTAAATTTGATGACGCTATGAGTTATTAATAGTGTCAAAGTATAATATCTTATATCTTTTTAGCATATTTTACTGTCTGAATCCTTTCCAAAGAATAACTGCAGATTCTCGCCTTCAACCACTGCAGAAAATGCAAAAAAAAAAGTGATACTGACTCTAGTGGGCATAGTTATGGTTCAATGAATGCATTCTTTTTCATCTTCTACTGCGAAATGCATACAGGGCAGCGAATACTCAAAAGTAAAAAGAAGTAAGATAAGAAAGAGCATCAGAAGATAGGCTTTTGATCAGGGGCATAAGGCATTACATGAGGGAGGGAAAGCTTGGGAGAAATCCAAACAGTTGATTTTTGCATTCGCAAACTGTAACAAACTCATCAGGCAATGTCATTACAGCAAAGTGAGAAATATCTCCCAGGAGCTGAGGTTGTTCTGAAAGGATGTCCTCAGTATTTCACTAATGTGATAAGAAGACATTAAAGAGTAATTGAGAAAACACCCAGATCCCTCTGAGTCATATCGGCAGATCTCTCAAGCGAAAAAGACTCATTTCAAGGTCTTGGGTTCTCATTGGCCTGGATTCTGACAGTAGCCAGACGGATCCCCATAAATCCTACGGTAAATTCAGTGTATGAAACACACGACTGAGCCGAATGTCTTTCAGGAGAGTGTGCGTGACGTATGCAAACATGCAACGGGAGCTGTGAAGCAAGACGTGGGTGTGAGAGGAAATCCAATAGGATTCATTGAGAACGCACAGACAACAATATACTCCCCAAGCCTGACCTATTAACAAATAATATTCCCACCTGAAAAGGGCAAACTGAAGAAGTGATACACCAAGGTGGCATCTGGCATCTGTCCCAGAATATGTAAGTCCGTAAGCGAGTCTCGATCGTCTTTACTGTATCAAGTGATAAAAACAAAGCAAAATCACAGCCTTCTAGGACAAGGAAAAACGGCAAACAGGAAATATTTAGTTGGCCTTGAATAAAACATCACAAAGCAGGCAGGTGTGCGTATCAAAGTGTGTGTGCAAAAGTAAAAAGAGCACAAAGGAGAAGGGAATATGAAAGAGATATGAAAGTGTTGCCTACGGTCCTTCATAGAGAGGTCATGTATAATCAACCTCCATTATTTCCCATCTCTCTGAAATGGAGCAAAGTCACTGCTCTGAGGCAGGACAAAAGAAGAGAGGGTGATGTAAGTCATAAGGGCCCGTGAGGGGCCCTCCTCCCCTCATTACGAGGCCAACCGCTTCATAAGCAGCTCTGTTAGTGCCTCGCAAATTTAAAGATCCTGTAAAAGGACAGTAACAAGAGCTAATTTATTCCGTTACCTCCTGCTCTCTTTTTTTTAACCTGTGTCTGTGTGTGTGAGAGAGAGCAAGCCTGGATTTGCAACGCACGTCCTCTTTCTTGACCATTAAAAGCTTATTTGGCCAAAACTATTTTTCCCTGAGGAGGTCAGGTAAATTTGTGCTGTGCAGACGTTTGAACAAGCCTGTTTCTTCCCTCATTCCTCTGTATAAATTACAGAGCAATTTACATTTTTCAGGCTAACTCTAGGGTCCTGAGAGAAATCGAAAGCTGTCCGGCGAGGAATGTGTGTGATTACGGTATATTATTTTTCACAACGCTTCTCCTCATTTACTTTGACCTTTGGTGAATGCCGTAACTAAAGCTTAAATTTCTCGTTTCACTGCCTGGTGTGCCTTCATGATGGATTCAGACCTTTCGGCTGACTTCAGCTCGCCATCTGGGTAAATAACAGTTGGTGCTTCAAATACTTATGGTATTGCATCTGATATAAAATGAATGTAAAGCAACACAGAAAGTACAATCACAAAACTAATCAGAAAGGCCACAGATATGATTCTGTCATTTTTACTCACACTCATGTCGTTCCAACCCAAAAAAGGACCAAAAAAGAACACAAAGACTATTTAAAATATCTTCTTTTGTGCTTCAGAGAAGAAAGAATGTCAGAGTGACATGAGGGTGAGTAAATAATGGCAGAGTTTTCATTTTGAGGTGAACTATTCTTTTAATAAAATTTCTTTTACTTTGTCATTTTACCAATTTTTCCATAATCTCACCTGAAATTGTAGACGTTCTGTGTAAGTCAATCGTCGTTTGGAAAACCATTCCCATCCGACCAGTACTAAAGACATGAAAGGAAACTCTTGTTTGCTTTTCACTATTTGTTTAGTTAGCAAACAAACTCAAAGTGATTTTCACCAGGGCGTGAGTTTGGTCTCTTGGCCCAAATCAACAGGCTCCTCTCCTCACAGGTTGACATGAATCATAGCAACAGAATGTCAAAACAAGCACACCAGGTTTCACTAAGAGGATGCGGTTGTCGTCATGTGTTCCCGCTTAGGAGCTGCTAAGTACTTGCATCTGGGAAAGACGTAAACGTAAGTGTGTTTGTGAGGTTGCAGTACTTCATTTCACTATGCATTTAACAAGTACATTCATCCTTCTTTATGACAATCCATCAATAAATCCAACCAATAAATGCACTGAAAATGAGTAGCTGATCAATGCCGATACCAACTAACTTCTGTAGAAAGTCAAGTGGCCAATATAAAGCTGATATTAGGCTATATTTTTATTTTGTTTTAGGATGATAAACTCAAAATCTCAGCATGGCCAGTATCAATCCTCATTCTGTTCAAAAGTTTTCACCCCCAGCTCTCAGTGCATTGTTTTTCCTTCTGACGCATCAGTGTATGTTTGAACGTTCTGTAATAGTTGCATATGAGTCCCTCAGTTGTCCTCAGTGTGAGAAGATGTATCTATCCATCAAACTTTTCATCTCTCAATTCATCCATCCATTCATCCAACCATTTCACCATTTACCCATCCACTAAATCTCCACTCAAGCTCTTTGTAATTGGACTCACCTCCCACAAACTGTATCCCTCCTGCCACTCGTCCAATGGTGCGAGAGATTAGATCCGTAACACAGCATCCCATGATTGCCGTGAGAGCCACCAGGAGCAGCAATCCACAACCTGTGCCCGTCACCACCGTGCAGATCCTCCACTCCAGACTCGGGATGCCCTGAAAGGAGGCATAGCGCCCACACTGCTCCAACATAACCGTCCCACCACGGGCCTCATCCCTTACCGGATAGGAACAACGGCGAAAGGTTCCAAACGACACCGGCTTACCCATCTGGGACCCAAGCAGCCAGTATGGCATGAAGAAGCCTATGCAGGATGTGGCTGCACATAGGAAGGACAACAGGGCCCATACCACACCTGTACATGTAAGACTGGATGCCATCGTGCTCAGCTCAAACTTTCATATATATGCAAAAGACACTGATTTCAGGTTGAGCGCGCATGCAGAGCTCCTAAGCCCACCGGCTTAGATCCTCCCGGCATCTTTCTGCACAGTTACACCTGAGGAAATAGTAAAAAGTGTGGAAGCATGAGTAAAACGTTGGGACATCTGTTTCCAGCCATAAATCTGCAGTGACAAGCTGTTCAAATGGCATAAACTGAAAGGTGTTCACTTTCTCATGTTATTTTCTATCTAAAGAAACAAGGGTGAACATTGAGAAATCTTTACCATGAAAAATGTATTCCATGTGTACATTGTGCAAAAATAAAAAAATGTTACAAATTTATAATAGATTGACAGTAGATTCTGAAATGGGCTGTATGTCAATTTCAAACATACTAAAAAAGCAAAAATTTAAATTACAGTTTACATAAAATGCATAGTAACATGTCGCCTCTTTGTCAGTTAGTTCCCACATATTGATCAACAACAGATTTCCGTTACTTTTCCAGTCATGCATGATTACTACTTTAATTACTAATTTAAAAAAATCATTTGATAAAGATTTCCACATTTGGCTAGTTTTCTACATCATATACCACCTTGAAATAAACAGACCTAAACTATTACATGCATTTGTGTACAAAATGTCAAATAATATAAAAATACAATACTAATATCCAGCCAACAAAATAATTCAATGAATGTGGAAACCTTGGATTAAGGGATATAGAATGAAGCATGTGTTGGGTTTTACACCTATTAATATTTATAAATACATTAGTTGCTGGATATAAATATTTTATATCTTATGATGACAGTAAATATACACAGAATATTTGTCATATGTCTTACCACGGGACTATTTAAATGACAAGTTCAGTTTAAATGCTTCTGTGCTGTGTGACAAGACTTAATAAAAAACGGTGGTGGATGAAGATAAAAATGGTAATGCATATATTACATACCTCATGCATTCATAAACATTTTTTACCTAAAATCTTTCAAAGAAAAGTTACCGGACACACTGTCAGTCATCTATCAATAACCATATGGAATGTAAACAAAAAGCAAAACACTTATGGCGCACTGTCATGTGGAAAGTCCAAAAGTGAATCAGAAACTGATTCAAGCATGCGATAGAGATCTTACATGTCTGTGTCGTTCACTGTGCCCGATTCCACTTGGTTTCAAAAACTAAAGAGCATATATGACAACAAAATGCAGCGTATACTGTCTGTTTGCTTCTGTCCGTTCCTCTTAAGTCTTTAACTCCGCCGTCTAGGGTCCACTTACTGCCCGAGCGCACGTACGTTTCTGCCCAGGACTAAACCGAGTGTTAAATCGGAGTAGGAAAGCGCAAACAGAGGCACCAATCTCTAGATCCTCCGCCCAGGGGCTGGTCTGACAATATGCTGCGTTTCCCAAGACGACGCAAGACTCCGCCTGGCTGCTGCGAGCTCTCTCAAAGTCCCTCGTCAAAGTCAAAGTAATTTATTGTCATTTCTATTCCCCATGGGAGAAACGGAAATATATATAGAAACTAAACGGTTTATATCTAGCGGGCATGTTGAAGAACATAAAATCTTGCTTTACAATTGAGTACTTTCAGAAATGAACGATAAATACAGACACTACATTTTTAAATCGACTAAATTTACATAAAATGTGTAATTAAGTAATTTTTGCGCCACATGCTAAATAGCTAGAATCTTCTTTCGAGTCAGATATTTCAATCACTTGAAGCCTGCACAAAACTGGAGCAAAAGATTCGCTCACCAATCGGATTGAATATGCTCCATTTCAGCTGATTCTTTGAAACTAACTATTCCAAACGATTCGCGATATTAAACGGATAGGTAAAAAAAAAAATATATATATATTTTTTTGGGAATCGAACCGGCAACCTTTGGGTTACAAGCCCATTAAAAGTAGTAGTTGTGTTGCTCTCTATGGAGGGTCAGAAACCCTTCATAGAGAGCAACGCAACTACTACTTTTAATGGGCTTGTAACCCAAAGGTTGCTGGTTCGATTCCCACACCAGCAGGAATTGAAGGTGGGGATTGTGAATGAACAGCGCTCTTTCCACCTTCAATACCATGACTGAAGTGCCCTTGAGCAAGGCACTGAACCCCCAGTTGCTCCCCGGGCGCTGGAGCAATGGCTGCACACTGCTCCGGTGTGTGTTCACAGTGTGTGTGTGTGTGTGTGTGTGTGTGTGTGTGTGTGTGTGTGTGTGTGTGTGTGTGTGTGTGTGTGTGTGTGTGTGTGTGTGTGTGTGTGTTTGTTCACTTCTCACTGCACTTGGATGGGTTAAATGCAGAGGGCCAATTTCGAGTATGGGTCACTACTTGACAATACGTAACGACTTTCGTTTCATTTCATTTAAAGGGAGAGTTGACCCAAAATTGAAAATTTTATGTTTATCTGCTTACCCCAAAGGCATCCAAGATGTAGGTGACTTTGTTTCTTTAGTAGAACACAAACAAAGATTTTTAACTCAAACCGTTGCAGTCTGTCAGTCATATAATGGCAGTCAATGGGATCCACGGTTTTGAGAGTCAAAAAACACACAGGCAAAACCAAATTAAACCTTGTGGCTCCTGACGATACACTGAGGTCTTAACACAAGAATCAATCAGTCTGTGCAAGAAACTGAACAGTATTTATATAATTATTTACCTCTGATCCACCCTAATGCTTCAACCTGAGCATAATCACAACAGCTGATGCATGACGAAGAGCAAGCAACCATAACTTCAGTCGATCAGGCTCAAAAGTTGGGAGTCGTTGGAAAGTCAACACTAGCACAAGCAAACATAATCATTTAGTTTTTAATCGGTTGCAACAAGCAGGATAAGCACAAGTAATTACCATTTTGAGTAGCCATCGTACCCACAATATCTCTGTGTAAACAATGAGTGACGTATACACGGAACAGATCGCTTCTGCGCATGCATCTACTATGCCAGAGTACGTTGAAGCAGCACGCGCCAGCTGTTGTGAATGTGCTCAGGACAGTTGCGCATTGCAGTGAATCAGAGGTAAAAAAAATAATATAAATACTGTTTAGTTTCTTGCACAGACTGATTGTTTCGTGTGTTAAGACCTCAATGTATCGTCACGAGCCGCAGGGTTTAGTTTGGTTTTGTCTGTGTATGTTTTTTTGACTCTCAAAGCCATGGGTCCCATTGACTCCCATTATATGACTGACAGACTGCAACGGTTTGAGTTAAAAATCTTTGTTTGTGTTCTACTGAAGAAACAAAGTCACCTACATCTTGAATGCCCTGGGGGTAAACATCAAATTTTCATTTTGTGGTGAACTATCCCTTTAAGGCCCAGAAATGTATCAAGAACACTGACAAAATAGTCCATGTGACATTAGTGATTTACCTTAATTTAAGGACATTCTAAAACGCTTAACATGACTTAATGCATTAAGAGAGTGTTTTTAAAAGACCAAACTCAAAAAACACATTAATAATAAATAATACTATGTACAGTCAAGCAGAGAACGAATGCAGCACATTTTCCTTATAATGGTTTTCTATTGGTGAAACACTGAACGCGTAATTAAACACCACCAGGTAGACTTATACTTGTGCTGAGGAAATACAAGACATTGCAGTGGAGAAAGGTACAAAGTGTACACTTAAATAAAAAAATATACATAAATACAAAATAAAATGTACATCAAAAAGAAGAAACAAATAATTTAACAATATCAAGCACTCCAGGTCTTCAAAGTTATTGTCCTTTATCCATTAATGCGAGTTGTTCTGTTCTGTTCTGTTCCATAGAAACAATGTAGAGCAAAAATAAGCCCAATACACATCTGGTCATCAAATGAGGAGGAATCCAACGACTAACATTTTCTTTGCAGCAGTAAGAGCAGCTAAAAGTATGTTTCTCTGTTGCGGAGACAGAGCCCATTAAAAAAAAGTTATTTAAGAAGAAAAGATCTGGAGTCAAAACCACATTCTTTTTTAAAGGTATGATTTATTAATAACGTGTTTACTGTGTTTGCTCTTTTCAATACTTTGTCTTAATGCATGTTAAGCATTAAGCGGGTTTCTGTGGGAGGAAAATGCTTAACACGTAATGAAATGTGTTGAGTTTGTGTTCTGGGTTCATCTGCTTGTCTTTATACAGTATGACTTATTAATAATCTGTTTACTGAGTTTGTTCTTTTAAAAACTTAACACATTAAGCCATGTTAAGCATTTTAGAATGTCTCTAGTTTTATGAAGAGAGAACTTTTTGTGCGCAAAAAAACCCCTAAAACTACTTTATTTAACATATCAAGCACCTTGTTTACGAGCAGAGAAAAGTAAGTGCATGTGTCGTGGTCATCTTGAAGAATTGTTGAATAAAGTCGTTATTTTTTGTTTTTTTGCAGACAAAAAGCCTTTCTGGGCTGTGGTAGGACCCTTGTTGTCTATAGAAGGTCAGCTCTCAATTTTCATCAAAAATCACTCTGGTTTATTGGTTTTATGTATAAACAATCTTTATAAAAGTGTTTTAAAGGTTTTTATTTTGAAGTGAATGTCCTATCCACCTGACAAAAGAAAATGCTTTAATCTAAGAGACATTTATGCAAACTGCTTAGTTTTAAAAGGCAGCCTGGACATCGATCACATGTATGCTGTCACACTGCCTAAACGGCACATAAAAACTGATGTTGCATATCAAAACGGGTCTGAGGGCTGCGATGACCTTCAGGATCAGACAGAGGAAAGGGTACACTGTCAGCAGCTCTTCTTGATCCATTATTATAATTTCCATCCTGCAGCGTTATTTCTCGTCAGCAGTGCGTCTCTGGTGGCATTGGCTAATGTGGATGTAATGATGTTTTAGTTTTCAATATCTTCACTGCTGTTTCATGCATTTTATTATAAACCAAAAGCAACATCAGAGATTCGCCTCATGTTAAAGCACTTCTAACCCTGATGAGAAATGCAAATTGGGGGAGCCCATCTCTACTTCCTTCCCTGGTGTAAAGTGATGTACCCATAAGCACTCATGCAGAATTCATGGAAAGCGCTTCTTGCACATGAAACAACCAGAATGAAAGACCATAATATTTGATATGTATGCTGTGATACAGCCTAGTGGTTAAACATCTAAGCAGCAAGTGTTTGTCCAATGTCTAGTGATGACATATTTAGTTACCCAGTGGCTTACTTACAACTTCTTCCACAGTGGGAGGTATTTCTCCTATCAAAGACTACACAGTTGAGCCAGACCTTGCATTTGGGCTGAAATATCTCTGTCAAATGTTAGAGAGAGCACAATCTGAGTAGTCTACAATCATCTGATCTCTAACTGTTTGTTCAAACCATGCATAAAGCCTGTTAGACTTTTAGATGGACGGATCATTTAGCTTCTCAATGGACCATGGGCATACATAAAAGCCCAGAAAACTAAACACTTCTGTGACCATATGTTTGTATACTTGGTGTTTTCCCCAGTATTACTGAATTAGGTTACTCAAACACTCACACTTTGTAATGCTGCTGTCATTGGTAGTCTTAATAGCACCAACACAGAAAAAAGGGCAAAATTTCAGGTTTATGTGGGGTTTTTGAGGAAAACATTCCAGGATTTTTCTCCATACACTCTTAAAAAGAAAGCTGCTTCACAATGCCATAGAAGAACCTTTTTTGTCTAAATGATTCCATAAGGAACCTTTAACATCTGAAGAACTTTTCTGTTTTACAGAAGGTTCTTTGTGGCAAAAAAAGGTTCTTCAGATTATAAAAAGGTAGAAAGAGATGGTTCGTTAAAGAACCTTTGACTAAATCGTTCTTTGTGGAACCAAAAATGGTTCTTCTACGGCATCGCCTTTATTTTTAAGAATGTATAGTGGACTTCAATGGAGACCAGCGCAATGGAGTTTTTTCATGCAGCTTCAAAGGGCTCTACACGATTCCAGCTGAGCAATAAGGGTCTTATCTAGCAATTTATATAAGTTTTAACCACAAATGCTTGTCTAGCACTAGGTCTTCACACATTAGTCACATTGGAAAGGTCACGTGTGACTATTCGAAAGAAACTATTCATGATATTTAATCCAAACAAACACCGTGAATACATAGGAACAGTAAGTTAAAAAATGAACGATAAATACTGACAATATTTTTTAAAACTGAGAATATGTTGAAAAATAAATGAATAGTGAGAATTGTTCTTTTGAGTCGGATCTTTTCTTTTCTTTTTTCTCGAACTGTTTGTTCAAACCAGGTCTACACAAAGCCTGTTAGACTTTTAGATAGACGAATCATTTAGCTTCTCAATGGACAATGGTATACATAAAAAAAGAAACACCCAGGAAGCAAAACACTTTTGCATCTTGAAACCATTGAAGTGTTTGTGACCATATGTTTGTATACACTCTTAAAAATAAAGGTGCTTCATGATGCCATAGAAGAACCTTTTTTGTCTAAATGGTTCCACAAAGAACCTTTAACATCTGAAGAACCTTTCTGTTTCACAAAAGTTTATTTGTGGCGAAAGAAGGTTCTTTAGATTATAAAAAGGTAAGAAAGAGATGTTTTTTTTAAAGAACCTTTGACTGAATGGTTCTTTGTGAAACCAAAAATGCTTCTACTGTAAAAGTGCACTTGATGTTTTTCCCCCATATTACTGAATTAGGTTACTAAAACACACACACACGCACACACACACACACACACACACACACACACACACACACACACACACACACACACACACACACACACACACACACACACTTTGTGATGCTGATGTTTCAACACACAGAAAAAAAGTGCTAAATTTCAGGTTTATGTAGGGTTTTTGAGGAAAACATTCCAGGATTTTTCTCCATATAGTGGACTTCAATGGGGACCAGTGCTTTGAAGGTCCAAATTGCAGTTTCAGTGCAGCTTCAAAGGGCTCTACACAATCCCAGCCGAGAAATAAGGGACTTATCTAGCATTATTATTTTTTTTACTAAAAATTGCTCGTCTTACACTAGGTCTTCACACATTAGTCACGTTGGTAAGGTCACACGTGATGTAGGCGGAAGTACCGACCCAGTGTTTACAAAGCGAACATGCAAAGAAGGTCAAACGCCCTTTTCAAAAAAAGGTAAAACAATGATGTCAGACAATTTTAAAGTTGGAGAAGAAAATGAGATGAACCTTTTTGAACCGAAGAACCTTGACCTTTCCAACATGATTATGTAATGTGTGAAGTCGTAGATGCGCATCGCAGAGCTAGTGCAAGACGACCATTTGTGGTTAAAAAGTCTATAATTTTTTATTTTTTTTTAGAAAATTACAGATTGTTTCACTAGATAAGACACTTATTCTTTAGCTATGACCGTGTATACCTTTGAAGCTGCACTGAAACTGTAATTTGGACATTCAAAGCGCTGATCCCCATTAGAGTCCACTATATGGAGAAAAATCCTTGAATGTTTTTCTCAAAAACCTTCATTTCTTTTCGACTGAAGAAAGAAAGACATGAACATCTCGGATAACATGGGAGATGAGTAAATTATCAGGAAATTTTAATTCAGGAGTAAACCAATCCTTTAATAATAAATAGATAAATTCCATCACATGACTGGCTTTGGCTATTAGTCATAGGATGTTGTGTAGGAAACAGTCAATAAAATGCATTTACCAGCTTCTACATATAAAGATATGACTTTAATTTATGATGTTTGTGTCCTGATAGAGTTATGGCTCCATTAGCTCTTATGATTAATTGAGCACCAAATCAATTTGCAGAAGCCATACTGCTTTCCGCCTGACTGGTCTGGTTTCTACTCAATATTCAGTGAACCCAGTAAGCCAGATGTCTATTACGAGTGTGAGGAGGTAGGTGCCAGACGTGCGTTCAGCTCATTGGAATTCACCGGGACGTCACAGATGAATATGACAGTAGTTAGAGTAATTTAGTGCCAGGCTGACATTTACTGTCCTTGTAAATGACATCATGTGGATTTGGTAGGTGTGAACTGAGATCTCGCTGATGTGTGAGCACCTGACTTCGATGGCAGTTTGTGACCTGAGGGAACAAAGGCGCTCATCAAAACCCGACCGTCGTAATTGTGCATCCGGCCTCTCTTCCAAGCCTGTCAAAACTTCATAAGAATCATGTTAAATAGTCTCGCTTTGTGTGGTTTGCACTACGTTGTTTAAACTGCCAAATGTGATCCACTGAGACACCAGAACTGTTACCTGCTAATGATGAAGAATCTCACTAAAGAAGTTAATGAGATCTCACAGTTACCCACACATTTACCTCATTACTGTGAATACTTGATGACAGAACAGTCTCCCTTTGAGAAATTCATCATTGAGGCTGACAACGCAAGTCACTTCACTTTGATTGTCAGTCATTCCCTTTTAAATTGAGCCAAGATTAAGAAGATGGTATCTACACCGTATGCGTTTTTTCTGATTAGCTAGCTAACCAATAATGAAAAAAAACAAACAAGTGTAAATGCCCTTGAAAGTCACAGTCGATAGCAATGTGATCATTCAAACCACCTCAGGAGGCCATATACACAATTGTTACTCTTTCTATATGGAACAACCTTGCACAGGGTACATCACGTGAGGAAACACACCCACGTGGTCGATTAAATGAAACATACAGTCACAAAGAAGGAGTTATGAAGAATAAAGAGTGATTCCCTGTTTGAGCATGATCAAAAGTGGAGAGGTGGAAATGTAGGAAGGGCAACATAGAGTGAGAATGAATCACAGAAAGACGACGACAGCTGGCTGTTATTCACCCTCCTGTAGTCTAAGCCATGAACCTCACAACAAATCACAAATGCTAGCACAGCACTCTATAAAGGTGAAAGGGACAAAAAACCCTTAACACATAACACTCAAGTTGACTTTCACACTTTATCACTCTATTTTTCTCCTTGTAGGGTCTTTTTAAGCGTAGACGTCTGCTTGCTTATTACATGTTGCAAATGTAGGCCTAATGAAACTGTCAATACTTTATTTTTAGTTCATTTTTCTGTGAAGTGTGTAATATATCTGGCACAAGCACCAGCTATTGTAAAAAAAATAATGACTGTTTTCAAACAGGTTTTCCCAAACCCATCTGTTTCTGTAATTAGTTGGCCAACGGACATATTATTACAGATAGATGGAATACAAAAAGAACAGAGAAGCTAGTGTTAGTTTTTTTTTTAAGGAAACAAGCAGTAAGTAAATGAATAGAGTATAAGTCTAAAAGTTTTTTCCTTTTAAAGAATAGAATTAGAATAGAGGGTGCTAGAATTCACTTGCAGAACGGAAGCTTCTAGAGGGCACATAAGTCTGAAGTAATGAATTTAGGTAAAGGGGTGCAGAGCCAGTGGTGGTTTTGTAGGCAAACATTAATACCTTGAATTTTATGCAAAGCAGCTATTGGTAGCCAGTGCTAATTGATAAAGAGAGGTGAATAAAATGCAGCGCATATCTGTTGCTGTAGTTGATTTGAACTCAGTTAAATTTGCATATACTGTAGCGTGGGAATTGAAGATCGGATTTGCGGAGACACAGGTGTAAATGGAACAGTATTAAAAAAGTCAGATTAATAAGAGAAAACACATTAAGTGACCAGGTGTAAACAGTTGTTTTCACAACAAGTAATCAATCGGCCATATTGGCTGCACTGAACGTAAACAATGCCACTGAACCAAACAAAACTTGCATATTTTGCTGATTATTGCTGCTCAAAATGGTCAATTATTGTCATGTTTTGGGATGTACTAATCGGTCAGACTGGGAAAAACATCTGGAGTACTATAGACTGCCAAAGGCTATAACAAATCAAGGAGAAGAGTGCAAAAACTGTCTGAGGAAAGAAGGCGTTTGTTGTTGAACTGAACCAGGATTTCCAGGGTAAGAATCTTGACAACATTCATGTTTGTTCTTATCATTTCCGGTCAGGTAAGTGAAATATTAGGCTAATATCTTAATTAATGCTCGTACGTATCTTTACCACCTATTAACTTTAGTTTGTCAAAATATTGCACTCTTTCTTGCTTGCTAAGTCCTTCTAATTTAGAAGATTTCACATGTTTTTTTCCGTGGTTTAGACAGCATAAATTTGCAGAACAACGTATTCAGTACATTTACATCAGAGTATCGTCAATATGGCCACGCATCCGGGTAACTGACCAAATCGTGACGTAAGTGCAAACCCTCTATTATACACTTCAGCTCAAATTTTGGTTAATATGAGAACTGGGGTTCATTATTTAAGACATTGCAATGTGTTAAAGTTGTAAACCACAGCGATAGACACTTTTTCTGTGTCTTGCCCTGCTGCTTTTCTCACTGTGTTCTTTTTCAAACAATGTGACCCAGACAGTCAGCGACATCCAGATAATCGCTGTTCCAGCAGGAGCCTATTCCACCATCTGATCCTCAGTTGTGCAGTTTGGGTTATGGCTGACATGTCTGGAAAGAAAACAATGCAGAACTTAAGAAAAGTTCTAGAGGTTCTTGCATTTTAGAGGGCTTGTTTAATAGTTGTTCTACTTATCTGCAGATCAAAGCATGTCATTACAAGGAGATTGTGTTGTTTCTCTGAGACCACCTGACAACAAACATCAAGGTAGCTACTTGTTTGGCTTGGCAATGAACAGAGACCTATACAATTAAGAAATGGCAACCTTGTCATTTTGCCATCCCATTTATTAGATTAAAGAAGACCGTCATTGTGTTCTTGCTTGTGAAGTTCCTGATTTTTTTCTCCAGAGTAAGTCATTTGACGTCAAATTAGATGTTGCATTATATGTTGCACTTTAGTAGTTTGTTACTTTTTTTAAATTTTCATTTAAAAACTTCTTGCAGTAGTTTACTGAGGGCCCCTAGTGGGCCACTGCTGTAAAAAAATGGAAGCCAGTTGAAAACATAATACCCCTCCCATTATATTAATTATTAGACTAAAAATAATAAAAAAACATTACAGCCAAAAACCATTTGAACAGTGCATCAAGAATTTAAAGATTCTCATAAAAAAATCTACAGCCTTAAATGGACAAATGCCCTTGGAGGATAAAGATGTATTATACAGCCTAATCAAATACTGTATTATAGTTATAAATTCCAGTGTTGAAATATCAGCATGTCTTATTCATTTCAAGTCCACTACTTCAAAGAAGAGACCTCATTCTTCTTCTTCCCCATCCATACAGGTATCGCAAGGATAAATGAGAACTTTTATTTGAAAACATTAAGCCTTTTACGGAGGTAAACATGCAGTAGGACAGACGGTTTTATTGCTTGAAGTACGTTCCATCTCAGGAAATGGCTCTCTAGTACAATTCATGCGTTTTGATGCACATCCAGGTCCATCTTTCTCTAACTTGCCTCAAATCACCCCTGTGCTCTAACTTGCCGGTGCTACTGCCGTTGCCATGGATATTCGTAAAAACAAGACACTGGCATAAACAAGTTTATTTCGGCTAAAGCGTGACACACTGATAAAGGTAGCAGCACAAGGATAAAAATGTGTTTGCTTTGAGCAAACAGGCATGAGATGATTCATTCTATCCTGTCATGATATTGTGATTTTGTTTAAAGTCATCCAGCCATTATCTCCTTGCTCCTGGCACTTTAGTTCTCTGTCGAGTCGACAGCCGTGAGCTATAATAAAACCTCAGATGCATCAACTACAACTCATTAAATACACCGCTCTCCAGCTGGGCCCTCTGCTGTATTATTTTTACCTGGTGTTTACCTTAAATGTATTTTTGGCCACCCCGTGTGGGAAAAGGCTACGGCATTCTTCCAGAAAAATAGAGATGGTTTTAATCTATTACAAGAAAACAAAACAAAAAACCCTTACGCTCACGTCTAAAAGACATCTGCCAAATACAGTGTATGCAGACTCAGTCCACTAGAGGAAGCACTTCAGCATTAATTTAACCCAAACTGAGGCAAGTTTCCCTTATGAAACCCAACAGGTGGCGCTGTGGGATTTGTTATGGTGCCTGACTGTTATGGTGCCTGTCATGGAATAGCAGACTACCATATACCAGCCTATTTCTGCAATATATCGTATTATACTTTACACAATATGCTAAATTAATAAAATGTCCAGTGTAAAAGATTTTTTTTACTAATTTTAAATTAGTTTGTTGTTTTAGACCCTGTATTTGAAGTTGTTTGTCTTGGATACACGGATGTCTTTTAAATCTTTCAGCGTAAAACTTGAGCACATTGTGTGGAATACTGTATCCCGGAATACAATGTGCTCAACTTGACTGCAATTTTAGCTGCAATTTCCAATTTATCCTTCTTGACTATTTATTTAATCACAGTATATATTACAAATACTTAATATAATAATATATATTATATTATATATAGTATACTATAATATACAGCCATCATCGTTTGAGGAAATGTAGCTAAAGCCGAGGGGCGCTTGCAACTTTATTACATCATTTCAGAGTCATCTCTATGCTTTATAATGACTTTACATTGATTACACTTCCAGAATAAAAATGTCCTGATAATTTACTCACCCCCATGTCATCCAAGATGTTTATGTCTTTCTTTCTTCAGAAATAAATTAAGGTTTTTGAGGAAAACATTCCAGGATTTTTCTCCATATAGTGGACTTCAATGCGAGCCAATGGGTTGAAGGTTCAAATTGCAATTTTTAAAGGCTCTACAATCCCAGTTAAGGAATAAGGGTCCTATCTATTGAAACGATCTGTAGTTTTCTAACGAAAAAAAAAAATTGTATATACTTTTTAACCAAAAATGGTAATCACATTGGAAAGTTCATGCATGCACTCTTAAAAATAAAGGTGATGTAAAAGGTTCTTCACAGCGATGTCATAGAAGAACCATTTTTCCATTCAGTCAGGGGTTCTTTAAAGAACCATTCTTTTTTTTTTACTTATTTACAATCTGAAGAATCTACTTTCACCACAAAGATGTAAAACAGTTTTGTAAAACAGAAAGGTTCTTCAGATGTTCTTCAGAAAGGTTCTTTATGGAACCATTTAGACAAAAAAGGTTTTTCTATGGCATCGCGAAGCACCTTTTTTTAAGAGTGTGGTTAGATCTGTGTATTCCAGTTCAAAAAGGAAACTCATCTCAACTTCAAAATTGTTTGCTTTGTAAACACTGGGTCGGTACTTCTGCCTACATCATGTGTGACCTTCCAACGAGACTATGTAATGTGAAGACGAGCTAGTGCAAGACAAGCATTTGTGGTTAAAATGCACAGTCAAGCCCGAAATTATTCATACCCCTGGCAAATTCTGACTTAAGGTTACTTTTATTCAACCAGCATTTTTTTTTGACCGAAAATAACACAGGCTTCTCCCAAAAGATTATTCATACCCTTTGCAAACTGTCACAGTCTATGGGAAAATCCAAAGTTCTATACCATTCCAAATAGTCCAAGCTGTTCTAAAGCATCCTAATTACCCTGATTCATTGAGAACAGCTGTTTTAATCAACTCAACAGGTGAAAAACAGAATCTCTCTGCTGTTGGTTTGTGGACAGTCATGGCTAAGACGAAGGAGCTCACTGAAGACTTGCGGCTGCGCATTGCGGCTGCTCACAAGTCAGGAAATGTTTTGAAGTTCCAGTGGCTACAGTGCAAAGTATTATTAAAAAATCTCAGAGGACGTGGTCGAAAGCCAAAAGTGACTCCTGTGCTGGCCAGGAGGATAGTGAGAGAGGTAAAAAAGAATCCAAGGATCACCACCAAGGCCATCCTGATGAATCTGGGCTCTGCTGGTGGCAACATCTCAAGGCAGACAGTCCAACGGACACTGCACACCGCTGGGTTCCACGGACACAGAACAAGGAGGACACCACTTCTCCAGATAAGGCACACAAAAGCCTACTTGGCCTTTGCAAATGCTCTTCTGGACAAAGAAGAAGACTTCTGGTCTTCTGTTTTATGGTCAGATGAAACAAAAATTGAATTGTTTGGCCACAATGATGTAGCCTTCATTTGGCGTAAAAAAGGAGAAGCCTTCAATCCTAAGAACACCATCCCCACTGTCAAACATGGTGGTGGGAACCTAATGTTTTGGGGGTGTTTTTTCAGCCGGTGGACCAGGGAACCTAATCACAGTAACGGCACCATGAAAAAGGAGCAATACATCAAAATTCTCAACAACAACATCAGGCAGTCTGCAGAGAAAATTGGCCTTGGGCACCAGTGGACATTTCAGCACAACAACGACCCAAAACACACAGCAAAAGTGGTGAAGAAATGGTAAGCAGGCAAAAATACCAGTGGAGACATGCAAAAAGCTGGTCAGCAATTATAGGAAGCGTTTGAATGCTGTAATAGCCAATAAAGGCTTTTCTATTGATTATTGAGAAGGTTGAATAATTTTGGACGTGACACTTTTTGTTCAAATGTAAATAAAAGATGAGTAATCATTTTTTCCACAATGACGCCTCTTGTACATCGTCTTATTATCTTCTGGGAGACGTCTGTGTCATTTCTAAAAAAAAAAAACTTTCTGGTTGAATAAAAGTAACGTTAAGTCAGAATTTGCCAGGGGTATGAATAATTTCGGGCTTGACTGTATATAAATTTTTATTTTTATTTTTAGAAAATGACCAATCATTTTGCTAGATAAGACCCTTATTTCTCAGCTGGGATCATGTAGAGCCCTTTGAAGTTGCATTAAAACTGCAGTTTGGACCTTCAACCTGTTGGCTCCCACTGAAGTCCACTAAACGAAGAAAAATCCTGTAATGTTTTCCACAAAAACCCTCTTTTCGACTGAAGAAAAAAAGACATCTTGGAAGACATGGGGGTGAGTAAATTATCAGGAAATTTTTATTCGACAAGTGAACTAATCCTTTAACTCATAACAGCAACACTGACATAGACATTAATCTTTGAGTGCAGACAATTGAGTTTAAGATGAGAAACATCGAAACTCACTATCGAAACATTTTATCTTTCTTTCTTCAAAGTCTTGTTTTAGAAGTCTTGTTTTTCTAGTTGCTTGCAAGAATTAGTTGTAGCGACATTCTCATTCTAGAGTCAGAATTTTTGCACATATGTCAAAGGTTTTTTTTCCCACTGGTATAGATGATTTTAAAGCTAACATACATGGACTAAAATCCACTAAATTCCAATTTTGATTTCAGGGGCTCTTTAAAATGTTGCTATGTTTGGAAATGGACAGAGCTGCAAATGCTGAAAGTTGACAAGAGCACTTTTATCTCCGTCAGCTCAATCTCCAGTCATGCTACTCTCTTTAATTGGCCGAAAAAGCGTGCCAGACTTAATTTGCCTGCTATTTAAAAGCAAAAGATAAAAAGTAGGACAGACAAGTCACTTGCTGAGCTTCAAAACTGATGCTTCAGTGGTACTCACAGTATTTGGTTTTGCATTTTGTGCTGTAGACCTCACACTGAGATGGATGGGATACTGCTGATCTAGTGCACTTGTGGTATATATGAAGACAAATGAGAGCCATACAGTATGACTTATTTTGACAAGGTGGCAGCCAGTTCCTTCAGTGAGTTTTGTTAGCGCGGTTTGTTCAATTAGCCATAAAACGTACCCCAAATTGACCATATTTTGGATTCCATCAAAAGCAAGGCCTGAGATCAGAGAAAACCACTCTGGAACCTGTTCTTCAGACGGCTCATGATCTGTCAAACCAGCTTGAGAATTATAAAGGGGAATTCACATAGTCAAAGGGAACCTCCCTTTGTTCCATCTCTTCTGAAACACGCTGACAAGCTGAAAAGAATATGTCAGACATGTGCCTGTTGGCCGCATTGGACTTTTTAACAGCTATGTAAATTACACAATTTGTGCTGTTATGAAGCCACTTCACACGTTTCGAACTCAGACGTTCCAACCAAGCTAACCCAAATGTACACTTTTTTTCTTTTTTGACGTAAAGTTCTTACAATAAAGTGTCTGTGAATATTATGCACAGTCTGCATTTTGAAAAAAAAAAAACGAAAAAAAAAAAAAACCAGGTTGCATATGTTTAGAATTTGTTTCTCAATTAACTGCCACGTTACAGAAAAAGCATCAGACTTGCAATTCCGCTGCCGTCTTATCTATTTAAACCTATATTTGGTATGCCTTTAGATGAATTTAGTTTATGACGCCAAGATGGAAACAAGCTTTGCCAAAATAATGAGTAGCTTTTAGAAGCTTTCAGTAAATTGGGTTTTATTATCAGCTAAGCTACAATATGCTCCTTATGGGTTTAAGAAAATGACATTTACGAGACAATGTCGCCATGAAATCTCTTCGAGACAGTCCTGTGACCCGTTTTAGACTTTTTTTCCACAGCGTTGTCTTGTTTTTTTTTAAACACCGCTCTCTATAATTTAACGGTCGGGTTGTTTCAAGCAGCTGGTGCTATCGTGCATCTCAGTAATCTGTTGTGTTAAACTTTATTAAGACTTAAATATAAGTGTTCTTTTTGCATTAAGCAGCCCTAATGCAAGAGGGTTTACCTCAACAATAGTGGGCTTGCACATAAGTCACGGTTTGGTGAGTTACCCGGATGTAAATAACAGCATGGATTGCATGGTTAATGTATGACTAAATACGTTGTGCTGCTAATTTATGCTGTTTAAACCATAAAAAAAACACGTGGAAGCTGCTAAATCATAAAGCAGGACTTAGTAAGCAGGAAAGGGTGCTATATTTTGAGAAACTAAAGTTAATAGGTGGTAAAGATACATACAAACAGTATTAATTAAGATATTAGCCTAATATTTCACCTACCGGAACAGAAATGATAAGAACAAACATGAATGTTGCCAAAATTCTTGAACTGGAAATCCTGGTTCAGTCTGACCAGCCACAAACTCAGTTTTTTTTTTGCACTGTTCTCCTTGTTTTGTTATAACTTTTTGCAATCTATAGTACTTCAAATGTTTTTCCCGGTCTGACCGATTAGTACAGCCCAAAACATGACAATAATTGACTGTTTTCAGCAGCAATAATCAGCAAAATATGCAAGTTTTGTTCGATTCAGTGGCATATATTTAGTGCCGTCATGAAAACACTCTATATAATATGAAGGTGAAGGACATTTTAGGTCTAATTCTTGTTGGGAGGTAATCATTTTGAACTACCTGCAAACCATATTTATATGTCCAAAATAAATTGTGAAAAGATGTTTTGAAAAGATCTTGTGACATTCAGTTAGGACAGTTAGGACAGTCCTTGCGCACTCTGAAATTTTCATGTGTTTTTTTGTATTCACCAAAATTTATCACGAACATCACAGACACTCAGAACTGTCAAATCACCTCTCCAAATACGAAAAACACAGAAAATTGAACCTGATCCGAACTAAGTTTTGGAGGCAGTGTATAAACTGTGTATATGACTGACACAACGTGAGGTCGTATTTATTTTTTAATGTGCGGAAATTCCGGACAAGAATTTAGACTCGGTGTGCAAGGACCTTTAGTCTAAATGAGTCACGTACATAATACCGTATTTTCATATATGTGACCCTGGACCACAAAACCAGTCATAAGGTTAAATTTTACAAAACTGAGATGTATACATCATATGAAAGCTCAATAAATAAGCTTTCTATTGATGTTTGGTTTGTTAGGGTAGGATAATATTTGGCCGAGATACATCTATTTGAAAATCTGAAATCTAAGGGTACAAAAAAATCAAAATACTGAGAAAATCACCTTTAAAGTTGTCCAAATTAAGTTCTTAACAATGCATATTACTAATCAAAAATTACATTTGGATAGGTTTACAGTAGGAATTTTACAAAAAATCTTCATGGAACATGATCTTTACTTAATTTCCTAGTGATTTTTGACATAAAAGAAAAATCAATAATTTTGACCCATACCATGTATTTTTGGCTATTGCTACAAATATACCCCAGCGACTTAAGACTGGTTTTGTGGTCCAGGGTCACATATATGAGGAAAAGTCAAGTAGACCTAGTTCGCTTTACTGGATATTATGGTTGGTCATTTAGCATTTCTATGGTGAAATAGTTGTTAAATATTAAATGTTTGACTACTTCCATTACCTTACCTTATGCTCTTTTAAAGGAGAAGTTCACTTCCAGAACAAAAATGTACAGATAATGTACTCACCCCCTTGTCATCCAAGATGTTCATGTCTTTCTTTCTTCAGTCGTAAAGAAATGTTTTTTGATATAGTTGACTTCTATGGTGCTCCGAGTTTGAACTTCCAAAATGTAGTTTAAATACAGCTTAAAATGATCCCAAATGTGGTTGTAAACAATCCCAGCCGAGGAAGAAGAGTCTTTTCTTTTTTTTATAATTACAATTTATATACTTTTTAACCTCAAACACTCCTCGTCTTGCTCTGTCTGAACTCTCATCTTATTTTCTACCCCAACTTCAAAAATCATTTCAAAATCACCCTACATCGCTGCAGAAGTACCGACCCAGTGTTTGCAAATTGAACATGCAAAGAAGATCAAACACCCTTAACAAAGGTAAAACAGTGATGTAGGATGGTTTTTCGACATACCTTAACTGTCTTGAACCGGAAAAACAAGTTCAGGCAGAGCAAGACAAGAGGAGCGTTTGAGGTTAAAAAGTAAATAAATTGTAATAACCAATCGTTTTGCTGGATAAGACCCTTCTTCCTCGGCTGGGATCATTTACAACCGCATTTAGGATCATTTAAAGCCACATTTAAACTGCATTTTGGAAGTTTAAACTCGGGGCACCATAGCAAATACTGAAATATTTTCCTCAAAAAACATAATTTCTTTACGACTGAAGAAAAAAGACATGAACATCTTGGATGACAAGGGGGTAAGCATATTATCTGTTAATTTTTGTTCTGGAACTTCCCCACCTACTTTGATTTGATAGGCTATTCGAAACATTTTGACATTGACGAGCGCTGTTAGACCACTGTGGGGACAATTTGGCCATTTCTAATTATTGTCTCAATCCCTCAAGTTACATTTTTAGGCCGATATAGTGGTTACAGACCTGTTGTTACCTATATTTTAATGGACTATTTTTTAGTGGAATCTCAAAGATAATAAACAGGTACAATTCTAAAGTAATTCTAACTTAAACCAATATTTCATGTACACATCGATCAGAACGCACTGTAGGCCTGTTTGACTCATGGCCTTGAAGGTCTGTGAGAAATTTGAAAGAAATTTGCCACTGGGTGTAAACGATGTTTTCGCACATACACGGGAAATTTGTATCATATGACACTGCTGTCAATCGAATCGTTTGTTAGATGATTGCGAAGATGTAAAAAAAATACTTTTGCAAACTAGTCCTTGGTTTTTCGCTCAATCTAAAAAAACTGCAGTACAATTCTCTGGATTCTCTAGGTCAATAATTATCAAAAAATTTACCCTTTTTATAACAGAATTGTTTAGAAAAGGGACCTGGTCTGAATTGACCCAAAATCCTATAAAGCTTAAAGGAAAATTCAAAACTTTACGAAACCTGGTGAGCACATTCGGCCGGTGATTCTAAACAAGCCTGCAAAGTTTTAAGGAGATCGGACCACAGCTGGCGCTATAACAGTCATAACGTTACAAAACGCTATGGTAAATTACCTGTATTTGCAAAAAAGGCTTGCTACATAATGTCTTTTTTCATATGTGCTTAAATGCCTTAAAAAGCTTGAACCCCAGTAATCGCTGCTTGAAGCTATATTTAGGGCCCGAGCACCGATGGTGTGAGGACCCTATTGGATCTGCTTCGTTTATTATTATTATTATTATTCTTCTTCTCCGGAATGAATCGCATTTTTGAGGGCCTAAACATACCCGAAAACTCATGAAACTTTGCACACACATCAAACCTGGCGAAAATGGATGTCTGATATGGGTTTCAGAGATGGGTGTGGCAAAACGGCTCGATAGCGCCACCTTTACACGTTCCGCGGTGTGCGCTTTCAGCTATGATTCACGTACATGCATGAAAATCGGTACACACATGTAGCTCACCAATACCTACAAAAAAGCCTCCTGGGACAAAATCCGAAACCCAACAGGAAGTCGGTTATTATTAATTTTCTTAGCAAAATTTGTGTCATTTTTGCCATTTTCAGGCGTGGTACTTGAACGAACTCCTCCTAGAGATTTACTCCGATCAACAGCAAATTTGGTGAGTCTAATCTAAAGCCCTTTGTGACGTTAAATTGTGAAGATCTAGAGTTTTCATCGAAGGGCGTGTCCGTGGCGGCCTCGCAAATTTCGATGTTTCGCCATGAAAAAGGAAGTTGCTATAACTTAGGCATAAAATGTCCGATCTGTCCCAAACTTCACATGTGTGATAACACTCCTGACCTGATGACATCTACATATCCATATTCAGTTATAGTCATAGCGCCACCTGCTGGCAACAGGAAGTGTCATGCTGTACTCTACAACCAACTCCTCCTAGAGATTTATACAGATCAACACCAAAATCGGTCAGTCTAATATAAAGGCCTTAGTGATGTTAAATTGTGAAGATCTTGAGTTTTCGGTAAAGAGCGTGTCCGTGGCGGCCTGACAAATTTCGAGGTCTCGCCATGGATATAAAACTTGTTATAACTCAGCCATAAAATGTCCGATTTGCCTCAAACTTCACATATTCGATAAGAGTCCTGGCCTGAACACATCTGAAGGCCAATATTCTATTATAATCACAGCGCCACCTGTTGGCAACAGGAAATGACTTGTATCAAACTCCTCCTAGAGATTTAATGATATCAACATTATATTTGGTCAGTCTGATCTAGAGGCCTTAGAGATGTTAAATTGCGAAGATCTTGAGTTTTCGTTAAAGGGCGTGTCCGTGGCGGCGTGACAAAGTTTGATGTTTCGCCATGGACATAGAAGTTGTTATAACTCAGCCATAAAATGTCCGATCTGCCTCAAACTTCACAGGTTTGGTAAGAGTCCTGGCCTGAAGACACCTAAAGGCCAATATTCAGATATTATCATAGCGCCACCTGTTGGCAGCAGGATATATCATATCTTTCACTAACTCAAACATACCAAGGTCAATCTGCACCAAACTTCATATGTTTGATGAAAGTGGTGGCCTGAACACATCTACATGCCAATAATCAGTTATAGGCATAGCGCCACCAGTTGGCAGCAGGAAATTTGGCACATTTAAGTGACTTTGACATATTTCTCCTATTTTTACTGTATTAAAAGCATACTACCCACCATTTGCTGTGTTCCTAAAGCCACCGGTCGGCGGTGAGCCCGTGTGCGAGGGCCCGTTCATCGCTGCTTGCAGCTTTAATTGTAATTATAATTGAAAAGCGTTTTGTCAGCTGAGTAAACCCTGGGTTTATTTTGCAATAATGGGCCGCTGACTGTACATTAGCATTGCATAGATATCAAAGAATCACATACTTTCCTGAAAAATGACAGATTTAGAGAGACTGGCTCTTTAGTTTGGCCCGTTACAGTCGTCAATCTTGCCTATTTATGTGAAGCAGTTAGTGCACATGATGTGTTTCAGGTATTCTCTTACAGACACTCAGACCCACACCAAGTAAAACAACCCGAAATGCCAAAGAAAGCTGGTGGTTCGCTCCTTTAATAATGTATTCTTTTAGGCTGGTTCAATAAGTCAGTTTAGGTGAACAGAAACTGTCTAATACTTGCTGTATATGAAAATGGCCTGTTTTAAAATCATTTGTACAAAATAAGTCTTGGCGGTTTTAACCGCTGCATAACGTTAATTACAGCTGAAATCTGATTATGGGTCAGTTTATTTTCAGCAACTGAAAGAGACACTCTTCAGTGGCAAGACCCCTGCCTGAAATCATATTTTCGTCAGCCGTAATCACATTTAAGTTGCGGCGATTTGGCTAAAAGCATCTCTCCAGAAAGTTTATAAGGGAGCTTTTTTTGTTTTACACAGCTCCGTTCTGCTCCATTACCAAACACCGCATGCCTGCTTCAAGCTGTGGGTCTGTCTGCAGTGTCTCCCATCATCCCCAGTGAAATAAATTAAGTCAACAACTCATGACTCGAGTCACTGTATTATTATGGGCAATTAGGCCCAGTGAACATTACCCAGTGATTAGATGAATGTAGTAGCTGCAGCTACAGTGCTATCAAAATTAAAAACGTTAAATTATACAGAGAACTTTTTATTCCAATGTTCTTTTTAGTGAATCTCAGCCTTTTTGAGTATCCACCTTTTTGTTTAATGCAGAAGTAAGCCTATGGGTGAGACTTTCGGTTCATTATCCGCTATAGGGAAATAACAAGAAGAAGAACAACATGCAGTAAACAGTAAAACTGATGTTCATAATTAAGATAATACAATAAAATAACATGGTAAGACACAACAATTCGCAATATCAAGCAGAAAAACAAGCTGTTTTGAACAGCTTAAAATAGCTGGAAGCGGATGAGACCGGAAGCCAGACCCATTGAAATTACAAATGTATCTATCTATTGATATATTGTTGAGATCAAAAGTTTACACACACCTTGCAGAAACTGCAAAATGTTAGTTATTTTACCAAAATAAGAGGAATCATACAAAATGCATGTTATTTTTTATGTAGTATGACCTGAAGAAGATATTTTACATAAAAGACATTTACATATAGTCCACAAGAGAAAATAAAAGTTGAATTTATAAAAAATGACCCTGTTCAAAAGTTTACATACACTTGAATGATCCACAACTGTGTTTTTTTGTTTAGGGACAGTTTTTCATGAGTCCCTTGTTTGTCCTGAACAGTTAAACTGCCCGCTGTTCTTCAGAAAAATCCTTCAGGTTCCACAAATACTTTGGATTTTCAGCATTTTTGTGTATTTGAACCCTTTCCAACAATGACTGTATGATTTTGAGATCCATCTTTGCACACTGAGGACAAATGAGGAACTCATGCAACTATTACAGAAGGTTTAAAAGCTCACTGATGCTCCAGAATTAAAAACGATGCATTAAGATCCGGAGGGTGAAAACTTTTGGAATTTGAAGATTAGGGTAAATTTAACTTATTTTGTCTTCTGGGAAACATGTATCTTCTGTAGCTTCTGAAGGGCAGTAGTAAATGAAAAAATATGATATTTAAGCAAACTTAGAAAAAGTTACACATCTTCATTCTGTTCAAAAGTTTACACCCCTGGCTTGTAATGCATCATTGAGTGTTTAAAAACTTCTGTAATAGTTGCATATGTGTCCCTCAGTTGTCCTCAGTGTGAAAAGATGGATCACAAAATCATACAGTCGTTGTTGGAAAGGGTTCAAATACACAAAAATGCTTTAAAACCAAAAACATTGTGGGCCCTAAAGAATTTTTCTGAAGAAGGTCGGTACTAAATAAAAATCATCCATTTTGTATGATCCCTCTTACTTTGGTAAAGTTTGTTAAACTTTTGACCTCAACTGTATTTTTGTTGGACAAACTTAGATAGAAATGTTAGTTAAATATTCTTAATTTAGCCTTGATAAAGGTGATGAAATCCCTCAATAATGAATACAGCACCAGAAATCCCAGAATAAATGTACTTGAATTTACCTAATTATTAAAAACAATAAAATTAACATACTATATAAATTCCATGATCTCAATATTCTGTGAACCTAAAATTATTCTGAAATGTAAAATTTTCCAAAAAGAGAAAGCCACACTTTTCCAAATCAAATGTTTTTATTTTATTTTGCAGTTGATTTGTGCACCATCACCATGCTCATGATTAATATACATACAAGAGGTGAACTTTTTTATGCATTTGCATACACACACACACACACACACACACACACACACACACACACACACACACACACACATGTTGGGTTTACATGTTTTATGGGGACATTCCATAGGCGTAATGGTTTTCATACTGTACAAACCGTACTTTCTATCGCCCTACACCTACCCTACACCTAAACCTAGCCCTCACAGGAGATTGTGCACACTTTTACTTCCTCAAAAAAACTCATTGTGCATGATTTATAAGCCTGTTTCCTCATGGGGACCTGAGAAATGTCCCCACAAGGTCAAAATCTACTGGTATTCCTATCCTTGTGGGGACATTTGGTCCCCACAACGTGATGAATACCAGGTACACACACACACACACACACACACACACACACACACACACACACACACACACACACACACACACACACACACACACACACACACACACACATATTTAAATGAGAATAAAAGAGAAACACAGAATGACCACACAATTCTTGAGAATAAAGAGTTTTTAATTGGAGTCACAGGTCAACAGTTTACTGAGAAAAGCATTCAATGCAACACCATAAATGCAGAAAACCTGCACAGAAAACTTCACGTTCAATGTAACACACACACATCTTCTAAAATATAGGATTCGTCTTATCATTTAGGTGAAATGAATCCGATTTGGTGCTTTGAACTCTTTTCTCGGGCATCTTGAAGGCACGTTGCCCATGGTTTCACAACCTGGTAGCAGTAGTGAGGAATTGAGGAGCATCTTTGATAGCCAAGATTAAATTGAGAAAAGCATTAAAGCCTAAATTTGATTAGGTGAGCCATAATCAAATCAAAACGAGCTTGTGAGAGTTGGCCTTGCGTCACAGATTCAACACAATTTCCTGAAGAGTGAAGGGATAGACAGCAGTCAACGGAATATGATCAGACAAAACACACCACAACAGACAGGCCGGAGAGAGACGGCGGAGGAGCAAGCAGAGGATCCTTTCACGTCCTTCTCGTGTACGTAAATGTCAACTTTCTTTCCTGAGAACAAAGGCCCAAAAGTTTGCTTTTTGAGTCATAACTTTCAGAAAATACTTTGAGTGCGGGAGAGGCAGACATCTGAAAATAACCTTCATAATGTCCATCTTCCAAAGAGTCTGAACACCACATCAAAGCCATTTTGGTAATTTCTCTGAGTAACTTTTACTATTACGACATTGCGCATGAAGGCATTATCTTCCACACAGGAATATTAACCATTGTGCAACAGCTTTATTACATTTTTTTTCAGATGGCCCTTGATTCAAATAATATCTCTTGCTTTTCAAAAAGAGCAAATTACAATCTGAAGAGAGGAACCGGGCTCTGGGTCTGCATGAGCTAAAACTAGCCCACTATTAAAGATTGACCTTTAACTAGCGCAGCATTTTAGGGCCGTGAAAAAACCCCTCATGATTAGTCCTTTTATTCCCGTTCACACTTTCAATGGCGCACTCTTATCCCCATGTCTCCCACTTTGTATCTTTTAACAGACAGAGCAATTATTGGCCTTTCCATTAGGCTTCGGAGAGCAGGCTCAGCTTAATTCACTCTCCGTCCAGCAGTGCTTTTATACAGAAACGTTTTGTTCTCAGGAAGAAAAAAAAATGGAGTGCCAGAGACAGACAGACATGAGAAATCATCATATCACAGCATCTGAAGTGCTACATCCACCCACCCACTTTCCAAGTGAATGCAACAAGTACTCATACATAGAAACCTTTTAGCGGTGAATATTCTTCTCTTGGTCTTATAATATACATCCACTAGTCTTATGAGTTCCAACGTCTGAGACCATTAGTGAATATTCTGCTATTTTGCATTTAGAAGTCTAATTCAATGCAGTTTCCATTACAAATTGCATTATCAGCATCATCATTTGGGTGAAAAGTTGAAATTAGTTCTTTTTTTTCATATATATATATAAAGTTCTTAGTATTTTGTAATTAAATTGTAAATCTCATATTTTCACTGTACACTGCAAGACAGTTTGAGGATGAAAGGCAACATTACTGTAAAAAAAAAATATGCATTAAAATTTTTTTTGGACTTTTTAAAATGTATCAAACTAAAATATATAATATAATGTATCAAACTTGTTGATTTGTTCATTCATAAATCTCAAAAGTAGAATTAGTACAAATTAACATTAACAAAGGTTATATTTTGAAACAATAACCAAGACATTGTATATTATATTATATTAATATACAAAAACATTATTTTAATAAAAAAAATTATTAGAGATTTACAATAAGGTCAACATACTTAACGCTGCACTAGGTATCAAACTAATAATATTAATAATAATATATAAATATATATATTATTTTTAGAGCATTTACTTATTATATTATAGACTATTATATTAGGTTAATTATTGATTTGTTTATTCATAATAAATAAATGTAATAAATTACACTACAAATTAATATTTACTAAGAACAATAAATGTTGTAAAAGTATATATTTAATATATTATATCATTAATATACAAAAGCATTATTTTATATATAACTATACAATTATTAATATACAAAATATTTTTAATTGAAAAATGTATTAGGGACATTTGCAATAATTTAAAATAAGGTTAAAATACTTAATGTTAGTTAATGCATTAGGTATAAAACTAATAATAATAATAATAATAAAAATAATAATAATAATAATATATTTGTTTTTATTTTTAGAGCATTTATTATATTATAGGCTATTATATTAGATTAATTATTAATTTGTTTATTCATAATAAATAAGTTTAATAAGTACAAATCAAATTAATATTAACCAAGAACAACAGATGTTGTGAAAGTATATATTTATTATATTATAATTAATATACAAAAGTATTATTTTATATACAATTATAAATATACAAAAATATTATTTTATATACAATTATTAATAATCAAAAAAATTCTATAAAAAACAGTATTACAGTATTAGTATCAGTATTTACAATGTGTTCATCATTGATTTGTATATTCATAATAATAAGTGTAATAAGTACAAATTAATACAATTATGAGTATACAAAAATATTATTTTATATAAAATTATTAATATACAAAATTATTATTTTAAATATTTTTTAAAAATGTATTAGGGACATTTACAATAATTAACAATAAGGTTAAAATACTTAATGTTAGCTAATGCATTAGGTATCAAACTAAAAATAATTAAATATTTATTTATTTTTAGAGCATTTACTTACTATATTATAGGCTATTTTATATACAACTTTACAATTATTAATATACAAAAATATTATTTTTAATTAAAAAACTGTATTGGGGAAAATTACAATGTGTTTATTACTGATTTGTTTATTCATAATAAATAAGGACAAATTAACATTAACCAACAATAATAAATGTGGTTAAAGTATTGTTCAAAGTTAGTTCATTATACTTAATGCAAAGTAAATCTTTCGCACGAAATGTTAATGCAAACCTCTGGCAACAGACCACCCCCCTCAACTTGGCTTGTCAACACCAAACACCTTACAAATCCCAAGAGATGGACGTATGATACTCGTTACTTTGTCCCAGGTCTGAAGCAGGCCTGTCCGGGCCTGTCTGCGAGGGGCGAGATCTCTTACCGCTGGTAGTACCTTGTCATCTGGGTGTAATCCACAGCTCAAGTAAGGTAATTAGGTGGTGTCTCACAGCTGGTGCCTAATCCCTCTGTAGAGCAAAAGAAGATACAATGTACACGTTACATAGACTATCTATGTGTGTGAGCTGCATCTTTTACAGCATTACAGCAAGTGGCTCCACACCCCTAATTATAACTTGTTGTTCATATTGAATAATTCTCACTTCCCTGTGGGTAACTCATTCTCTGTGCATTTGGAATGATTGGTGTAAGGCTATAATTCCCTGATTCACTGAGAAACTATGCATGTTTAAAACGTTGCCTTTAACTTGTCTGATGGTTTATGACTCAATCAATTCATCAGTTACATACAGTAATGTTAGAATGTTACAATGATATGACGTTTAAACAATAGTTTAAATTAAATATGCTATTGTTCAAAAAATGTTTTAAATGATTTTGTTTTGTCTACACATTTTTGTCTCTGTAAAAACAACATGGTCAAATACTATTTGTCATTTGAAATTTCATTTTATTGTTTTCTATTTCAAAATATATTAAATTGTTATTATTCCTGTGATGACAAAGCTGAACATGTAGCATCCATTACAGCAACCAATTATTTATTATTATTATTAATGATGAAAACAGTGTTCATCAGCACTTAATTGATGAAGACAGAAAAAAAACAGCATTTAGAAAATTAATAAATAAAACATAAATAAATAAAAATCTTTTTTTAAATACATAAACATCATTCATTACTCATCCCTCTGATCCATTACTGAAATAAAATCATTTTGTTTAAATTATATGTATATATGTATATATATATCTCCCAAAACATAATAAGACGATGTACAATAAGACGATGTACAAGAGGCATCATTGTGGAAAAAAAAATATTTCTCAGCTTTAATTTACATTTGAACAAAAAGTGGCATGTCCAAAATTATTCATACCCTTTGCAAACTGCCACAGTCTATGGGAAAATCCAAAGTTCTATACCATTCCAAATAGTCCGAGCTGTTCTAAAGCATCCTAATTACCCTGATTCTTTGAGAACAGCTGTTTTAATCAACTCAACAGGTGAAAAACAGAAGCAGACAAAGGAGCTCACTGAGGACCTGCGGGTGCGCATTGTGGCGGCTCACAAGTCAGGAAAGGGCTATAAGACCATATCTAAATGTTTTGAAGTTCCAGTGGCTACAGTGCAAAGTATTATTAAAAAAGACAAGAAGTTCCGCACTGTAAAAAGTCTCAGAGGACGAGGTCAAGAGGATGGTAAGAGAGGTAAAAAAGAATCCAAGGATCACCACCAAGGCCATCCTGATGAATCTGGGCTCTGCTGGTGGCAACATCTCAAGGCAGACAGTCCAACGGACACTGCACTCCGCTGGGTTCCATGTACGCAGACCAAGGAGGACACCACTTCTCCAGATAAGGCACACAAAAGCCCGCTTGGCCTTTACAAATGCTCATCTGGACAAAGAAGAAGACTTCTGTTCTTCTGTCTTATGGTCAGATGAAACAAAAATTGAATTGTTTGGCCACAATGATGTAGTCTTCATTTGGTGTAAAAAAGGAGAAGCCTTCAACCCTAAGAACAACACCCCTATTGTTTTGGATGTGTTTTTTCAGCCGGTGGACCAGGGAACCTAATCACAGTAAACGGCACCATGAAAAAGGAGCAATACATCAAAATTCTCAAAAACAACATCAGGCAGTCTACAGAGAAACTTGGCCTTGGGCACCAGAGGACATTTCAGCACGACAACGACCCAAAACACGCAGCAAACTATTATATATTACTTTTTTAAATAGTCATAATTAGTTACGTTTAATTGAATACATGATTACATTTGTGTAATC
>NC_133383.1:15678168-15812034 GCF_049309525.1 Garra rufa
AAGAGGTCTATGAGTTCATTGCTTGGTGTGTCCCGCAAAGTGAACTCATGTCCTAGAGTGTTCTAGTGTCCTAACGTGGCCTCTCTTCTTCTCTTTCTTCCTAATCCCTCTCTGCAGATCAATCAAGAGGAACATATGGGAAGCACATGTGTCTGGTTACATTCTTCAGCAGACCTGACCCACCACAGAGACCCAGGATACAACCGACCTGACCCAGCAAGAGGGGACAACATGCTGCCCTTTCACTTAACCAGAGGTGTCAGCCAATGACTCAACTCGAAACCGAAAAGATCCTCTGTCCTCCATCTCACCCTCTTCACTTTCAATTCAACCGGAATAACGCATATGGAAAACCGGCAGAGGCATATACGTTAGAGGGTTTGCATTTACGTCACGGTTTGTTCAGTTACCCAGATGCAAGTCCATATTAGAGATACTCGGATTTAAACAACAGCATGGATTGTGTGGTTAATGTACTACTGAATATGTTGTTCCAATTTTTACTGTGTAAACCATAGCAAAAAATGTGGAAGCTGCAAAATTATATAGAGATGGACTCAATAAGCAGGAAAGGGTGCAATTAATTTGGCAAACTAGGTGGTAAAGATACATACAAGCAGTTTTAATTAAGATATAAGCCTACTATTTCAAAGTTACCTGACTGGAAATGATAAGAACAAACATGAATGTTGTCAGGATTCTTGGCCTGGATTTCCTGGTTTAGTTTGGTCAACCACAAACACCTTTTGTTCCTCAGTTTGATTTGTTGACTCAGTTGATTTGTTAAAACTTTTGGCAGTCTATAGTACTCCAAATATTTTTCCTGGTCAGACCGATGAGTACAGACCAAAACATGACAATAATTGAAATTTTTCAGCAGCAGTATTTAGCAAAATATGCTAGTTTCTCAAGTCCAAACGCGCGGATATTATCATTGAAAAACCACTTAAATTTTGGACACTTAAATCATATCTCTTCAGAAGACTTAAAACAAATAATACGAAATCTTCAGTCCCTATTAGTTGTAGGCTATTCTTCCTGTGTTACAAGAAGGAAACAAACCCATACTGGACTATACTGGAGCTGCATGATGGTGAGTAAACAATGGCAGAATTTTCATTTTTGGGGGGTCAACTAACTATTTAAAAATAGTTTGTTTAACAAATGGAGTCAACGTTTTCATGTTAAAAGGTTCTGAGCTGAATTAATAAGATAATAAGAGTGTTTTCTATTCTGAATGTAAACAGTGCCACTGGATCAAACAAAACGGATCAATTCGATTTGCGAACAAATCATTCTGACATTCAACTGATTCCTTTAAGATTTGACAGAAGTACAATTCGTTCACGTTTTGTGAATCAAACATGAAGCCTCCAAACTTCATACTTAAACTAAAGAGTCCAAACTCCATCCGTTATAACAGACTCTTTTTATTCACATTGTATGGGGGGTTTGTTTCTTTCTTGTAATACAAACGGAGAAAAAAATATTACAACGAATGGAGACTGAAGATTTCGCGCTTATAATGGAGGCAAAGGATCATACTATTTGTTTTAAGTCTTCTGAAGTGATATGATAGCTTTTTGTGACGAAAAGTCCACTATTTACGTGGTTTCCCAATAACAATCTTTTGGACTTGAGAAACGGATCATTCCGTTTCATCGAAGAACGATTCGTTCAAGTATTTGTGCATTAACCTGCATACTTAATTATGGGTCGAGTCTTCCTTCCATAAAAATAACTGCAAGGCTGTTGATTATTTTGTGTAAGGAACAGAATTGAAGTTATATAAAATATAACCTTACCTAACTTTATTTTGCCGTCGAATGCATCTAGTTTCATATGCGTTCTTCTGGACTCCTATTAGACTTATACACATGCTGACCCATACAAACTCAGTGATACACACGAACTCGACAAAGATTTCTCTCAGCATAAAAAAAAAAAAAAAACGACAGACTCTTAATTCGTATATTGATACCTTTATATACAATTATGGCTTCATATAACAGCTGCAATTTTCTTTTTGTTAAATTAAAATCAATTCTTCATCGCTGTTTACATTACAATATTAATAGGCACTTCCTCCATGTAGAACTAAAGCATGTGGTTCTGACAAGGACTGCACGATGAGTGTATGTTTCTAATGTACAATTGGCTACAGTTTGGTCATGTCAAACAACATTAAAAACAGCCAAAATAAAAAACAAAACCTTCACTAACACATTTGAAACACACAAATTCATCCACTGAGAAATTAGAGTCAAAACAAATGACATTTGTGATTATTAAATAAAACCAAATCAATGCTATTTACATTTCAAAAGATTCAAACAAAATAACAAAGACCTCAGAAACTCACAAACTCAGACACTTAATGATACTTAAAATTATATACAGATATGATTAGATAACAGACACAAACAAAAGCATACTTTGAATATTTATAGGCAGTCTGAAATTACTACAAAATGCAGATTGTTGTTTTATATCTGTTAAAAATATATGCATATGTTTAAAATATTCTTTAGAATTTACAAACCTTCATGGTGCACCTCACTGCTTGGATAGAAAATCTCACAGGTTAAAAATCAAAGCATTAAATATTGGGTAGATGTGCAGTTACAATGAATGAGTGTGTGTGTGTGTGTGTGTGTGTGTGTGTGTGTGTGTGTGTGTGTGTGTGTGTGTGTGTGTGTGTGTGTGTGTGTGTGTGTGCGCGCGCATGTACAACATTAAGACAATAAGAGAGAAAAATCTTAAATTACACAAAATTATCATATATTTCTATCAAATACATAAATGTAGAAACGTTTTCAAAGGCCTTTAGCCTAATACCCTCAGACAGATGCAAAATGAGTCTTAAGTAAATGTGGCCTCTGGTGAACTTCTTTGAGATTCTAGAATCTCAGCATAGCTACTTTTAAATTTGTTCCATTTTGCTATTATGGTTAAAAAAATATTCAAGATGATGAAAATATCTTGCGTAAAGATATGTAGATTCCAGGGTTCCGTTTCAAATTTTCAAAAATTTCACAAAAGAAAAGGGAAAATAGAAGGAAAATAATGTTTTCAAATATGTTTTCCAAGGTAATATTATTATTATTAATATTATTATTATTTTACAAATATGAATGTTTGAATCATGAATATCATGAAGTTTCCTTGAGGTTATATTTAAACTAACCTTCCCATGTCATTCAAAAAAGTCAACGGCCTTTTAATATTAAGACTCTTTGCATCTCAGACATTTTTTAAGCTCATAAAAAAAGAATCAGAAATGTAAAAAAATAAAAATAAAAATCACATCACTCAAATGCCAGGTTGTAAGAGGGAAAGGCACAAAGTATACATCATTATATACAATGAAAGAATTTCATCCAGCAGTTTGAGAAAATCTGTTATATATATACAGCAAACAAGGCCACAATAAAAGATATTTTAGACTTTAAAGACCAGGAGGGGTTATTGAAGAGCATTTAAAAGACCTGTAAGAAGCTTACAAATGTACAAATATAAACATTTCAATTTACCATCCCATCAGTACAACAAAAATATACATCTCTGTACAAAACACATTCATTCAGCACCCTGAAAAGACAAAGATAACTGTAATGTACACTACACCAGACATTACACAGCACTCCAGTTAATATGACACACACATCTGCCCTGAATTCATTTTAGTGACCTACAGTGCCAAACTGAAAGACCAAACAGACAAAAATATACAAAATCTCGAATGTCTGAGTGTTTGACACAACTATTTTTGATTGGTCAGATTCAATATTTACACTCTGACTAACCACAAGCAAAGAGCAGATTATGATGATTCCCGACAATCATGGAGTCTACTGGAACAATGTACTGTAAATCAGTAAATAATGACCACTCACTGGCCTCTGATTGGTTGCAGAAGTTCTGACTGAGGTAAACAGTTCATGAGGTGAACGTACACACTTCAGAGAGAGAGAGAGAGAGAGAATAGAGAAAACAGTAACAGTGAACTAAAATAACATCTGTCCGTGGTTCAAACGTAATTTTATGAAGCTGATGCAGAAGAGAAGAAATTGTTGAATAAAGGCGTTATTTTTGTTTTCTTTGCACACAAAATACGGTTGAAGCACTGATGTCACATGGACTATTTTAACGATGTCCTTACTACCTTTCTGGCCCTTGAATGTGATAATTACATTGCGGTCTATGCAGGGTTTTTCATCAAAAATATCTTAATTTGTGTTCTGAAGATGAACAGGTTTTACAGCTCTAGAACGATATGAGGGTGAGTAATTAATGAGAGAATTTTCATTTTTAAGTAAGAAAAAAAGAATTAGGGAGCATCAGTAAATTATTATAATTAATTTACTTCCATTGTGTGAACAATTTGTAATAATGTAATTCATAAAAGTAACTAGTCTGATTATATAATCCAGATTACTACGCAGCACTGCATCTTAGTATTTTTTCTTTTTTCAATTTACATCAGATATATAAACTTGCAATAGTGAGTTAAGAGACATAGTCACAACTACGAGAAAGTTGCAATGGTGAGAAATAAATTCAGAATTGGAATTGTGTAATATAAAGTCACAACTACAGTTGAGGTCAAAAGTTTACATACACCTTGCAGAATCTGCAAAAAGTTAATTATTTGGCCAAAATAAGAGTTATTTTTTTTATTGAGTACTGACCTGGATAAGATAAAAGACTTCACGTAAAAGACGTATATATAGTATGGACAGGGCAGGGTCATATAGTCCACAAGAGAAAATAATAGCTGAATTTATAAAAATGACCCCGTTAAAAAGTCCCGTTTAAAAATTCTTAATACTGATTCTTACCTGAATGATCCACAGCTGTAATTTTTTGTTTAGTGATAGTTGTTCATGAGTCTCTTGTTTGTCCTGAACAGGTAAACTGCCTGCATCCTTCATATTCTTTGGTTTTAGCATTTTTGTGTATTTGAACCCTTTCCAACAATGACTGTATAATTCTGAGATCCATCTTTTCACACTGATGACAATTAAGGGACTCATGTGCAACTATTACAGAAGGTTTAAACGGTCACTGATGCTTCAGAAGGAAAAACGATGCATTAAGAGCCAGGGGTGAAAACTTTTGAACAGAATAAAGATGTGTTCATTTTTCTTATTTGGCCTAAATCTCATATATATTTTCCATTTAGTACTGCCTTTCAAGAAGCTACAGAAGATACTTTTGTGTTTCCCAGAAAACAAATAAGTAAAATTTTACCCTGATATTCAAATTCAAAAAGTTTTCACCCCCCCAGCTCTTAATGCATTGCGTTTTCTTCTGAAGCATCAGTGAGCGTTTGAACCTTCCGTAATAGTTACAACAAAGAATAGTTGCAAAAAAACAGATTTTTTTTTGAAGAACAGAGGGCAGTTAAACTGTTCAGGACAAACTAGGGATTCAAAACAGTATTAAGAATCAAGTATACAGTATGTAAACTTTTGAACAGGGTCATTTTTATAAATTCAACTATTATTTTCTCTTGTGGACTATATGTAAACGACTTAATGTGAAATATCTTATTCAGGTCAGTACTAAATAAAAAATAACATGCATTTTGTATGATCCCTATTATTTTGGTAAAATAATTAACATTTTGCAGATTCTGCAACTTTTGACCTTAACTGTATGAGAAATAAAGTCGCAATTGTAGGAAAGTTGTCTTGTAAAGTCGCAGTTGTGCGGAGATAGGCTTCAATCTTTTGAAGATGCCAAAAATCTATTTATTTATTTTATTTTACACTTTCAATGTTTGAGTCCTTGCAGATGGAAAGGAAATCTAAGGTTAAATCTCTCTTGTATGTGTAGCCTTTTGGTATGACCTACAGCATTCAGTCTGCTTCGATTGACCTGCTTTATGTCTATGACATATTTACATGTATATTCACACACATTTATTATGATAATTCATATTATAAATCAAAAACAGCCTGCCTCACCAATGCGCTATGCCTCACTATCCAGATACCCAGCTATGAGTGTTGGTCTTGACCCCATGCGGGAAACTCTGTTGACTGCTCATAGGGTCGAAGTTGAAGTCCAGAGCGTCGCCGTCCATGAGCGTGTCATGAAGGACGGTTTCCACATCACACTCCAGCTGCTCGATCGACATGTCGTCTAAGTCACTGGGCAGCCGTTCCGGGTGGCTGAGATGGTGGTGAGGACCCGGTCCATGCCTGTGGAAACCGTTGCCATTGGTGTAAGTCGGCATCCCGGCTTCGCCTCCACCTCTTCCCAGTTGAGCGTGATGAGGCAGGTGTGCTTGCAGCTTCATGTTACCAAGGCGAATAGGATGCCCGTGGGGCAAAAGGGCACAGCCATTCATGCCCATTGCTGGCGAGGGCAACTGATGAAGCGAACGTGGGTGGCCGTGCAGGTGAGGATGCGTGATCATTTTGCCCGCCTGTCCCATTTGTCCCTGACTAGCATAGCTAGGTAGCACCCGTCGCCCTTCTCCAGAGTCTAAAGACTGCATCATGTCTCCTCTTGGATTGGCATCTGCAGTCAGCAGCTCTTTGAGCAGCCCTGCGGCGCAGTTGTATTGACTCACGAAGGGTCCGTAGCCTCCTGGTTGACTGTCTGATAAAGTTGGTATGGCGATTGGACTCATTCCGCCCACCCCGGCTTGTCCATACAGGCATTTCCGGTACTCCTGCTGGACTTGAGGTTGAGGACCCATATTAGGGGAATTGTAAGACGGGTACCCAGGGCTACCCTGCATCATGGGCGAAGACAACGCAGATTGGCCGTCTTGGCTCCCCTGGGTGTTATTTTTGGGTGAGATGAGGTTGAGGTTGTCTAGGAGATTGTCCATCATCACATTCTCCGAACCATGGTGACCTGCCACTTCGGACAGGCTCGGGAGGGGGCCGCCCAGTTTGGTGCCTGGGTACCCGATGGGAACCTCGCCGGCCTCGTCTTCCTCAGGTAGGAAAGGTGAGCGACGGCCGCTGAGCGTACTGGCATCGGAGCTGGCGCGGGTTCGAAAGGTGCCCCAGGGTTCGAAGTCATCATTGCTGTGAGAGTTTGGGCTGCCGAGCCATTTTGGGTACTGAGAACCGGGACTGTTAGAACCCCCATCCAGTCCACCCTGCAATGACATCTACAGAGGCAAAAGAAAAGCCATGAAAACCAACTGTAACACAATACTGATCAGATATATTACTGTAATTCATTCTTACACCATGGGCCAGATATACTAAACAGGGCAAATTAGCATTAGAACGCAATTCCATAAAGAGGAAAATCCCGATTTTTATGTTCGGGAAAGGTCCTTAAGTGGGGGTTCGAACTCAGGATCCCCGTAGCGAAACAACGCTTTATGTCTGTGCTTTGTCTATGCGGCTGTCGGCATTGACGAAGAGGCACAACTATTAATCATCTGATCAAATTGATTGTGTTCACAACTGCAAAACAAATCTGATTTTCAGAAGAGCCAAAGTCAGAGGCCATGCAAATATTGTTTAAACTGAATTAGACTGAAAAAAAAAAAAATCTGGGTTTTGGAATAGACAAATTTTACACAAAATTTTAGCACCAATAAAATATAAATGTTTTAAATATTATTTTAATTAATATTTTTTTATTTTCATTACATTGTTTATTTATTTATTTAGCTGTTTGTTTTTATATATTTATTTTATTTAGTAGTCCAGAGACCAGAACCATAATCAGTTGAATTCAAAAACAAAAAAAATTCAAAACCACACAGATTTTTTTCAGTCAAATTCATTTGAAAAATAATGCATGGCTCTGAACTTCTGAAAATCTTCAGAAAATCTGAAACATAAATACATACATACACAAATAAATACACTACCACTCAAAAGATCTTGCACAGTAAGATTTTTAATGTTTGTAACAGTACAGCATTTTGAAATATTTTTACTATTTAAAATATGAAACTATTTTCTATTTGAATATATTTTAAAATGTAATTTATTCCTGTGATTTCAATGCTGATTTTTCTTTGTGTCATTACTTCAGTCACATGATCCTTCAGAAAGCATTCTAATATTCTGATTTGCTGCTCAAAAAACATCTGTTATTATTATTATTATTATTATTATTATTATGTTGAAAACGCATATTATTAGGTGAGTAGATTTTTTCAGGTTTCTTTGATATAAAGAAAGTTCAGAAGAACAAAATTTATCTGAAATGGAAATCTTTTGCAACATTATAAATGTCTTTATCATCACTTTTGATCAATTTAAAGCATCCTTGCTAAATAGAAGTATTAATTTCTATCATTTCCCCCTTTAATTATAATTAATTATACTGATTCCAAGCTTTTGAATGGTATAGTGTATAATGTTACAAAAGCAGATGAATGCTGATTTTTGGATCTTTCTATTGATCAAAGTATCCTGCAAATCAGCATATTAGAATGATTTCTAAAGGTTCATTTGACACTGAAGACTGGAGTAATGATGCTGAAAATTCAACTTTGAAATCACAGAAATAAATTACATTTTAAAATATATTCGAATAGAAAGCAGTTATTTCAAATAATAAAATTGGATCAAATAAATGCAGGCCTGGTGAGCAGAACAGACTTTTTTTTTTTTTAAAAACATTAAAAAAATCTTACTGTCCAAAAACTTTTGACTGGTAGTGTAAATAAATAAATGTCACATTATATCTGTAAAAAATGTATTCGGTTTCATTTGGTCAGGCGAAAATAAAGTAGCCTGAAGTGCATCAAAAATAGAAATGGGAAAGCTCACTGACTAAAAGCATGTCGTAATGCACCATAAAATTTACATTTTTCATTGTTGACAGCTTTATTTGTGAATATATACTGTATAGCTTATTGCATAAGCCTTATTTTGTGTGACGATTGCAGTACCGCATTCATATTTTGGCCCGCAGTGAATCTGCACCAAGTGAGCGAGCAGAGATTTGCTTTCCCCTCAACTGACCTTTTTCTTGGCTGCTCGTCCGCGGCTCTTCGTGAACTTGCTGTTGTTGTCCATGGAAGTGGCTCTCCTGCGTGGAGACTTGCCACTCTTTCCTCCCTCAGGGTTCAGCATCCACCATGAGCTCTTCCCCGTTCCTTCATTCTGGACGCGCACGAAACGACTGTGCAGGGACAGATTGTGTCTGATTGAGTTCTGTCAGGGAGCGAGAGAGAATGGGATGAGAACATGAAAATCATAAGCATAGGAGTCTGCAAAACCAATCACAAGAAGTGAAAATGAACTGCTATCATCTAATCAATCATAATATCTTGCTTTTGTGCTCTAAGACACTCAGTAGAACACAGATCTATTGAAACATGAGGTAAACCAGTCACATTTTGCACAAGTGACTTTTGATTGACAGAACAGCCAATATTTTGACAGACAAGATGGTGTGAGGGTGTTTTTGTGTTTTGAATAATGACAGATATCACGTTATCTGACGTTATCAAATCATATGCACACAATCACAAATACAGTCATAAAAACGGTCTTTTCAGAGCAATATGAAGTAGAGGAATAGCCAGTTAGCTGGTAGAGGAAAAGATGTATTAGTCATGTCCTTTTTGGAGGCACACACTGAACTCAACGTATACGCACACATCCTGCGCTAATGATATTTTGTCTGCTTCGCTTTTTCCATTCACACCCAGACCTGCATCTACTAAGAAAGAGAAAAGAGACTACCATAGTACAATTCCTTAAAAAAAAAAAGAGTCTCAAATACTTTGCTAGCTTAACTTGTACCATGATTCCTTTGGAGAAAAGTGACGTTGTTCAGGCCTGAACTGCTCACTGCTATTACTGAACCAAGTGCTACAGGAAGTGACCAAATCAAGTGTCACTTTACTGAAGGGATGAACAGTCTGTTTCCTGTGTAGCAGGAAGTAAATTGGTAGGAAGAGGGAAAGCAGAGGCTCAAGCTCCAGAAGAAGGTCAGCAGGAGGTTACCTCCAACCTTTGATGCTGAAGGTCATGACCTTCAAGGTCAAGTCAAGGGAAACGCGGCTTCCACATCACAGAATCAGTGAAGAGAGCGGCCGCATAGAACAGGGTGAGCGAGTAAGTGTGCAGGGGGTCTGGAAACACGTTCTTGATCTTCTGTCTGACCCGTTTAACTGGCCCTGCTAGGATAAGAATAATGAGCGAAAACAGAGTGGAGGAAAGGATGCTGAGTGAGAGGAAAAGGAAGAACTGGAGGAATAGAGATAAAATGAGAAAGAGGGGTACCAGTATGGAAAGTAAAGTGGTGGAGACGGAGGGAGGTAGTAGGCATTGAGTCATGGAGAAGGAGGAGGGTGTGTTGAGGTAGAGGCGGGGCAGTGGGAATGTTTTCCTGCTGGGAGGGATGGGGTCGATGAGTTCGCTGTGCGTGTGTGTGTAGAGGAGGACAGCCTCTCCAGTACTGCTGACAGACCCTTGCAAACAGACGCAGAGAGAGTAATAACGTATGGGGCTGTCTGGCGTCTGTCTGCACTGTAACAGAACCCCCACAGCACTGCCTCGCTCCACCCTGACGCTCAGAGAGAGAGAGAGAGAGAGAGAAAGACACACAGACACAAAGAAAGAAAGTAATAAAGAAACACACAGACACTGGATATTAAAATTCAGTCCAGTATTAATAGTCGACAATCACTATGTTCATTAAAAGGTTCAATATTAAAATTCTATACTATTTTGTTCAATTGTAATATTAACAAATACAGAAAGATAAAAATCTAATACACAATTTTAATGTGCCAATATTAAAATTATATACTAATCTTTTCATATAGATAGATATATACATATAGATATGTATAGATATGTACCTATAGACAGATAAAATATAAAATGATATACTAATTCAATTTACCTTTTCATATAGATATAGATATATACATATAGATAGATAAAAATCTAATATACATAATTTTAATATGTGCCAATATTAAAATTCTATACTAATTCTATTTACCTTTTGTTATAGATAGATATAGATATATACATATAGATGTACAGATAGATAAAAATCTAATGTACATAATTTAAAATTTTGCCAAAATAAAAATTCTATACTAATGCTATTTACATTTTCATACAGATATAGATATATATCTATAGAGATAAAAATCTAATGTACATAATTGTAATGTGCCAATATTAAAATTCTATACTAATTCTATTTACCTTTTCATATAGAAAGATACAAATCTAATATACATAATTTTAATGTGCCAATATAAAAGTTCTATACTAATTTTATTTACATTTTTATATAACAATTGAATAAAATTTAAATGAATTTTTACTATTTAAATAAATGAAATTGCATTGCAACATTGCAACCTCTAAATAAACATAAATACATACTGTATGCATTTTTCTCAAATTCTAAATGTTTTACAAATCAAGCTCATAATCAGTAAAACATACTTAAACACACATTTACTTATTACTTTTTTTCTGATCTCCAAGTTTTCTGTACCCAAAACATAATTCAACGAAAAAAATGTTGTCTCTTGAAACTCCTTCTACAAATAAGACAGAAAGAAAAAGTTAAACAGAAAGAAAGAAAGAAAGAAAGAAAGAAAGAAAGAAGGATGTGTTCCAGTGTACTCATGCATAAATTCATCTAGTCATATTAGAAGATCACACACACAGTCACATTCAGAGCACAAGTGCACACGCTTTGCACATGCACACCAGGCCGGGCGGCAGGATGTGACTCACTACAGGAATGCGACGGAGAAGGTGTCAATTTTCTAATCAAACTGGTGATCACACATTTAAAAAGAACAAAATGACGCCGATGCCTGAATAGTATCGAGTTCAGGTATGGTTGTTTATTTACTCAATATCCTCAACATAGATTCAAGGCTTCAGTTAGTCTTTCACTACTAATCCAAGGTCAGCTTTAAAATGTACAGTACAGGAAGTGAGTAATAGCTAGGGCTGCATGAAATCTGCTCCCCCAGAAATTAAAAAAAGGCCCTTTAGATTTGTGCAAATACAGACACATCACCGCATCAATTCAACTGTGTCACAGATGTGAATTCTGAATGCTGTTTGAATGCACACAAATGCAAATGAGATTTGAGAACTAAGGATTTTCAATAACAAACTAAATTTGAGTTTGTTTCTCACACCAAGCTACTTTATGTCTTCAAGGATTCAAAAAATATCATAAGTCATATGGATTACTGTTATTTTGGGATGCTGTGAATAAATTATGACAGAACTGTCATTTATGGGTGAACTAACCTAGTATTTCTGGTTTGACATCAGCACATGAGACATCTACACATGGTGTGAGGCCTTTACCTCTCTCTACCCTTCTCTTATCACAGGTATGCAAGGTATTTCAAGGCTACAGGATGACCTTTGGTCTCAGATCTGGGATATCCCCAACTAGTAAAGGAAAGTGTGCATTAAAATCCCCTTTGGGTAAGATTTGAGTCAACTGAAGTGTGAGATGAAAAATTGTGGACCCATGCACCAATTTCTACACAGATGGGTGGGAAGTGTGCTATGGGTTTGTGCAAATTGAAACTCATCTTTTTTCAGGCTGTTACATAAAGGTTTGTCAGACACAGAATTAATTCCACAACCGATAAATGAAATCATTGAGACGCAGCCATCATGAGGAAAATTTGGCATGGCAAACTGCATTGTGTTGTAGTTATTTAGTTATTTTTATTTTGATGAAATATTTATTTATTTAAAAAAAAACAAAATATTTAATATATTTAAATATAGAAATAATGTATATATTAAATCAATACATTAATTATTACATTTATTTTAAATAAAATATATGTATAAATATAAAACTACAACACATTAATTATAATTAAGACTTGAGAATATTTATTATTTATTATTAATTAAATATATAACATAACATACTTAATAGAACAATATTTAATAAATTAATAATAATGTATAATTAATTAATTTATTAAAATTATAAATATGAAGTGAATTCAACATCACAGATATGGCATACTCAGTATATAACCTTTCTGTGCAGGTCAGTGTGACAAATTGGTAAACAGAAGTGAATTTGCTTGCAGTACCAGGTGCAGTGACAAGTGTGTGTGATGCTATAACGGGTGTGTGTGCATGTGTGAAAAACACATCGCTATTATAATCCTCAGAAGCTATTTCTGCAGAAATAGGTGCCAATAGGCCATGCTGAAGGGGCCGCTATTTGTTTGAGTGTGTGTGTGTGTGTGTGTGTGTGTGTGTGTGTGTGTGTGTGTGTGTGTGTGTGTGTGTGAGTGAGTGTGTCAGATCTCCTGAGGGATTTATAAACAAGTCCGAGAAACCCCATCTGCATCCTGTCTGACACCCCAGACAGCACACTCACTGACTGCTACTCAATAACAAGCAGGCATTATTAATCAGCCATCACCTTCACAACTTACAACTCATCAACATAACCAAACCAACTCACACTCACATGTTAAGTGAACAAAGAGAACAATGACTTTAAACTGATCACCTTAATTAGAAAGCTATACAGGTCAGTTTCCGCAGTGGAGTATAATATAAAACAGATAATTGTAAGATAAAGTTTAGAATAAAGTGTCAAATTGAGAGACATAAAGTCAACCCAATTACAATTATGAGATATGAAGTTACGACTGTGAGATATTAAGTATAAATCTGTCACAATTATGATATAGTCATAATTAAGCCACAATTATGAGAAAAAAGTTGCAACTGTGAGATATTATATCACACCGTGAAACATTATCATCAATTATGAGATACTTGTATAGTCACAGCCATGAGACACAGTCACAACTATGAGATAGAGTCACATTTGTGAGATACTCTTGCAACTGTAAGATATTAAGTCATATTGTGAGACATTAGGGCCTATTTTGAGACACTGTTACAATTATGAGACACAGTCACAACTGCGAGACATTAAGTCCCATTTTGAGACACTTGTCACAATTTTGAGAAACCTTCACAATTATGAAACCACATCTGTTAGATACTGTTGCAACTGTGAGATATTAAGTCACATTGTAAGACATTAAGTAAAATTCTGATACATAAAGTCACAACTGTAGGATATTAAGTCACATTGTGAAACACTGAGTGCGTTTACATGGACCCTCTTAATGCGATTATAATGAGATTTTAGCAATATTGCGATTAAACTTTTCCTCATGTAAACGCAATACTTCGATTATAATAATGCGATTAAGCTCATAATCGCAGCAAGCATAATCGTATTAACATAGGTGGCGCACGCCGATTTTAATCGAAGTATACCGGCATGTAAACACCTTAATCGCAGTATTGCCGCTTTGACCAGAGTGCGCATGCGCTCGTGACTTACACGAATGACGTGCCACGCACTTGCAGACAGGGACTGCTCTACAAAGGGGCTAGGGGGCTATAGCCCCATTAGAATTTTTAATATCTCGATTTAGCCCCCCAACCAGCTGAGATAGAGGAGTACTGCTGTCTCGTGCTGTTTGTCACAATATCCTTACACACGCGTCATGTGAGCGCAGTTTCGTCCATTAGGCTACATTTAATCCATTACATCATCACTAAGATTGAGATGTGCCGTTCATTTAATTTTTAATATAAGTGTAAAGTATACACAGTTGAATTACGCATTCATATGAATTGTGTTAATGTTGAGCGCACAACCCAGTCTCACGGAGCGCATGGTGCTGTCCAGCTTTGAAGTCTTTCCTTTGCATGTAACAGGTTTTTTCGTTGCTTTGTGTATAGAGCCCTGAATAGGCCTAAAATCTAGCCCAGCTCTTGGCAGAATTCTTGGTAATAGACTGGCCAGACTCCGACCCAAGATCGTCTTTTTGGCCACTTCTCCCAAAACATTTTTTTTTAGCTATTAAAATAGTTCAGTTTTGTATATAGGCCAAATGACAATGTAATTATATTTCGTTTCAGTTTTTTTTTTAAGTTAATTTAGAAAAAAATTAACTTAAAACACAATGTTAAAGCATTTTTTTCCGTTAAATATAGGCTAAGTTTCTTTCTTTTTTTCTTTTTTTTAAGAAGCGACCAGCGGCAGATGGTGAGTTCATATGCTTGATCAATTTAGCTTTCTTAAATCATCACGACTTGCCTAAAATAAAATCTATAGATATTAAAGAGTTCAAGCATATCAAATGTTAGTTTTAAACGTTTAACCTGTATGTGCGCTGTTATTAGACTCATATTCTATCGTCTGTGCGGAGAGTGGAGGCTAAACGCTCGCTTTACTGGACATGAAGTAGCAAGTGTAATCACTTGCATTGCAAACATCTTAAAATACGCTGACTTTTTTACACGTAAAGGTAAGAGTAATAGCTATTATTCGTAACTGTTAAGGATTTATGTATATTTGCGTGCCCTCAAAAACAATACCAACAAATTGATGTGCTTTTTCTATAAAAAAAAATGGAATGGGCTCTCTTCTTCAGGAACAGGAATCTTTAGGCAATCGTGAGGCAAATGCGTTAGCCTTGATTGCGGATTTGTGGAACTCCTAAAAAAAATGCGCTGAAGGCGCGCTCACTGCTGCCCGTCGGGCTCGGGCTGGAATGCAGGGCTTGTTTTAAGTTTGTGTCTATTTTTTTCGTTCGTGTCAGTTTTAAATATAATTTAAAAGGCCGTTTTAAATAAAATTTAAATTATAGGCTACTTCTGTTAAATATGGTGTGTAGGCTACCAGAGCTGCTTTTCTTTAAAAAGAAAAAAGACACAATTTCTTCATTAAGTAACTTTTACGATATTTACACGAATATCGATTATTTTCTTAGCACCCCCACATATTGTACTAGCCCCCCGTTAGCCCAGTTAGAGAAAATATTCTGGCGCCTGTCTGTAGATCAGAAACGACGATGGCGAAAAAGGCGACACACTTTTAGGGAGCTTAGGAAACTGGACTTTGCGCGATATGAACATAATGCAATTCATTGACGGACAATAGGAATAATAGGAATAATGGAAATTCCATGTAAACCGGAGTGAAGAACTTTGCTCTTGACATGTAAACATCATAATGCGATTAAGTCCTTACTCTGATTATTGGAAATAATCGCATTATTCTTGCCAATGTAAACGTAGTCACTGTCACAATTATGAGATATCTTTATAGTCACAAAAATGAGACGGTTACAATTCTGAATTATAGTCACTTTTGTAAGACACTGTTGCAACTGAGATATTAAGTCACATTGTGAAACACTGTCAAATTTATGAGACACCTGTTTAGTCACAACCTTGAGACATAGTTACAATTATGAGATATAGTCGCATTTGTGAGATACTGTAGAAACTGTAAGATATTAAGTCACATTGTGAGACATTAGGTCCCATTTAGACAAACTGTCACAATTTTGAGACACTGTCACAACTGAGACACTGTCACAATTTTGAGACACTGTTACAATTATGAGATACAGTCACAACTGTTAGATATTAAGTAACAATTATGAGATATAGTCACATCTGTGATATACTGCTGCAGCAGTCACATTGTGAGACATTTAGTCACAATTATGAGAAAAAGTTGCAACTGAGACAAAAAAAAGTCACATTGCGAGACATTAAGTCACAATTCTGAGATTTAAAGTCGCAACTGTGAGATATTAATTGGCATTGTGAAACACTGTTACAATTATCAGACACCTGCATAGTCACAACCGTGAGACAGTCACAATTATGAGATATAGTCACATTTGTGAGTTACTGTTGCAACTGTAACACATTAAGTCACATTGTGAGACATTAAGTCCCATTTGAGACACTGTCACAATTGTGAGATACCGTCACAACTGTGAGATATTAAGTCACATTGTGAAACACTGTCACATTTATGGGATACCTGTATAGTCACAACCATGGGAAACAGTCACAATTATGAGATATAGTCACATCTGTTAGATACTGTTGAAACTATGAGATATTAAGTCACATTGTGAGACATTAAGTCACAATTCTGGGATATAGTCACATCTGTTAGATACTGTTGAAACTATGAGATATTAAGTCACACTGTGAAACACTGTCACAATTATGAGATACCTGTATAGTCACAACCATGAGACATAGTCACAACTGAGATATAGTTATATTTGTGAGATATTGCTATTATGAGATATTAGATTACATTGTGAGACCTTAAGACACAAATATGAGATATAAAGTCGCAAGTAACATTGTAGGATATTATGGAACACTGTGAGAAATGAGAGTCATAATGATGAAACATACTGGAATAATTGTGAGATATGAAGCCCTTCTTGATTTTCTGGCTACTTTTTTATTAGTATTTGGGTTTAAAGAAAACAGCTATGGCACTGTATGCACTAAAAGAGAGCAGAACGCTCACAACACATTATGCACCTGCTTTGTTACGGTAATAACGGGAAGGCCTGGAGTGTAGACACAGTGTAAAATGCTCTACTGAGAACATATTCAAACATTGGCGCCAGTGGACTGGATAACTCCTGCACAGCTGTTTGACTGTAGCCAGTCAGCCGTGACGCCAGTCCGAGTAAACAAGCAGCGCTTCCAAAGACCAGGTGCGAACTGACAGACAAGTGCCTGATGTTCACACATAAACATAATACCACATCTCCCTCCCTGCCATATGCATACAAAGCAGTAAAGGTACAGTTTGAAAAGGATGTAAGAGAAAGGGATCAGGACATGATGCAAACTGGACTCAAACCTGTTAGATTCCATGTGTGCACCAAGGCCCAATATGTCTGGTAACTACGCATTATTGCAAAAAATAAATAAATAATAATAATAATAAAATCTAGATAAAGTATGACTAAAATAAGTTTAAAAAAGTGCTTTTCCCAAGTTCTGATTGAGACAAGAGTGTCAGTGGGTGAGATTTCAGTGAAGGGAGATAAACACAAGTGGAATGTACAAGTTCAACAGAGAACGGCAAGAGGTCCTCAGAGATAAGCTGTGACAAGAGACTTCAATGGGCTAACCACTTCCTCCTGCGCACATCCGCTTTATCTCTCTCTCCTTCATTGTAAATATTTAGCACTGAAGTGAAAAGCTGAGAATAAATACATTTGTGTGTCAGGGAACCTGCTATGAATGAAAACTCAGGGTTAGTAGTTCTTTTAGTCCTCTAAATACATACATACATACATTCATAGCATTATTCTTAGAGTTCATATTTTTTTCCTTTCCATTCATCAGAAATTCAGAATAGAAATAAAATGATCTTGGTGAACTTTTCATTTACTTTTTCAGAAATCTGTTCAGTATTAAATTACATGTGCATAACAATGCCCTGGACAGTTTATGCTACAGACTTAATTGATATCTTAGTTTTTGTGGTGGGGTGAGAGGATCTCTTAGACCAGCAAATACCCAGAATACTCAAGAAACCACATGACAAAGTATTAAAAACCAATTGGAGCACTTTAGCAACCACATACTGTAGGCAACCACTCACTTTATGTGGGGTGTTTTGCTTCATTAGTTATGTTTTAATAATTCAAATTAAATACAAACCAAATTAAAAATCAGACATTACACACAGATTTCAGACCTTGCAGTGACACCCACAGAAAAACAGTAGCACTGTAATCTAGAGTACAGATTCTCACTGGAGTGACAAAAGCACCTGCACTTCTGAAGAAATCTTTAGCTACATTAAACACGCAGGCTGCACTTTACCTTCATTTCATGTGGTCGCAGAGAGGAGGGACAGGAAAACATGACGAACGCAATGATATACATAAACACACATGGTTCCTTTGCGTGCTAAGAACTGTAAGAATAACACAATCCTGCTTATGCCTACCATTAGGGATAAACGCAACAGCAAAGTGCCCTAATCTTGCTTGTTCAAAGTCTGTTTTCTTTTTTCGTTTAGTGAGTAGTTAAAAAAACATATGCACAAGTGAGTGTATATGAGTATTAGTGTGCATACTGGCAGCTGGGTTATTTTGAGACAGCGAAACAGAGATGGAGACAGAGGGACAAAGTGAAAAGGACAAAGAGAAAAACTTGACGTCCCACATGCGCAGTTAGAGAGAGGGCCCGTCACCCTCCTTGGCCCATCCGTTCAGGAAAAGCTGCGTGAAGCTGATAGTAGCCCCGTCTGCCCTCTCACTCTACCAGACCACAGGGGCTCCGCACGGGCACAGACCAGACCCACATAGGGGCCGCCAACAGGACCTTTAGGGAGTAAAATGCCCTAATAAATGATACAAAGACCTGCCCTATGATGTAGCGATGAGACTCAGTGCCAAACAGGAAGCTACCTTTGATAAGAGGAATAGCTTCTTTGTGTTATTCGACATGAGAGTCCCTGATTGCAGTATTGTTTATCAGTCAGTCACTGTAACGCTTAAATGTCGTTTTCACAGCTAAAAGCAACAATACTAAGGGTTAGATTTACTAAACAGGGCAAATTAGTTTTAGAGCGCAATTGGAAGGGGAATATTCTGCTTCTGATTTACTGACAATGCGCACATTAAGGACACAGACGCAGCCAGATCATTTCCATAATGGCCTGCGCAATCTACCAAGAACAGCGCAATTTAAGACATGCTTTTTTTGGCATTGCATAATGTCGCAAATACCGGTAATTTGACGAGGAAACTTTAGTAAAAATGTATTTAAAATTAATTTTAATACTCTCCTCCTATGAATTTTGCGTCTGAAAGGGAAACTTCTACAAATGCATATTCAAAAAAAACAAAAAAAAACGGTGTCCACGCCTGACAGTAATATTTTAATGCCAAATGACGGTTTGCACTTGCGCAAGCTGTTAGTAAATCTGGCCTTAAGTAGTCTGACTGCGAAAAATGACTGATTAACTGTAGTTTCAAATAAAACTAATCCGTTTTGCACTTTGAACTGTTTAATCTTGCCCAAAGCAACTTTTTTTTGCTCAGAAGTTCTCTTTTAAAGACTTTTTGGAGTTATCAGTTATGGCAGTATCAACTTTATCTCGGATGTTTCTTATAAAATGTTCATAAAATGAAAAAGCTCATCTTAATCTCAATCTCTGAATGTACTTATATATTACCATAATATATGGTAAAAACGTGGTAAAAAGAGTAATTTTGTGAAATATTGCAATTTAAAACAACTGTTTTCTATTTAAATATATTTTTACACTCTAAAAAAATGCTTTTTAGCCCAAATGCTGGGTTCAGCCTGCTGGGTCATTTAATTGGGTTGTTTTTAATATTTTTAGCCAGGTGCTGGGTAGTTTTTTTGCACTCTAAAAAAATGCTGGGTTGTTGTTTTTAACCCAAATGCTGGGTTCAGCTTGTTGGGTCATTTTATTGGGGCAGCCGTGGCCTAATGGTTAGAGAGTCGGACTTGTAACCCAAAGGTTGCAGGTTCGAGTCTCAGGTCCGGCAGGGATTGTAGGCGGGGGGAGTGAATGTACAGCACGGCTGTGAGAAGTTACGGTCTAGAGACAAGACTGGAGCACAGAGCGAAAATGGCTTCTAAAGCGCGCAGGGCTTCAGTTGCCGCTGTTTTAAAGTAACCGGAGAAGCACATCCACTACTTTATGATTGGCACGTAGTTGAAGCGCACATGCATTTTGTGTAGATAAATACAATTTGTAATACCATTTACATATTTATGTATCTAGGCTATGTGATTAATTTTATATACAATGCGTCATGTAGAAAAAGCGCTTCAGCTTCACCTCATGCTGTTCACGAGTTCGCCCTTACATCTAATCTGCTTGAGCGAGTATTAAGCATATTTTGGCGTGCTGTCCGGGGGAAGGGTTCCGGGCCGGAATACAGGCCGGAACCAGAGAACTCCCCCTGCTAGTGTAGGATCGAAACAGATTAGAAGTGGGGAGTAGGGGTGGAGGAGGGATGCCAAGAAACTATCGCTGGATGGAGGTAAGACGGCTGGTAATATATAGAGGATGCGCTGATTGAATGATTGGTTAAACAGGTTGCACCTGTGCCGAATGGGTTGATTATCTGATCGTGCTCCTCCTGAACCTTGTTTAATCAAACATCATTTATTTCTTTTAAATGTTTACAGTATACTGTGACGCAAACGCCCCGCCCCTTGCTTAAACTCCACCCCCGATTAATCGAGTAATCGTTTCTCAAACCTGTGGATTACTCGAAATGAAATATTATCAGAAATGCCCATCCCTAGTTCTGTGAAGTATTTACTCAGCACTGGGTTGCCAAATAATCCAAGTTGGGTTGTTTTTAACCCAGCATTTTTTAGAGTGTAGATTAATGTGATGGCAAAGCTGAAATCACCTGATCCTTCAGAATTCATTTTAATATTTTTCTCTAATTATTATCAATGTTGAAAGCAGAACTTGTGCTGCTTAATATTTTTGGGAAAACCATTATACATTTTAAAAATAAATAAATAAATAAATGGAAATCTTTTATAATTTTGATCAATTTAATGCGTCTCTTTGCTAAAAGTATTAATTTCTTTCAGAAAAAAAACTGAACCCAGTAAGTTTTTAACTCATTTGCCTTGTTTTTGATGCTGGTCTTCTAACCAGGTGTCATAACTAGCAAGAACTAGGTTAACCACCAGCTTCACCAGAAAATCTATGCATACAGATTAGCAGTGTTTCAATCTCTGACCTTTGCAGATGTGTGAGACTTTCTAAAGAAATGTGGGATTTCTAATGTGTGAAGAGTCAAATGTCTCTCTTTGCTCTCCATTTGATCTAACTGCTGACTACCAAAACACCTGCAATATTAGAGATCTCATTTGTGACTTTTCTTGCCTGTGAGGTGTTCTGTGCGGTTACGGAGGTCACAGTCATCTCGACACCCACTGAGGTTTATCATGCTTTTCTAACTGCTTTCCACACCCCACCCAACCAATCCAGTCCCACCTTTATGAACTAACTTTTATACACATGAGCAAACATCTGGGTTGATCTGTCGTTTTATCATTTCATGTGGTCGCTTCAGGGAGGGGCAGGAAAGGCAGAGACAACTAAAAAGCATGTAAGGGAACAGCGTGAAATGAAACACGCACTCTCTCTCTCACACACACATTTCGAAGGTGATTCAGCTCTTCTGTTGAGTGAAATGATTGGCTGATTGGTTTACAAATGCCACCTTTTCATTTTCTATTATAGCTCATGATGTGACATTTCAAATGAATTATATGTGCCTTTGAAAGAATGCATGTGTGTTTTGGGGGCTGTGAAACCAGAGCAACCTGTTGCGGCCTCTTTTTTTTTTTTCATTCCGCTTAATAACAGGGTGACCCGATATGAACTTTGTCACTCACTAAATGAGTTTGACTGTTCATTTCACCCTTTTCAGTCTAAAGTCTTTTCAATTCCTTTTACGTTCTCTCACATCTGGCTCAGGGTCAAATGGAAAGACTGAGACTACAAAGAGGTTTGGCATACTGTCCTTAAAATGTACACAAGAGAAAGCTGGTTTGTGCTAGTACTGGTACAGAAGGTCTGACATCTAGCACTTCTATTAAAGAGACAGTTGACCTTAAAAGAAAAAATATGTACTCACCCTTACATTTCAAACTATTAAGACTTTTTATGGATTTCTTGCAGCTCTTTTTTGCACACCAAAACACACATTGACTAGGGAATCAAGCTACAAAAAGAACTAAAGTCTTCTAAAGAGAGCTATGTTTGAGGAATAATGCTGTATGATCGATTAATCATGATTAAACGAAACAAAAGTTTGTGTTTACACAATATATGTGTGTGCTATGTACAAAAGTGTACATACACCTTGCAGAATCTGTAAAATGTTTTGAGATCCAACTTTGAGGACAACTAAGGGACTCATATGCAACTATTACAGAAGATTCAAACGCTCACTGATTCTTCAGAAGCAAACAAGATGCATTAAGAGCCAGTGGTGAAAACTTTTGAACAGTATAAAGATGTGTACATTTTTCTTATTTTCCCTAAATATCATATTACATTTTAATTTAGTACTGCCTTTCAGAGGCTACAGAGGATGCTTACATGTTTCTCAGAAGACAAAATAAGTTAATTTACTCTGATCTTCAAATTCAGAAAGCCCCCCCGCCCCCCAGCCCTTAATGCATCGATTTCAACTGTACTTACATGTAAATAAATATAAATACACATACATGTATATTATATTATATTATAATTTTGGATTTGACAGCACTAGTGAGGAACAAAACTGAAATCACTGTTCACTCATAATCTTCTCTGCATGTTGTCCAAAGTCAAAAACTTCGGAACTGGAATGAGACATCTTTGAGGCAAGTTTGAATATGCTTGTATGCGTAGTCGATATAAGATAGCAATCGCACTACTATATGCCACTTTTCTGTCATTTTTGCAGCTCAACAGCTCTTGTCTCCATTTATATGAAATGTACGAAAAAGGACACATGGACATTCTGGAAAATAACTCTTTTCGTGCTCCACTGAAAAAAAACTCATGCAGGTTTAAAACCGTTTTCCAAAAACGTTTTTAGCTCTAATCTAGCTTGCAGTCTTGTATACGTATACTGGGGCCCATGGTGGAGTGATTACCGTCAACCATACTTAATGCAATACAATGAGCCAACATGCTTCACATACCAGTGTCACACACACACACACACACACACACACACACACACACACACACACACACACACACACACACACACACAAAGGCCTGGACTGTGGCCACCTACACTGTACCCAACCACACAGTCCTTAATTACTGCAGTCAGTCAGCTGATGAACAAATTAAAAAAAAATCTATATTTAGGTTAAGCACATTGCGCTGAAATCGTATCGTAATTGTTAGAATAGCCAAGGATTAGCAATCTCCATGTAAAACTTACCAAACTGTAAGTCACAGAGACTTCAAACTTGGAGGGATGGCAGTACGCACACCGCCTACAACGTCACCAAGGCTCGCCCCAATTGGTCTGACGGGGAGCTACAGCAAACAAAAGTACAAAATCGCTTATAACTCATAACTCACAGACTCAAGTGTCTTATGGCCTTGGAATCCTTGGCTCACAGGGGACAAAATGCATGCCTCAAATTTGATCAAAAGCCTGGTGAAATTTTCGGATATTTTGGAATTTTGAAAAACATCCTTTTGTCAACTAGTCCTAGGTTTTCAGCCCGATTATAACCAAACCAGCGCAGGAAGATTCTCTGGAGAGTGAATATCAATAATTATCAAAAAAAAAAAAAAGTTGAACTCACCGTCACAAAGGGACACATTTCGAAAACATTTGAAAGGTGCAGAGCCACTTTTAGTAAAGTGCCTATAACTCCTGAATGGAATGAGATATCTTTGCCAAACTCAGAACACCTATGTAAGAGCTCAATCTTAGGTCACAGGACAAAAATGAATTGAGCTTGGCCACTTGGTGGCATCATAAGAGAAAAAAACAGTTTGTCCTATCAACATGAAAAGCGCTGTGCACGGTCGTGGTCCAAACTAATTTTGCAAACTAGTCCTACGTTTTTCACTCAATCTGGAAAAAAACACTGCAGTACAATTCTCTGTACTCTCTAGGTCAATGTTTATCAAAAAAAAAAAGTGGAAATTTACCCTTTAAAAAAAGGGCCTGTCCAAATTTACCTAAAATGGGGAAAACTCAAAACTTCACGAAACCTGGTGATGCTATAGCACTCATAAGTGTTAAAAAAAAACATAATATATGGTAAATTACCTGGATTTGCCAAAATGCTTTTTTAAAATCATTGATTTAGGTGGTTACAGGCTTGCTAAATAATGTTTTTTATCATATGTGCTTAAATGCCTTAAAGTGCTTGAACTCCCGGTAACTGCAGCTTGCAGCTTGCAGCTATATTTTTAAGTATGTTTTACCAGTTTTTGTTCACCTGTTTGTTTATTTATGACAGAATATTTCCCTTTACACCACATTTTCTTTCTTAATGCATATTTAAGTTTTATTTTGATTTCCCACTTGCTCAAATGCTACTGTTTAAAAGTTTGGGGTCTATAAGATTTTTTAAAAAGAAATCTCCAAGGATGCATTTATTTGATCAAAACTACAGTAAAAAATAAAAATAAAAAATATGTTATTATTTAAAAATAATATATTCTAAAATGTATTTATTTATTTTTCAGGATTCTTTGATGAAAAGAAAGTTCAAAATAAGTTTTCTCTTGTGATCAATTTAGATCATCCTTTAAAAAAACAAAATTATAAAATTAATAAAATGTGACCCTGGACCACAAAACCAGTCATAAGGTTAAATTTTAAAGGTAAAATATACATCATATGAACACTCAAGAAATAAGCTTTCTATCGGTGTATGGTTTGTTAGAATAGGACAATATTTGGCCGAGATACATCTATTTGAAAATCTGGAATCTGAGGGTGCAAAAAAATCTAAATACTGAGAAAATCACCTTTAAAGTTGTCCACATTAGGTTCTTAACAATGCATATTACTAATCAAAAATTACATTTTGATATGTTTACAGTAGGAATTTTACAAAAAATCTTCATGGAACATGATCTTTACTTAATTTCCTAATGATTTTTGGCATAAAAGAAAAATCAATAATTTTGACCCATACAATGTATTTTTGGCTATTGCTACAAATATACCCCAGTGACTTAAGACTGGTTTTGTGGTCCAGGGTCACAAATATATATATATATATATATATATATATATATATATATATATATATATATATATCACTCAGTCCAAACATGTGAAATGCAGTGACGCAACAGCTCAATGAAAAATCTCTAAACCAAGGATATTTACAGGACGTGACATCACATCTTTGCAGAGAAAGAAGAATGGGCAACCAGGCCAAGGTCATGTGAGCAAGCCTTATCTATTCTCGTTTCATCTCTGGCTTTATTCCCGCAAACAGAAAAAGCGTGCACAAACACTCTCTCACACACACACACGCACATTCATCTCTTTATCGTGGCTTTCCCACATCAACAAATGTCCACTCACTTCCTTTAGCCTTCACAATGAATGAAAAATGCTTTTGAGAAATTCTGAAGTAGGTTTTTTCTGCCACTCGGTACATCTATCTTCAGAAAAGAGAGTGGTATTGTAAGTTAAGCCGTGCCGGTGCCAGTTGACATACTGCACGTGTGGTAACGGTTCATGTCACAAGCCACTGAGAAAAATACAGACTTCCAGTAAGGTCTTTCTGCCCACCGGTATCCAGTTAGCAGCAGCCTCCCCTGAGAGAGAGAGAGAGAAAGTGAGAAACAGAATGGAGGGACCCCCTTCTGAGGGAACACCCTTTGAAGACAAGCACCTGGCCTTTTTGTGCATGTATGGGAGCAAACGTGCCATTGTGGGTGTGTGCATTCGTGTGTTTGTTATGAGTGCATTGCACGTGTGCGTTACAGGATGCAGAGCCCCCCCTCAACTAGCCCCCAGAGACCCCAAGGGTGTGTGTGTTATTAAGAGACAGTGTAAAGAATAACACACCTCCTGTCCCTCCCCTGTTATTTCTCACTCTGTCTCTCATTCTCTTCGCCAATACAAAAAAAAGAAGAAGGAAAAAAAAATTAAAATAGTTACCTAATTTACTTATTTATTAAAAAAAAAAAAATTTATCTTTAAAGCTCTCAATTGCAAGTTTATATCACACAATTCTGAGAAAAAAGTCAAAATTGCGAGTTTACATCTCACAATTCTGATTTTATAACTCCCAACTGCAAGTTTGTCACACAATTTCAAGAAAAAAAAATCTAAATTGCAAATTTATATCTTACCATTCAGACTTTAGAACTTGTAATTTCAAGTTTGTCACAATTCTGAAAAAAAAAAAAAAAATCTAAATTTGCGAGGTTTTATCTGACAATTCTGACTTTTTAACTTGCAGTTGCAAGTTTATCTCTTCCAATTCTAAGAAAAAAGTCAGAATTGCGAGTTTGTATTATGCAATTCTGAGAAAAAAAGTCAGAACTGTCAGATGTAAACTCGCAATTGCAAAAAAAAGGTCTGAATTGTGAGATAAAAAGTAGATAGATAATAATCTAGAAAAATTATTTAGTTATTATTTTAAAGTTGATCAGGTGAGGTTGATACAACTACTAATAAGAATATTTGTTAAATTGATCTACCTTAAGCAAGTGAATAAGTTTTGCATAATTTAAAATCACATTAGTATCTTCGTTTCTCCATTTCACTCAATATCCCTGAATTCACATACAAGTTAAATAAGTTAATTTTCCACTTCACATTTTTTTTTTTCATTTCCATTTTCATTTTCCATTTCACATGGAATAAAATATATAAAAAAACATTTTTAGAAATTGAAATAGACTTAAATGAAAAAGAAATTAAACTTATAAATAAATCTATTCCAATAAATATGCTGCAAGCTGCAGGACTAAAATATTAAAACTAATATGAAAATGAAAATTAAATTGAATTTAAAAGGGCTAAATAAATATAAAAAAAATATTAAAAAATGACAAAAGCAAGTTACTGAAACAAACTAAAATTTGAATATAAAAATAAAAGCTAATTCTAATTATTAATAAATACTATAAGAATTTATAAATAATATGAAATAACACCGATCAAGTCAGACACAGTGATTATTGTCTGATTCTGGTCCCTACTACTAACTTTACTGACCATTTTAACAACTTCCCTCTTCTGCTGACGTAACCAAGACCAAGTGGGCGGGGAAAAGTAATATTAACCAATAACATCACAGCCGAACAATCATAATTCAATCAAATGCTAACAGACAAATGCAGTCTGGTCCTATAATACCTTCAGAAATCTCAACAGAACATCACATTTGCAAAAATCTACTCATCCTCAATCTTCTCTATCTTTTTTTTTTAGCAAAACTGTTGGCTAATTTGATAATGCTTTCAGCAAAAAATAAGTGTGTAGGACTCTTAGCTCTGGACTGCACAGATTTTCCCCACACATTCAGTGCAAGAAACATAAAAAAAGGTTACAAATTTGTGCGGGCTTACACACGTACGTCATGTTTTTAATGCCGAGCAAAGGATTCAGATGTGTTTTTTTTTCCAGACTTGTGTTTGAGTTTTATAAATCTTGATTTAGTGGGAGTTAGCATCATCATTCATTTCCAAGTGCTTTAATAGGATGGCAAAACTGCTTCATATCGTACTGCAGAGTCAAGTCTGTATTCTGGAATGAACCAGACAGGCTGACGGCGAGTTTTGTTGTCAAACTCTGGTGCCCCCAGTCTCCCTGGCCAGGGTGAGAGAGTGTGTGTGTCTTTTTCAGGGGAGGGAATGTCGCTATTTTCCAGCCACTCAGCAGGAAACGCATCATCAGTCATTGTGGGAGACGTGTGTGCTGTTTTTACAGGAAAGTGCAAAAATAACCTCAAGCCAAAGGTTCCACCGGAGCCACTGGACTCAACATGACAAAGGTCCAGTAGGCACTGAAGTTTTACATTAAAGGAAAAGGATATCACTGCAGAGGCCAGAGAAAAAGGTCATGTTTGATTTAGCCGTAGTTTTAATGAGATCCCTTTGGGGCAACAGATATGGTTTTGATAGCAGCCGTAGACAGGATCCAAAATATATATTTTTTAATTGAGCTGAATTAAGGAAATGTACCTGACATAATATAATATTAAAAAAGATGTTATGAATAATTTCAAAATAAATAAATAATTAATATTATATATTTAATTATGATATTTTTCATCGACTTCCTCCATAACAAAAAAGTAATGCAATAACAAATAAAACAAATTGATAGAAATGGCATTTAGATTTTTTGTTAAATATATCATTATTAAAATATTTAAATATTTAAATCTATCTATCCATCCATCCATCCATCCATCCATCCATCCATCCATCCATCTATCTATCTATCATGGAAGACCATATTTCCGCCACTGAAAAAAAAGGTTATTGTGGTTATTATCTAACAATTCAAACTTTTTTTGTCAGAATTGTGTGACACAAACTTGCATTTGTGACTTTTTTCTCAGAACTGTGTGATATAAACTTGCAATTGCGTGTTATAAAGTCATAATTTCAATATAAACTCGCAAATTTGAGAATCGAGACTTTATGTCTCACAATTCTGACATTATATCTCACAATTTATACATTTATATCACACAATTCTAAAAAAAAAGAAAAAAATTGCCAGTTTATCTCACAATTCTGATTTTATAACTCACAATTGCGAGTTTATATCTCACAATTCTGAAAAAAAGTAAAAATTGCAAGTTTATATCTCACAATTCTGAGAAAAAGTAAAATTCGCGAGTTTATATCTCACAATTCTGAAAAAGCAAAAATTGCAAGTTTATATCTCACAATTCTGAAAAAAGTAAAGATCGCAAGTTTATATCTCACAATTCTGAAAAAAGTAAAGATTGCAAGTTTATATCTCACAATTCTGAAAAAAGTAAAGATTGCAAGTTTATATCTCACAATTATGAGAAAAAAGTAAAAATCTCAAGTTTATATCTCACAATTCTGAGAAAAAAGTAAAGATCGCAAGTTTATATCTCACAATTCTGAAAAAGTAAAAATTGCAAGTTTATATCTCACAATTCTGAAAAAAGTAAAGATCGCAAGTTTATATCTCACAATTCTGAGAAAAAAGTAAAGATCGCAAGTTTATATCTCACAATTCTGAGAAAAAAGTAAAGATCGCAAGTTTATATCTCACAATTCTGAGAAAAAAGTAAAGATCGCAAGTTTATATCTCACAATTCTGAGAAAAGTAAAAATTGCAAGTTTATATCTCACAATTCTGAGAAAAAAGTAAAAATTGCAAGTTTATATCTCACAATTCTAAGAAAAGTAAAAATTGCAAGTTTATATCTCACAATTCTGAGAAAAAAGTAAAAATTGCAAGTTTATATCTCACAATTCTAAGAAAAGTAAAAATTGCAAGTTTATATCTCACAATTCTGAGAAAAAAGTAAAAATAACGAGTTTATATCTCACAATTCTGAGAAAATCTAAATTGCAAGTTAATATTTTACGATTCTGAGAAAAAGTAAAAATAACGAGTTTATATCACACAATTTATTATTAAAATTTATTTCACAATTCTGAGAAAAAAAAATAGAATTGCGAGTTTATATCACACAATTCTGACTTTATAACACAATTGTAAGCTCATGTCACAAAATTCTGAGAAAAAAGTCAAAATTGTAAGATGTAAACTTACAACTGTAAGAAAAAAGTCAGAATTTTGAGATGAAAAAAAAGTGTAGTGTCGCTACAAGAAAGAGAAATAGAAACTTTAGGCATCATAGACAAGATGATAAATCACTAAAAGATGCTTAATTCATGAAAAACATTGTATATAATAAAAAAGTATATATTTCTACTAATAATGCACTATTTATGAAAATAGAAACAAGAGGAAAAGGAGAAGAGCGTGTGCAGGCATTCTCAGGCCATGATTTACACACACCGGAAGGACATGGACTCAGAAGTCTAATCAATGCTGAGAATGATTAGTGGTAGAAAATAAAACAGGGGAAGTCATTCATCAGTGTTTTCTCAGAGAGAGCTGCTTTCAAGATATTGCGTCTTTGTAACACAGAGACACACGGATGCAGTAGCAGCAGCACTGGACAACGGAGACTTCTGAAGGTCAGTGACCCTTGTTAAGAAGAGCGGGACGTCAGAAGGACAGGAAATCTTGGACTTACACAAAAAAAGCTGTTAACACATTTATTTTTGAGATTAAAAGGAATAGCTCACCTAAAAATGGACATTGTGTCATTAATTACTCACCCTCATTTTGTTTCAAACACGTAAAAACTACGATATTTTCTCTGCCGCATTGAACGTGTCAGTTGTGTTACTGTCTATTCAGGGTCAAAAAGCTTTGTTAAATTGTGTTCTAAAGATGAACGAAGGTCTTATGGCTATGGAACGACATGAAGGCAAGTAATTAATGACAGAATTTAAATTTTTGGTTGAACCATCCCTTTAAGCATGACAATACGCTATCGGAAACGCTGCACGATGTTGATGTAAGCAGTTCAAGTCAACTTCACTGATGTCCCTGTGTAAACACAAGCTGCTGTGTTTTCTAATGGAACGTGGAGGAAATGCTTTAAGGAACGCGGTGCAGATGGAAATGAGCGCAGTGCTCAGGAATGGAGGATGTTTGACGCTTTTCCCTAGTAACCCCCTTTCCCTTCCATTCCTCCTCCTCCTTCTCTCCTCTCCCTCTCTCCACAATACTGGAGGAGTTGTTGTCACCTCCTGTGATTGTGCGGTAGGGCTAAAGTACAGTGGGGCCTAATAAATACCCTCGGCTGCCTGTTAGTGACCCCAGCGACCCTAGGTGCCTCTGAACTCTCTGGGATTTAGCGAGAGAATCCCATGAGCGAGAATTTTTAGACAGAAATGGGAACACAGGGCATATATGTGCTCTGGAGGATGTAGCTGTGCTTTAACAACAATGCAGACCTCCCATGACACCTCCACCATTACAGACATGGCGTCAACAAGGTGGGTTCCTCTATATGACAGACAAGATCTGACAATGAGATTTAGAGGTTTACCACAGTCTTGGTGTTGCTGACCTTTTGAAGACACACACTTTGAAAGACAATACAGCTGTCCTGAACAACCTGATACGCAACTTCCAGTGTTTTTATATATTCATCTATAATAAAAGAGGTAAATAAATCAAACATTACTAACAATTGAGCACCTATAAAAATGTATAATAAACACCAAATGAGCATTTCTGAAGGATCATGTGGCACTGAAGATTGGGGTGATGGCTTCTGAAAGTTTAGCTTTGCCATCACAGGAATGAATTACATATTAAAATATATTCAAATAGAAAACTGTTATTTTAAATTGCAATAATATTTCACAATATAGCTGTTTTTACTGTATAAATGCAGCCCTGGTGAGACTTCTTTTAAAATCAACATTTACAATGTGTTGAAAACGAATGAATGAATTACCATCCAAACAATAAAAATATTTATAGAGCACCGCAGTATTTAGGAAAAAAGGCAAAAAGAGGTTTGTCTTTTGTGGTAAGTAATAGCACAGTGAGAGGTCTGATTTCTTGTGGTGTGGCTTTGACAAAGAAAACAAATGTATTATTGTCTTGCTTTCTGGAATAATTGGCTAAAGCTGGCACGACTTCAGCTCTGATGATTCCAGGGAATTTCTCCAGCTAAAATACATATGTCTTTCTGTAGCAAGCGCAAACAAGTTTTTTAGGAATGTCTCTGGCAAGCTAAAGGGTAAAATTCCTGTCTATCTTATACCTATTTTTGTGTCTTCATTATGAAGGACAGTGTAGGCTTCATTCAAGGTTCATTCTTATCTGCAGCATTGCTACACCTCAGTGCAATTCAATGAAAATCATTTCAATTCAAATTTAGTTTTTCTCTATAGATGTAATCTGGCCTCTGGACATCCATTCAAATAAATCAGCTTCAAAATGTCATCTAATTTCAATTTAGCTGAAGTCAACTTTAAAGGGACAGTTCACCCCAAAATGACAATTCTTTCATTAATGACAATCATTCCAAAGCTGTAAGATCTTGGTTTATCTTCGGAACACAAATTAAGATATTTCTGATAAAATCCAAGAGCAAAGAAAGCAAAAATAACTTTAAATGCGAGTTTATAATCACACAATTCTGAGGAAAAAAGTCAAAATTGCGAGTTTATAACACAATTCTGACTTTATTTCTCAGAATGCGAGGTTATCACAATTCTGACTTTATTTCTCAAAATTGCGACTTTATATCTCACAAATCTGAGAAAAAAAAAGAGATGTAAACTTGCAATTGCGAGAAAAAGTCAGAATTGTGAGATAAAAAGTCACAGTTCCATAAATCTATCTATCTATCTATCTGTTTTTTAGACAAACTTCTGATGATAAAACACTACAAGATGCTCAAGTCATGAAAGACATTTTATATAGTAAAAACAGTATATATTTCTACTGATAATGCACTATTTATTAAAATGGAAACATAATGAAAAGGAGAAGCAAAGGGGACAGTTCCCCCAAAAAAGAAAAAGACAATTCTGTCAATTGAAATGTTTTGGGTCAATATATATATATATATATATATATATATATATATATATATATATACATGGGCGACATTAGGGGGGGGCAAGGGGGGGCAGTTGCCCCCCCTGTGGTTAGTCATGGAATCCTCGACAGCCCCGCTGCAACTGCTTTAGCCAAGTTTAGGCTCGTTTGTACTTGGGAACTAGACGGTGCTATATAACCCTCAAACGAAAGCAAAGCAATTGAAGATCTGGCAAACTATCCAACGAGTTTTTGCAGCGTTGAGCAATGTAGCCAATCACAGACATATCTGTTGTTTCCGAACAATTAGAAACACTTGTCAGAATTCACTCACTGCTGAAAGCGCCTGATCGGTTTTTATTAAGTGCCGTTTTGTGCGCTCGTGAATCATCTTATGAGTGTAGACGCGATGTAAATAAAATATTAATTGTGTAGTTTAGAGAGCTTTATTCATTATAACGGAATTTTGTGAGATCTCTATGAATTTTTAGTGATAATAAGGGGAGCGTGCTTTGCACTTTCCAGGCTATAATCCATTTAGAATTTGTATGAAACTTTCGTTTTTCGGCACATGTAAGCTGATGTGTTTTGGGAGTGACATTTGCATATTTACGCTGGGTTTATTCTCGAAATAACGGTGAAGCAATAGACGGGATAAAAATATATTTTCCCCTTCTCCCAAAACAACTTACTGTTTCAGCTATAAAATAGTTCAGTTTTGTATGTAATGGTAAAATGTTTATATTTAGTTTCGTTTTTTATTTAGCTAATTTAGAAAAACGCTTGGAGCATTTTTTATTCGTTAAAAATATATATATTTACCGAACAGCGCCCAGCAGAAGACTTATCATAGTCTGTTTGATCAGTTTGCCTTCTCAAATCATCACGACTTGCCTAAAATGAAATCTATAGATATAAAACAGTTCAAGTATAAAACAATGGTAGTTTAAACGTTACAGATACATGTGAGCTATATGCGCATAGTTTGTGCAGAAAGTGGAAGCTAAAGCTTGCAGGACATCGAGGCACCAGCGCAATCACTTGCATTTTTTTCATTGGAAGCAATTTAAAATTATCCGTCATTTTTGCTCACAAAGTACGAGTAATACATCGAAAAAAACATTACAGCATTTTTATAAAATAAAGAAAACAAAAATTATGTGCTTTCTGCCGTCTGGTTCTTGAACAGGAGTGCTTAACAAAATGAAGCGAAATGCATGCCTCACAGACATAATAAATACATTTATAGAAAGCTTTAAATTATTACTTAACGAAATAAAACAAATCAAAAGCACAAACTCTTTCATGTAATCCATAAAGATGAATTTCTCTCTGAAGGCGCGTCCAAAAAGGAGATTGCGACACTGACTCAGAATACACAAATTAATTAATAAATAATTCATTTATGTCCTTACTCTTTCCTCGACACATTCATTGTTATTTATTTTTGCCGGTGCTTGGGGCGAGTTTTAGCCTATTGTGTGCGCTTGAACGCGGATTCAGCTGCGCTAAAGCACACTAAACTGTGTCTGAGTCGGTCTCAAAAGTGAAAGCGAAAGTGAAGTTTCGTGTTGTTTCCACCAGCGCGGCATTTTTTTTCTTCACCATAATTGATGGATGTCTAAATTATGAAAATAAGGAGAAGCCTAAAACAGGCCCGATGCCGGACCGGGTCTGAACTACGACGTGAAAATTGGCCCGAAGCCGTAGCCCTGGGGTGTAAAAAAAAGTCAGGGCCCATCGGCCCGGGCTGAAGTGCAGCGCTTTAATTGACTGCTTTGATGTGCTGCAATACCGTAGGGCACTGTTTTAATGCTTACATCTGATTTTTTTTTCTTGCCCCCCCTGACTCAAGAGTCAAATGTCGCCCATGTATATATATATATATAGATAGATATATAGATAGATATATATATAGATATATAGATAGATATATACAGACAGACAAATAGACAGATAGATAGATAGATATAGATATAGATATATAGATATAGATACAGATATAAATCTCTTATTATGGAACATCATCACCAAATTCCAGATTTAATCTTATTATCAACTTCTTTTACAGGTTTGGTATTTCTTTTTGGAACTGACTGGACTAATCTGAGCCTACGGAAAAAAAAAAACAGTAACTTTGGATAATTTTAGCCATGTTTTAGCAATTTACCAAAGCTTGAAAAAATGAATGAATCTAATATTTGGTAATAATATAGCATAATAAAAAATTTATCAGCCGTTTTCTTTTTTGTAGGCCGTCAATTTTGGTGTTTCAGGAACACCAGAAGTTTAACAAAAAGTACAAAAATGATCATTTTTGAGAAGCTGTTATAGCCTGTGTGAGCAAAGTCAGTTTCAGTCTAATGCAATGCAAGTGCAACTAGCATTTTCAGGAAAAAGAAAACCTCTCCAGGTCAAAACGACCAGAACAAAACATGAGGTTTTTTTGGTGCCAACAATGAAAAAACTATTCACAAGTGACTACATTACATTCTTTTTCTGCATTTCACCTTTGGCGGTGACATCCGGTTGTCGTCATTTGACATTTCAGTTTGGGGACTTTTTCCCTGATATCTGATGAATTCAGAAGAGTTTTCACAAGTATCTTTTTGTCACGCTACTGTCCCATGCATGCACACTGATGTAGCTGTAGATTAAAAGCCACAGGTGCCCACAGAGCCAAAGTCTGCACCAACTCGCAGAGCCACAGTGATGAACTCTTTCATCTGTCTGTGGTACGGTGGAGCAGTGCTGCATGTGCTTTCATTTCATTTTCAACCCTTTCCTCCCTTTCCTTTCTCTCTTTCGCTTTGAGTGTGTGTAAAAGCAAAATGTCCCTCAATTCTGCTGCACCTTGCACAATGCTAATTACGCACGACTCGTGTTATGCAGAGCAGGTATCATCTACAAAACCACAAACGTCAACCTCTGCACACTTTACCTGTACGTCCTGACATTTATCTATCAAATAAATTCTGAGAAACTGAGTTCACTAACTGTATAAGATACATGTAAAATTCTAGAACTACCTAAAGCACACTTTGAATCCACAAACAGGTCAAAAGTGACTAGTTTTGGAGAATCAGTGGCCAGTACGCCTACACTCGAAACTTACTGAACGACAAACTAGGATACAAATTGGTATCTGCTCAAGATAAGCTTGAACAAATATTGTGTGTGCCCTCAAATAGCTTGAAAACACTAACATACAAATGTATAGCTTGCATGTTTGTGCGTGTGTGTGTGTGTGTGTGTGTGTGTGTGTGTGTGTGTGTGTGTTAGTAGACGAGGTGAAAGCCTATGGTGAACTTCAAAGCATGTAGAGGTAACAGGGTTCATGTGCTATAAGCAGGGCTCAGAGTTAAACATTTTTCAAAAGCATGAGAAAGAGGGGGAAGTGAGAAAGCTTGTTTTTGCTAAAATAGCTTAATGAAAACCACATGGGTTTATTTATTAATTCGGGTGAGTAACTCTTAGTGTCGTTAATGATGTTATGAATGGAATTAAATAGTAAAAATGGCAATAAAATGATATGAATGATAAAGCGAGTGCTGAATTACACAAGATGAGCTACAGTAAGGTTCCACACGAGATAGTATCACTATACCACAGACATAGTAACACATCTAGCTTTGGGTGCAAACTGCCAAAGCGCCGAAACAGAAAGCACATGGCATTTTTACAGCAGTCACAGAACTTGGGAATTACAAAACTGACCCACATTGAGTTCTACCTGTATGCGTGTGTGCGTTTGACTATAATAAAACAATGGTGCACATATTTCAAAAACACAAGAGAGTTATGAAACAACATGCTGGGTGCCAAAACCTGATAAAATGAGTCTAAACACCATTTTCATTATTTCACTTTGACTTTAAAGGAATGAACATGGACTCCTGTTACATGCTTAACAAACCTGGTGGCATGACCTTTAAATTTTGACCTCTGAACCCAAGATATTTGAACCACAGGGTTGCATTTTCGCATTTTCACTTCAACCTCCTTGACTTCTATCTGTCAGATAGAAGATAGGGCTGGATTAAACTTCAAAAGGCAATGATGTCATTGAATAAATATGCACGCTGTAGGTTTCAAAGTCAAAACGTGGCACGGATGTCTTTATATGAATGTATCTGAAGTGAACCGACTGTCCTCAGAAATGTGTCGTTGGCATTTTCATGTCATGCCTGATAAAACAATGTTAATGCTGCTTTGTGTACAGCCGTTACTAGGGAAACCGTAGTATTTCAGCGCTCCTAAAGCGCCCCCTCATGACAGAGAATTAATTTTTATTTCCACATTTTTTCAGCTGTTTATGGTCAAATGTAGGGCTGCAACAACTAATCGATAAAATCGATTATTATCGATAATTAAATTTGTCGACAACGATTCTCATTATCGATGAATCGGGTCCGCCCACAGTGCACGTACAACTTCAGAGGATCACGTCAAATAACAGCACTGAATGACGCTTTTCTATAGACAAAATGCATCTAAAAATAGTGGAGGAAACAGACTGAGATGCTGCAGGAGAGTTACGTGATCCAAGCTGCTCAAAACATGAGAATTCCTTATTTAAAACTAATAGAGTGATGGCTTGCCCTGTGAGGCGCTTTGAGATCCGTTTGCGTCCTCAGCATGAAAACTTTCAGTTTGCGGTCATATCCTTATCTGTAAATGTCACAAATTCACTCGAGATTTTCCATTTAAAAATCCATTCTGGCAGTCTGTAAGTTTAAATCTTTACTGAATGAGCGTGTCAGACAGCCGGAACACAGAACACAGAAAGGGAGACAATTGATACTCAACTCAGCGCAAAAACATTCATTGTGCTGAAACATCTGCCGTTGAATGTTAAATTTAGATTTAAATACAACATGTAGTGCGCGTATTTATGGAGGGTATGAACAGTAGGGCTGTGACGGTGGCAGATTTGTACTACGGCCGGTGGCGCTGTGTTTTATATATAAATAAATGAGGCTCAAACATTATTCACAAACGTGCGTGTTTTGCAATTTCTGTCGGTGAACAAGCAGTCTACAAAATACTAAAATAAATCAACGAAATAAAACATTTAAATAAGAAAGTAGCCTAAATAAGTGTTAAATAGGCTATTAAACAAACATTCGTTGCAAAAATTCCTACAACCTCGACAGCTCATCAGAATTACTGAGTTCTCTTTCTCTTCCCCATTGCACAGCTGCTGTTTTTAATAGCAAAGTAATTACATTTATTTTCGTTTCTTTAGTTTATAAAGTTAATTTAGAAATATATTTGGAACATGTTTTATTTGTGAAATTCAAGTTTTTGTTTTTTAAAGTAACGACAAAGCGGCCGGCGGCAGATAGATCAGTTTAGCGTTCTCAAATCATCACGATTTAAATTAAAATCCTTAGATATATATATATATATATATAAAAAAAATAAATAAAAAAAAAATTAAGCACATCACAATATTAGTTTAATCGTTTGACCTAGATAAATGTGTAGGCTACTAATAGACGCATATCCAATAGTTTGTGCAGAGAGTGAAAGCTTTGCAGGACATGGAGGTGCAAGTGCTATGTGAAACTTCATTTTTGCTCATAAATGTAAGAGTAATAAATTTATTTTAAATTATAACTTCACTACTATAAAACGAAATAATTAAAATCGAAAACAAAACTCTTTTATTAGCTATAGGCCTAATCCATAAAGATGCACTCAGAAAATACTAGTTTATTAATATATAATATGAATATCTCCTTACTTTTCCCCTCTACATTCATGGTAGGCCTAATTACTTTAGCTGGGGCTTTGAGCCAGCTTCAGCTTACTGCGTGCATTTGAACGCGGAACTCTTGCGCTCGCTGCTGCTGCTGCTGTTGGCGGGACACTAAACACCGCCACGGCAGAATAAATAGCAGAAACGCTGTATTTTATGCTTGTTAGTGTGTTTTTCTTCAGATATTTGTCCTTTCTCTTTATTACAACAGGTGAATTGTTGTAAATTGTTAAGCACTGTGTTTTCATAGCATTCAGAATGTGGAATAGTGTGATTTAAAAAATAAATAAATAATCGGAATTAAGCCAACGAATTGATTAATCGAAAAATTAATCGGCGAACTAATCGATTATCAAAATAATCGTTAGTTGCAGCCCTAGTCAAATGATTGCAATTATCGACCTATGTTTTTATGCAGCAAACACATAGAGTTGTAAATGTGAAGGAAGTTAATGTGCCTTCTAAAATACTAAACAAGTATTTAGCTTCATAGCTTCGTAGCTTCATCAGAATGAGATGACACTTGGTGACTTTTGTTGCATTAGCTATGTGAGTACAAAAAAAAAAATCAGTGACATGATTCGGATATGTTAAAGGGTCAAAAAAAAATTAGTCGCACTTGGCTCCTTCGCGGTCAAAAATGACCGACATAGGAAATGAATGGGAAATACGAAAAAATGTGATAATTCAGATAATCTTTTGGTAATACAAGCTACAAATCAGCCACTGTGCTGAAAAGAAGTGTTCAGCAAGCAAGGACTGACACTCTAAAATAACAAAAGTACAGAACTGACACACACACACGCGCGCACACACACACTATTTTAATGTGAAATGTTGTATTTATTGAAAAATAACAAATACATAATTAAATTAAAAAATATAATATAAAATATAATTCTAGTGGGAAAAATAGCTCATTAAAACTGTATAAATATTGCATAGATTCATAAAAAATGCTCAAAATTCTAAATAATAATTACAAAATATTATTGAACAAAAATGTATTGAATTGATTTTCCTGAAGAAAAAAAAAAGTTACTTTTTAAGGCTTCGGTCACTTTTGACCGCGAGGGAGCCAAGTGTGACCCCTTAATGAGGAGGCCCAGAGGGTTAAATTGATATTTAAAAATTCTGCAGATACACCAAATAGTAAAATATTATTCCTTCCTTGATATTTGTTTATATTTGTGTATTGAAAACATTTTTGATTAAGTTTAGACTCCTATGTGATTTTCTATATTTAAAAAAAAAAGAAGTCTTTTTTTATTTGGGCTAGTTAAATTAATTTTCGGGCTACCAAAATCTGAAGAGTACCTGCCCGAAGGGCTACCAGAGATTTTGAAATTTTGCGAGCCCTGATATTCTCATTAATTTTTAACACATCTATAGTTATGCAGTGGCACAGAGTTAGACCTTTTGACTCCAAACAGAAACACAGCAAACACTGTAGCACTTTTATTTTTTTATTTGTTTACATGCCTTCCGGGTATTTTAAGTTGAGGTGCTATTTGTTTTCATTTTAGACTTTTTTTATATTTACTGTTGCACTAATGTCCAGAAGTGAAGAATTTACGTAATTTATTACTTGATTGTTCAAGCAACCTCACAGAAGTGCTCTGTTTGTTAACAGTTGTTGAATGTTAAAGTAAGGTGAATTAAAAAAAATAAATAATAAAGAATAAAGAAGAGCGAAGAAACAGATCCAGGATGTTCCTTATTTTTATGTATTATAGAAGTATCAGATCGGGACTCGGTATCGGCAGATACTCGAAATCAAATGACTCTGACTCGGACTCGAGGGCAAAAAAACCTGATCGAGACATCCCTAGTTTCCATTTCCCATTATTCACAATAACTAGTTTTCGCACATTTCAAAAACCACCTTAAGTGAGCATAAAACCATTTTTGCAAATTTGCTTGTTTCTGAATTTTTAATTTTTGCAGGTGTTTGATTAACAGGCTATCTGACCAATCCTAACACTGAATCTGCCTTTTTTGCCCAACAAACAAACCAGACAGGAGAGTAGAATCATGTCAGTAGAATTGAACTTTAAAAATAGTTTGTATTGATGTCTTTCTGTGGTTGAAACCAGATACCTTCTAATGTCATTCATGTTTATTTTGTGCTATAACTAATAAAAAGTTAAGAGATTATCAGTTTACGTGTTGCTTAAACGGAGGTGCTACAGCTACAGAATTATTATTTTTTTGATGTTTCCATTACTCGTTTCTAATGCGATACTTCAAAAGGCACATAAAAACAGGATGATGGAAACATAGCTAATACAACTGATGTGGCTCAAAAGGCACAATAACAGCCTATTGATCCTTTGCAGAAGTTTGATTGACAAGCGATCTGACTAATCATAACGCTGAATTTGCCTTTTTTTGTCTGACAAACAAACCAGACAGGAGAGCAGATTAACACTGGTCGACTTGAACTTGAAAAATGGTGTGAATTGATGTCTTTTTGTGGTTGAAACGAGATACATTCTAATGTCATTCATGCTTATTTTGTGCTATAACTAATAAAAAGTTAAGAGATTATCAGTTTACGTGTTGCTTAAACTGAGGTGCTACAGCTACAAAATTATTATTTTTTTGATGTTTCCATTACTCGTTTCTAATGCGATACTTCAAAAGGCACATAAAAACAGGGTGATGGAAACATAGCTAATGAAACTGATGTGGCCAAAAAGGCATGAAGCCAATTTACCCTTTGCAGGAGTTTGATTGACAGGCAATCTGACCAATCATAACGCTAAATCCGTAATTTTTGTCCGACAAACAAAGCAAACAGGAGAGTCGACTAATGTTGGTGGACTTGAACTTAAAAATGTACATGTACTGATGTCTTTCCATGGTTAAAACAAGATACCTTCTAATGTCATTCATGTTTATTTTGTGCTATAACTAGTAAAGAGGAAGAGATTATCAGTTTACGTGCTGCTTGAACTGAGGAACTACAGCTACAGAATTGAGGGATTTTTCTTTGAATTTTGGCGCTTACATCACTCATTTCTGATGTGATATTTTAAAATGTGCATAAAACAAGGTGATGGAAACATAGCTAATGAAACTGATGTGGCCCAAAAGGCATGATAAGAGGCAATTGACCCTTAGAAAGGAGTTTGACTGATAGGTGATCTGACCAATCATAATGAAGAATATGCCTTTTGGTTTCATACCAAAACAGTAACCTGCTCCATCTTTTCTGTTGCTCCGCAATGTATTTTCACTGTGTGAGAACATAATGTGTGGTGTGAGAGCACCAGGGCTTATCGGATGTAGCAACAGTAATGAAGAGAGGGGGGGGGGGGTATTTGTAAAGGGTTAATTAGAACAGCATTTTGGACCAATGAGATTACAAAGTCAGAGAAAGAATACAGCGTTATGCTACAGAAACCACAGCCAGACAATCAACAAAATATCTGGTTATCACGGCTGGTTAGGACAAAAACTCTGCAGCACATGGTGTACGTTTCAGAATAAAAGCAAAAAAAGTGCAATGACAGTATGTCTTCCAATAACAGACATTTGCATACAGTCTTTCAAAGTTAAGCATTTGGTTTTCTTGTTGCAAATTATTCAGATTTAAATATGTCACCATGTTAAACGTATCCAGCTGGCTAACACAGATGAAGTTTTGCTACAGTTGCAAGAATAATTTGTGGTGTCTTGGAAGCATCAGAAAGGGTTGAAAATCATAAAGGAATCGCATTATGACATAATTTTCCAGCAAAAGTGAGTTTATGAATTTATAGCTGTAAGTTACATCATAGTTGTATCATATCCAGCTATTAGAGCCCATTTAAAACCTAATAAATTATTTGTTTCAGCTTGTTACTTGTCTAAAACATATATGATTAACTTTATGAAATCTTTAGTAACATTATAAAAGGTCTTTATCATCACTTTTTCAATTTAAAGCATCCTTGTTAAATAAAAGTATTAATTTCTATAAAAAAAATAATAATACTTATACTGACTCCAAGCTTTTGAATGGTATAGTGTATAATGTTACAAAATCTTTTTATTTCAGATAATTTTTTTTAATCTTTCTACTCATCAAAAAAAATCTTGAAAAAAATGTACTCATCTGTTTTAAATATTAATAATAAATGTTTCTTGAACAGCAAATCAGCATATTAGAATGATTTCTGAAGGATCATGTCACACTGAGGACTGGAGTAATGATGCTTAAATTCCAGCTTTGATCACAGGAATAAATTACATTTTAAAATATATGTAAATAAAAAACTGCTATTTTAAATAGAAACATTTTACCGTTTTTGCTGTACTTTGAATTAAAAAAAAAAAGCAGGCTTGGTGAGCAAAAATACTTAAAAAAAAAAAAAATTAAAATCTTACTGTTCAAAAACTTTTGACTGGTAGTGTATATATCCTAAAATGTCTTTCCCAAAAAAATCAATGTATTATATTCATAATCAAACGACAAAGAGTCAACTGCATCATGGCAAACCCCTTCTTTAAGTCCTCAGGTTTTACTATGTTAACGTGACAGTCACAGACTGGAATCTACTGGGACAGGAAGCAGAATTCTTAGGCAGTCTCAGGTATGTAGACAGTATGATAAAGAACAGTCCAACCCTTGCAAACATCCCACGAGTGACTGGAATGCTGAAACTATGATGTCACAGGTGGAGAAGTCCAGACGATATTTTGTGGCATGTAGAGCCGATGGCGGTGAGGAGGGGGGCGGACCACACCTTTCAGGTAAATGTGTCTCCCTGTAATGACAGGTAATCCTGCCGGTATTTTTAGCACAGTGTTGGGAGGAGGCCCTGACATGTGTGACGGTAAGGATTTGTATTTCCATTTACGCACCGAGCAAGCAAAGAAACAAAAGTGGCTTGTATGTAGGGGTAAATCAGAGACAAGAACAAGTGCTCTAGAGATAAATGACAGGTTGACAAAGACCCTTTCAACACTGAAACCTCTCTCTGTTTGCTCCACCTCACTTGTGGCAGCCCTCCTGGACCCATGATAGTTGGTTTTAGTCATCGGGCACCTTAGGAGCTTTAGAAATGTGTCGTCAAATCACAAGACTTACTTCATACTGCATGAGTGCTGAAAAAATAGGTCACGTGACTAAAACTGATTAAAGTAGAAACCGCTCAACCTTTTTTACTATATTTCACTCTATTGTAGTTCAGACTTGGAATAATATAGTGCACAAGAAGTATGGACTACTTTTTAATGGTGGGTTTGCTTCAGTACCAGCATGCAAAACAAATTTCCTATTTTTGAGTTTCACAGAAGAAACACAGTCATACGGGTTTGGAATGACGTGAGGGTGTTTGAAAAAGTTTTTTGTACATGAGCGGGTGCGATTTGTTATTTTCCCTAATTCAACCCTCTCTCTACGTCAGGCTGACGACTGAAAGCCAAACCACAAGTACTTCTGTCAAGGATATTAAACAACGTTTAAACCGAACTGGCATCAGCAAATGCGCAGCTGATACTGGGTTGTTATGCATTCTTTTGAACACTGTGCGCTCGGTCCCTCCTCTTTCGAGCCTTGAACTCCATAACAAACCGCATGTCATTCATTTGCGCAGAGAGGGAATCCACAACTGTGCTTTTGAAGGATAACTGTTAGCATCATATATTGCGCTACAACTTTTTCAGAGGCCTACATTGGTATAAAAAAAAAAAAAAGTGTTATAACATGGCTGGTCAGGCCAGACCTACTCAGAACCCCCTGTAAAGCTTGGCTAAATTAGGTTACCAACAAAAATTACCAGTCAGGTGGAGGTAATTAGGTCAGGTAAAAAGGTCATTTAGGAGGAAATACACCAGCTAAATTAAATAAATGAATAAATAAATCTTTTTGCCCATTTTGTTAGGTTTATACTACTATAACAATTTAAGATATATCATCAAAAAAGTCATACACAGTAAATTTATCTTCTTTTAAGGAAGTTTAGATATTAATACTGAAGATACAGATAAAAAAACTGATTAAAGTTTTTTGTGTGTAGAACATTATCAGATATGAATACTATTTTAGCTTGTTTGGGTTGCTGATCTTACAATAAACTTAAAATGCATGAATGGACACATTACATCATGTTTTCAGTGTGCAAAATACATGTAAGTGTGTTTAAATATAGCATAAACATTATGATGATACTTTTAATGACACTTGTGCTTGGCCTTGGAGAGCCATTACCTTCCAGCCGGCTGAGCTGTTGCTGTCGCCCTTATCTTTGAAGTAAGGCACGCTCTTCACCATCCACTCGTAGATCTGAGACAGGGTGAGCCGCTTCTCAGGGGAGCTCTCGATCGCCTTGGTGATGAGGTCAGCGTATGACATATTCCCCCATGCGTTCCTACGAGACGAGCTGCTCTTCCTCTGGGCCGCTGCAGGGCTGGAGCTGCTGGCAGGGGCGGGGAGCGGCGGCACCTGTTGCGGGTGCGTCAGCTGGGGATTCGGCTGCTGGGGATGCTGTTGCTGGGGATGAACGCAGTTGTCCTGGCAGTGAAAGTCGTTCAAAAGGACGGGTTTCTCCTCCGGGTAGTCCTCGGTCTCTTCCAGCAAACTTAGGCTGTTGATAAAGTCCACGATGCCTTGCTCCGGCTTGACGGACGGCGCCGGGGAGGACGTGTTCGAGCTACCCGGCTCGCTGAATTCCGGTCGGTGTAGCGGCCAGGTGCATGAGCGCGGCCGGGAGAGAGGCTCGAAATCCGGGTCAATGTCAACCAGCTGTTGCTGCGGTTCTGCCATCACAAAAATCAAAAGTCAGCTGTCTTTAAACAGAGGAATAAGTCCTGTGAAGATTTTGTCTAGTTTGCTAACTCTAACAATCGCACATGATCAGAGCTGACTGACAGTGAAGCTCTGTGTCTGATCGCGCTGTACAACTCAACGATGTATGACTCGTACCATGCCTAGCGCGGTTTTAAATGACTGTTATGAAGCGCTCTCGGGGTGCAGCGTGTTTTAGAGTAGAGTGGACTGGCCACGCCCACAGCTGGAGTGACAGCCTAGACAGCCAATCATAAGCGCGTATTCAAAAGATAAACAGAGATTGCGTTTGCATACCCACGCTACTCTAGTTTATCCTTGTTATGGCAAGCTCTTTTAACATTTTTTCCCTGAAAACAAAGTAGTATCTATGTAATGCTGCTTTACGTCACTTTATGTGACTACTATCTATTTTCACGTTCACTAGTTGACAGTATATAAGTCACCTCACTATTGCTAAACAAAAGTGTCTATCCGTTGTTAAACGTTGTTCTGCTAATTTATGCTGTCTAAACCACAGAAAAAACACGTGGAAGCTGCTAAAACATATAGAGAAGGACTTAGTAAGCAGGAAAGGGCACAATATTTTGACGAACTAAAGTTAATAGTTGGTAAAGATATGTGCGAGCAGTATTAATGAAGATATTAGCCTAATATTTCACCTACCTGACTGGAAATAAGAACAAACACCAATGTTCTCAAGATTATTGACCTGGAAAATCCTGGTTCAGTTTGGCCAACCACAAACGACTTTTGTTCCTCAGAGATTTGTTGCACTCTTTTGGCAGTTTGTAGTACTCCAAATGTTTTCCCCGGTCTGACCGATTAGTACAGCCAAAAACATGACAATAATTGACCATTTTTAGCAGCAATAATCAGCAAAATACGTGAGTTTTGTTGGATTCAGTGGCATTGTTTATGTTAAGTGCCACCAATACCTCTATTGTCACTAGGAATATTTCTCATGTCACTAGTTTACTATAAGTTAATAGTTAATATCTGAGAAACAGATCCCCACTTTACCGGTAATTATGTGACTAGTATCTATATTCAGTTTGACTAGTAGGCTAATTATAGTCTGTTTACTTATTCCTTGACTAGACAACTTTTAGTTAGTCACTAGTACTTACAGAATGAGACACTAGTATCTATCCTGACTGTTCCTAAAAAGATCTCTTATCTCTCTAGTTAAGAAGTGAATAGTTAATATCCGAGCAACAGATTGTCTTATGATTGAATGGCAAAAATATGCAATTCATTACCAATGGAATAGTTCTGCCTACTTTATCATCATTATCGGAAAAAGAAAAAATACTTACCAACCTGATAAATACGCACTAGTAACTAACTGAATACATATTTGTAGCAACTGGGATTACGTACTACTGAATAGTTATTTAGTCAGTGTTGGATTTTTTACTTCTAATCAAAATATGTATATTATCAAAATAGGCATTAGTTAGATAGAAATAAATGTTAATATGGCTTGCCTTATACTTTCAGTTAAACAGGATTTAGAGAGGATTATGACTGCCATGAAAGAATTTGACCACACAGTGTAGCTTTCCATTCACCTTTTTAGTTGTATAATATTAAATAATCACCAGTTTAATATATTTTGTTAATAGGCTTTAAAAGCGGTCCTTTCATCAAGATTAAAGAGGCTAAGTGCACTGAGACTTAGAAACCATTTGGCACTTATCCGCCTGTCAAATAGTCTATTTATCATGTTTGACTTGGCTTCCTAAGTTCTTTATGTTTTCAACGAAACGTGTGTGGCACCGATGTGAAAGTTTTTTTTTTTAACTGGTGATCATGCAGAGTTGTGCTGTCACTAGCTGTGCTCACTAGAGGGAGACATTAACTACATGATAGTGACAAGAAGTCTTGGACTTTTTAAATTAAGAGTGTTGTCCGCATTTTCAAACATATGTTTTACTTTTAATAAACAAAATGTAATAGTTTATTTAACAGTAGGTCTACAAAACGATTAATTGCATTCAAAATAAAAGTTTGTTTACATACTATATGAGTGTGTCTTGTGTATATTTATTATGTACAGTCAAACCAAGATTTATTCAGACACCTTCAAAATTTCTCACATGATCACAGTTTATTCCCTATAGTTTAGAAAATGGTAATAGAATATGACAAGAACTCAAGAGTTAAACTGTGTCAGAACAAATTCATCTTGATAATGTCAGATAACTTTGATAGAAAGGTATGTAGCAAAATATGGTCAGGTCAAAGTGTCTAAATAATTTTTGGGTATAATATGTCACAGTGTACCATATTTTATATATATAAAAGATATAAAAGATTATATTGTCTGAATAATTTTTGGTTTGACTGTATATATAAATACACATACATACATGTATATTTTAAGAAAAATATGTTAGATTTATATATAAATTATTTATATTTATATACATAATAAATATACACAGTACACACATATAGTAAACTTTTATTTTGAAAGCGATGAATCGTTTTGCAGTCCTATTAACAGTTTAATAGTTTATTTCAGGGCTCTCCTGAAGGTTCAGTCAGTCATTTATCAAGGTTTCTGCAGGTTTTATGAAGGTAATGTAAGACTTTTTAAGATACAACTTAACTTAACTTAACAACTTTTAACAGAGCTTGATTACTTTATAATAAAAGGTCTTGTTTTTTGTGTAACAGATATAAATGAAGTGACTTTATGATTAAAGAAAGAACAAATACCTTACAATGGGCTTAGAAAATCTACTTAATTCAAAGAGAAAACAAGTTTTCATATGATATCATGTGTTTTCTTGTTTTAAACGTAAAATCACTTCATGTTGTTGAATTTCTCAGAAAACGGGGCTTCTTTTTGCATCTTAAGTAATTGTTTAGTAAAAAATAAATAAATACTAGGTTTTGGTCAGTGCATGCACTATTTCATGCTACGATTTCGTGGATTTAAGACTTAATGACATTCATTTGAAAAAGTGTTTTCTTGTCAAAGACTTTTAAAACCTGCAGAAACCGCGTTCAATATAAATACGTAGGACTATGTTGTAAAATATAATGTTGTGTGCACCAAATTATTAAAAATTAAAACCACTAAATACAATTACTCTTACGTACATTTAATTTCAGTTGTCTCTTTAAGACTTTTATTTTGAAAAAAATATTTACGTGGACTATCCCGGTAGTAAATTCATTTCTGAAGCTTGTGCCTGTTTGTACATTGCTGGAAAAAGCCTCTGCATGCATTAATACAGTAGCCATAAGAAGAATTAGCTCAAATTGATTTTAATTAGCCTATTATAAACGTACATGCATTAGAGAAGATAAAGCAGCTCGCTTGTGAACAAGACGGAATTGTATTGATGTGGAATTGCACCAGGTGTTAGAATACAAAAGGATATCAGTCCAGCACAAGGTGTCGGGATGAGCTTCTTCAGTTTCGGACAAACTGCTGAAATTGACATAGTTCTAAATGATGCAGAGACGAGAAAAAAGGCCGAGCACAAAACAGAAGACGGGAAAAAGGACAAATACTTTCTGTTTTACGACGGGGAGACAGTCTCTGGTAAAGTCAACGTAACCCTGAAGAACCCTGGCAAGAGGCTCGAGCATCAAGGGATCAAAATTGAGTTCATCGGGCAAATCGGTAAATGCAACAACGTTTGTATGAGCGATGCTTGATGACGCAACGTACGTGCTATAATGTGACTGCTAAATACAATTTAACATTTACATCTGTGTTCGTATGTTTGTGGGCGTCGCAGGCAAATGTTTTGTAACGCACGTTTTATTAAGGGAATCCAGACTTAAGTAAAAACATGTTAATATGTTGAAGTGTCAAATTACAAACACTAAGTCTCGTGACATATGACACATTGGCGGTGTTTGATTCGTGAACAGTTGGATATTTTCAGTGAATCAAACGAACCGGTTCACTATGTCATAATGATTCCTTCACGATTTGGGCTGAATCATTATCTGTAATTCTGTATATGAAAGAAATAGCAAGAGTAACGCAGTAGTATTCTCTCTAGAACAAGTCCTCTTTAGACATTTTTCCTCACTAGTCTAGAAATTATGAGTGAGGCGGAAAGTGAGTTGATTTTTAACAGCCGAATAGCAAAAATGTAACAAATTGCTAATGAAATTATGGTTTAAAATAGTCTTAAAACTCAGTTAAGAAAGATAGGTCAAATGTAGTATTGTTTAATGTTATACAACAATATTTAGGTTCTAAAATAAATGTTGCGATGTTAGCTGAATCATGTCTGCAACAAACTGAAATGGGCAACATATATAAGAATCACTGAGTCATTCTTATCGTGTTCTATAAAACGAATTGTTCAAACGAACCGATTCTCCAAAAAGAGTCGACTTCCCATCTCTGGTAAAAAGGCGGTATAATAAGAACCACACCCCTAGATGCTCGTCACAATCTATGAATCCTGTTTTTATTTTCAGTACTTAACAGTTTCCCTAAAATATGCTTGTTGTAAGTGAGGGCTGTATTTAAAGTTTAAAGTATATACTGTTAATGCATTTCTGAGAAATGTGAAGGAACTTGCATGTAAAGAAAATGTCATTCCACCTAAGGCCTGTTTAATTCATCAAGATCTTTTGCAACCTTATTTATTGTATATTAAACACATAGTTTACCCCCTTTAATAATGTCAAGTTGTGCCATACCTGGCAACCCTAACAAATACAAAGCCTTAAAGAATTATTCTCACTTGAACACAGAATACACAAACAAATGACGAACATTTTATTAAGAAACCATGTCAAAACGTGCATCTAGTAACATTTTTTTTCTCTCCTGTGTCTTTTTCTCTTAGAATTGTATTACGACAGAGGAAACCATCATGAGTTTGTCTCTCTGGTTAAGGATTTAGCTCGGCCTGGAGAAATGGCTCAATCCCAGACCTTTGATTTTGAGTTCACGCATGTGGAGAAACCGTACGAGTCCTACACAGGCCAGAATGTAAAACTACGGTATGTTCCTGTCATTGTGTAGCTCTCAAAAAATGTTTATATGAGCTCCCACAATATATTGTACACTCAAGTCTTTAGATGGTTTTATTATAAAATCTTTAATTTCTCCTTAAGCTATTTCCTGCGGGCGACCATCAGCAGGAGACTGAATGACATCTGCAAAGAGATGGACATTGTAGTGCACACTCTCAGCACATATCCAGAACTCAACTCCTCCATTAAGATGGAGGTGGGAATTGAGGACTGTTTACACATTGAGTTTGAGTACAACAAGTCCAAGTAAGTCAAAAACAGCCAGAGGATGGAAGTTCGTGGTTTTATGTTAAAATAGGTAATAAAATTTAACTTTGTCATCAACTGATATCCTGCTTTTTTCTTTCTAAAAAATGACAGGTATCACCTGAAAGATGTGATTGTAGGGAAGATCTATTTCCTGTTGGTGCGAATTAAGATCAAACACATGGAGATTGATATTATTAAACGGGAGACAACAGGGACAGGGCCAAATGTGTACCACGAAAATGACACCATTGCAAAATACGAGATAATGGATGGAGCACCTGTACGAGGTATGAAGCAAATCTTTAATATTTATGTTTTCTAAGTTGAAATTAAGTATACTGAATTTTAACTTTATCTATAATGGCTTTAGGTGAATCCATCCCTATTCGTCTTTTTCTGGCGGGGTACGAGATGACGCCCACCATGAGGGACATTAATAAGAAATTCTCTGTTCGATATTACCTGAATCTCGTGCTCATTGATGAAGAAGAGAGACGTTACTTCAAACAACAGGTTGGTCTTTACTTTCTTACTAAATTAACAAATTAATAAAAAAAAAAATAGGGATTTGATTTTAGGGATTCATTCTTGTTTCCATTCAACTATTTTCTCTTGTGGACTATATAACATCTTTAATGTGAAATATCTAATTCAGGCCAGTACTAAATAAAAAAAATTACATGCATTTTGTATAATCCCTCTTGTTTTGGTGAAATAATTAACATTTTGTTGTGTTTATTTGACTTATTATAAGTTTATATAAGACTTTTAAAACCTGCAGAAACCGTGTCCAATATAAATACGTAGGCCTATGTTGTAAAATATAATTTTGTGTGCACCAAATTAAAATTTAAAACCACTAAATACAATTACTCTTACATGCATTTAATTTCAGATGTCTCTTTAAGACTTTTATTTTGAAAAAATATTTACGTGGACTATGCTGGTAGTAAATTCAGAAGAATTAGCTAAAATTGATTTTAAATAGCATATTATAAACGTACATGCATAAGAGAAGATAAAGCAGCTCGCTTGTGAACAAGATGGAATTGTATTGATGTGGAATTGCACCAGGTGTTAGAATACAAAAGGATATCAGTCCAGCACAAGGTGTCGGGATGAGCTTCTTCAGTTTCGGACAAACTGCTGAAATTGACATAGTTCTAAATGATGCCGAGACGAGAAAAAAGGCCGAGCACAAAACAGAAGACAGGAAAAAGGACAAATACTTTTATAAATTATTTTTTATAAATTCAACTTTTATTTTCTCTTATGGACTATATAACATCTTTAATGTGAAATATCTAATTCAGGTCAGTACTAAATAAAAAAAAATAATAACATGCATTTTGTATAATCCCTCTTATTTTGGTGAAATAATTAACATTTTGCAGATTCTGCAAGGTGTATGTAAACTTTTGACTTCAACTGTAAATGCCCAGAACATGATCTATTTTGTGTATAAATTGAAATCTTTTGTGTATTTTTAGGAGATTACGCTATGGAGGAAGGGAGACATTGTGAGGAAGAGCATGTCCCATCAAGCTGCCGTCGCTTCGCAGCGCTTCGAGGGCTCGGCAAGCGCAGAGAAAGCACTTTCTCAAGCTAAAGAGGAAGACGACTAAACCCAACCATGTCTTCTCATCATCTCATGTGTGTATGTGTTAGAGAGAGAGTGTGTATGGATTTAAAGAAGCGGTGCGCTCCTAAAATAGATGGCAACATAAGCATGCTATTTCACATTCCTAAACATACCAGTTTATGTTCAACAAGTTCCTACGTAGCTTTTAAAAAGGAATGAATATGAAAAGCAAAAACACTGATTCCAAAAACCACAATTCGATATTTACAAATTCTCCTATGAGATTGTTTACTTTTTGTCCAAAACCCTGGAATTAATTGACTGTATATTTATTTCAAACATTTCAGCATTCCATGTAGATGAAACAAACACATTCCACTCTATATTCCATTTACAGCCTTTTTTAAAAATTAATTCTGTATTGAATGTTTTGTTAATGTAGATTTAGTTTTCTTTCAGAATTTCATAATTAACATTGCATACAGTGTTCAGTTTCTGTCTTTTAATGGAATGGTGTTTATTCTTTTTTTTATACAGTATGATTACCGATACATGCCTTTTTACTTTTGTTGCCATTTCGGAAGATAAATTATAAGCACTTCAGCGTTTTTGCCAATGTGATTTCAGTGTCTGCTTTGGGACCCTTAACTTCATATCAGCCCAGAATTACTTAAACATTTCTGCTTAGATTCAACAAACTAACCAAATTCATTTCCCCACAGGTATGTAGCTAAACTAAAATGCACCTGAATTTTATTTTTACTATATCTGTCAGATTGTGCAGATATAAAGCTCCTTGCTGTTTTTAAATGTATAAAAATAGAATTTTAATTCAGTATTATTGTTGAGGTTTTGGTATGGGAAACCAAAATGTTTGAAGCTGTTTGGGTAACACTTTACTATAAGGTTGAAAATACTAACCTTAGTTAACGTGTCAGGTTTCAAGAACTAAAAATTAATCTTAGTTCATGGTTATTTATAAATTAATTATGATTATGAATTATGATAATGTAAAATGTACTATTTCTATGTGGAAGTAAACATTAACCAAGAATAATAAATGTTAAAGGATTGTTTATTGTTAGTTCAGGGTAACTATAGAACGACCTTATTTTAAAGTGTTACTAAGTCATTGGCTGTTCTAATGTTTAATGTTCTTTAATTCTGTCATTTCTAGAATTCAGGTGGCATTAATGTCTTATTTTTGTTCTCATTTTTACCAACACTGGAGATCAGCTTTCAGATTACATGTCAGTTCTAACCAGTTACTAACCAATACAAACTTAAAACCTTAGAAAACTTTGACCATAACAGTACAGCTTAGCAAATGCTGATAGTGTGTGATCAGGATAAAAAGCAGAAGTGTTAACACTTTGAGATGGCTATTTTGAGACTGCAGGCTGATTACGGCTGCCTTGTTAGAGGCTCTCATTGTCGTGAGTATTTCTAGTCATCTTAGGACCATGAGGGTGTTTATCTGTCTGAAAAACTGGGATGAATCATCTCACGATGAGCTGCCTTCTGTAAGACTGCAGTTTCAAAATATCACTCTTTTGTTAATACTTCCATTCACATAAGTAGAAAATAATCCTGAACATTAACTAAGATCTGGATCTGTGATGTGCTTTAAGAAAGATCGTGACATACTGATCACACACTAGGCTCTGGATATTTTTTTGTTAAAATTGCCTTTTTTTAATTACATGCTGTGTAAAGAAACCCTTGCTTTTGGTGTCAAACTAGCAAAAGGCCTAAATGTGGGCTAAAGCTCACATTTCTATGTGTAAGTGATCTCTCCGCTGTCTGTTTTACCGATCTAAAGCATCTCTTTGCCGAATACTCATGGCTCTATGTGCCACACTGTGTTTACTGACTTCACCTGTATGATTTTACAAATTAGCACTGTGTATTCTTTTAAAACAAAGACGGAACAAAGAATTAGTTGTTTCCTAACTTTCTTTACATTTATCATTGTGCAAAAAAGTGCTGCTTGAAACGGCATTAGATAACCATATTTCTATATTAATATTATGTATGTACAGTATATATTTACAGAATTGTAAGTATATGATTTTGAAATGATTTAGAAATCGCTCTAAGGTACTAGCAGAGTTTACAAAATGGATTCTAGAAGATTCTAGAACTGTGCTAATGTAAAATACGAGTGCAGAACACACAATCTAACTGCTATTTCAGTACTTGTGCTGTATATGACATTTGTTTTTACTCTGATTCCTCAGATTAAAAAAAAAAGGAAAATAAAACAAAAAAATGCTCATCTTTCCCTCATAGAAACTTTCAGTGTCGTGTGTCCTCATTTCATCAGCAATGAAAAGCTCATTTCGGAAAAATAAGGTGTGTAAAGCAAGCTGTTTTATGGCTTTTATACATTGTGTTGCTATGAATATTTAAATTAGTATTTAAATCTCTCTTAAAAGAGCTAAAGGAGTTTGAACTGGTCTTAAAACTAGCATCTTTTACCTTTAATTCATAAACTGAATGGTAAAATGTTTTTTTATATATTTTTTTTTAGGTTTACTGGGTTTCTAAAATCTGCTAGCAATAGCTCTTGGTAACCCCTAGATGGCACACCCACACCTCATTTGCCCAATCAGCAATGCACTTTATAGCCAATTTGATAACAGAAGGATTAAAATTTGTTGATTTTAATATATTATTATCTACACTGTACATTAATGTATGTATCACAGTTTCCACAAATATAATAAGAATTGTTTCTTGAGCACCAAGGAAAAAAAAATCTTCAGAATTGCATGATATAGGCCTAAAGTGAGAATTGCGGGATTGTGTTATAAAATCAGAATATTGGGACATAAACACGCAATTCTGAGAAACAAATTCTGACTTTTTCCTCAGAATTGCATGATATAAACTCACAATTTTGAGTTATAAAGTCAGAATAGTTAGATATAAAGTCAGAATTGCAGGATATAAACTGGCAATTCTGACTTTTTCTCAGAATTGTGAAATATAAACTAAAAATTGTGAGTTATAAAGTCAGAATTACGGGATATAAACTCAAAATTGTTATAAAGACAGAATAGCGGGACATAAACTCAATTCTGAGAAACAAAGTGACTTTTCTCGCAATTGTGAGTTTATATCTCACAATTCTGACTTCAGATTTTTTCTCAGAATTGCATAATACAAAAACACAGCTGCGAGTTCTAAAGTCAGAATAGCGAGATAAAAAGTCAGACTTGTGCGATATAAACTAGCAATTCTGACTTTTTTTTCTAAGAATTGTGAAATATAAACTCAAAATTGCGAGTTATAAAGGCAGAATAGCTAGATATAAAGTCAGAACTGCAGGATATAAACTCACAATTAAGAGTTATAAAGTCAGAATAGCGGGATATAAACTTACAATTAAGTGAGTAACTCGCAATTCTGACTTATTTCCTCGAAATTCTGACTTTTTTCTCAGAATTGTGAAATATAAACACAATTGAGAGTTATAAAGTCCAATTCTGAGGAGAAAATAGACTGTTCTCATAATTGCGAGTTTATCCCCCAGTTTCACAGACATGGCTTAAGGCTAGTCCCAGACTAAAATGCATGTTTGAGCTGTCTCAAATGGAAAATTTTTCTCCAACATATCTTAAAATATATCAGTGCCATTGTTTTGTCTCAAGATGCACACCTGTAACATTTTCTGCTAAAGCATTGTAAAAAGGGGGGGGGGGGGTCTAAATAGTGAAATGTAAAGTCGCAATTGCAAGGAAAACAAGTCAGACTTGTGAGATCACAATAGAATTTTTTTCCTGTATTTTTGATCATAAGGAGAGCATAAGAGACTTCCAAATACAAATACATCATACCATGTCCAAACTTTTAAACAGTAACATATATATTGTATTTATTGGCATTTGGCTGTAAGCTTTTTTTATTACTCACTTATTGTAAAACGTTCCAGATGGACAAGTATAAAGGCAGATACTTTAGCTGATGAGTGTTCAATAGTATGTGCTCAGTCCTCTGGCTTTGAGGAGATGTTGTTATCGATCGGCTGGCTGTGGTGCTGACAGCTGTATTTTCTGAGTGAATTCTGAAGCTGAGAAGAGAAACCTGGATGAGTATTGATCATAGCAGAAGTCCTCTTTCTCTACATCTGCAGAATTCAAGCCCATAGACACTAATGAGGACTGTGGAGAAATAACAAGCCTTTGTCTTCAAATCCTGAACTGAATCTGTCACACAATGTACAGGGTAGCCGTACAACAGATGTTTCCCTTAGGGAGCCTATATGCTTTGTTCACCTACTATTTTGGAAAATCAGATTTTATTCATAATAATTATTATTAACTTTTAAACAAAAGCATGGTTGAATTATGTATTATTATACATTTAACAATTTAACTGAATTTAGTTTACTGATTTTCTGTCAAAGGTCTCAGTGTCAGGGACAAGCTACAATCTTGCCCAACAAAAAGAACCAAAGGTTCCTACAGTACATAGAGTAACTTGCAAACACGTCATAAATATTAAATGTCAGCTGAAACAACATCTTAGCTCAAAAAATCCAGTGGCTACATTGTACAGACCTATTAGGCCTTCGATGTTTGGAGGCGTGGAGCTAATGGGCCAGTTCCAGTCCTTCACCAATAACCACAGCAACTGCTCCAAGCGCAATGCTCAGCTGCACAAACCCGGTTACCATGGCGATGGGGCCTCCGTCATTCCGAGTCTTTTGACTGTATTGTGGAGGAGCGTTGCATCTGTGAGAGAAGGGGGAGTCTCGCACAGGAAATCAGGTCATTGTCTGTATTTCTTATTTTTTGTATTATCTCATCATTTTATTGCATGCTAATGTAAAAAGAGTGGAAAATAAACATGAGGTATAATCTGATCAGTGGTTTTAATTAAAAAAAATATATATTATGAATATATACATATATTTTGGAAGGGGTTTTAAAAGATGCTTCAAAGGAATCTAAACAATGCGGTTTTAACGATGAAAATAGGCTGATTTATGATCTAACAGTTTTGTAGTTGTTGAATACATTAGAAAATGATTGACACTCCCATAGGAGATGATGTCATATTTGTCTTTGAGCTTTACAGAATATTCCTCCCCCTTCATAAAGACCCACTACTGTTACTTTCTGCTCTCTCCTCCTTCTTATTAACCATTAATGGACTTAGTCTGCTAGACAAAGTAGTGCCACATGCATACAGCCAATGCATAACAGTTCATATTCAAGCAGCCAGCAGTAATACACCTGCATTTGTATTTCGGTCACGCTGCACCGAAATGCTTTTCTGAGTAAATCTAAGCACATGCACAGGAAGCTATACTATATAAGGATTAGACATCCTGTGATGTCTGAAGCAGCGTGTGCCACGCTTTTGTTGTTTCCCCCAGTCATCTGCTCGAAAGTGTGAAAGCATTGTCTGTAATCCACAAAATCAGATGCTAATCCTTGGAATATGGCAAGACAATTTTGAGCAGCTTGTGTGCATGCTGGAGAGCGTCTCTAACTGTATGGGTCCTTTTACAGGCTGAGACTTAGATTAAAAGCCGTGAAGGATTAAGGGCAGCGGGGAGAGTGGCATTACACATAGGAGGTGTGGATATGTGTGACGTAAAGGGCAACTGGGCAATACTACGACCGAACTAAACGGGTTCTTTATGCCCCATCGGTTCCTATAAGCCGCAGTCTTTGTCTTTCTGACTCGCTGGATGTCCTGCAGAGTCAGACAAATCGAACTGGTAAAAAGTGTCTGAGACCACATTGACATTTGTTATTTAATCTGTGATTAAATATCTAATACAGGTCTGGAAATGGATGGTTTTAATGGAAGGGTTTTTATTTTTGTCATATTGGATTTGGTTTTCGCTGTTCAGCACTTTAATGTGCTGAAATGTGCTATATAAATAAAATGTACTCACTTTAGGATTTTAAAATGTTTACATCTAGGGATACATCAATTGAAATTAATTTTTTAGTAGCACTTACAATAAGATCTTGTTTGTTAAGGCATTAGCTTACATTAAAGGAATAGTTCACACATAAATGAAAATCACATTGTCATTTACTTACCCTTATGTTGTTCTAAACATGTATATGTTTCAATCTTATGTTGAATACAGAAGAAGATATTTTGAAGAATTTTGAGGAACCAAACAGTTGTTGGTCCCTATTGATTTCCATAGTAGGGAAAGAAATACTGCGGAAATCAATGGGGACCATCAACTGTTTGATTACCAGCATTCTTCAAAATGTATTCTTTTATGTTTAACATAAGAAAGAATCTTATACAGGTTTGGAACGACATGAATGTGAGTAAATGATGACAAAAGTTTAATTTTTGCATGAACTGTCCTTTTAACCAACAATGAACAACATACTTAATAGCATTTATTAATCCTTGTTTATGCTCCCTAAAATTACAATTAAATATGAATGCAGTTGTTCATTATGCATGTTTGTTCACTGCGTATTGACAACTGTTGACATATATAAAAATATATCAGTAAATGTTGAAATTAGCATTAATGAAGATTAAGAAATACTGTAGAAGTACTGTTCATTGTTAGTTCTCGTTAACTAATGTAAGCTAATGAAACCTTATTGTAAAGTGTTACCATAATTATATTCATGTTATGGCCAATAACTGACAAATGGGACATTATTGAAATTATATACTATTTTGTTTAAATTAATTAAAAATATATACTTTATTAATTGCTACAAGTTTTGTTTTTGAACAATAAGATTTTTAGTGTTTTTTAGAGAATTCTCTTCTGTTCACAAAGCCTGCATATTTTTAAAACAAAATACAGCAAAAGCAGTAATATTGTGAAATATCTTTGTTATTTAAATAAATTAATACTTCTATTTAGCAAGGATGCTTTACATTGATCAAAAGTGATGATGAAGACATTTATAATGTTACAAAAGATTTCTATTTCAGATAAATGCTGCTCTTCTGAACCTTTTATTCATCAAAGAAACCTGAAAAAAATCTACTAGTTGTTTTCAACATAATATCATTATTATAAAAAAATGTTGAGCAGCAACTCAGATTATTAGAATGATTTCAGAAGGATCATGTGACTGGAGTAATGATGCTAAATATTCAGCTTTAAAATCACAGGAATACATTACTTTTCAAAAAATATTCAAATTTTAAATAGTTAAAATATTTCAATGTTTTTTCTGTATTTTGTATCAAATAAATGCAGGCTTGATGAGCAGAAGAAAAATCTTTTAAAAGAATCATCAACAAACATTTGACTGGTAGTGTACATCACAATGCAGTATGAAAAAATGGACATTGATTTTGAGATTTGTTAGCAATTACATTTAAAAGTGTTATTATATTTTATAGATTTTTATTTTATAATATTAATAGTGTTTAAGATGATGTCAGAGGTAAACGAAATGTAAAATTATGGAAGATTAGCATTTAAATGCAGTTAAATGCACAAAAAACTAATATTACAATATTTATATCATATAAACGTTATTTAAACAAAAAAATGTTGACTTAAAACTCAATAAAACATTTACAATTCTGCACATTCTATTGGTCACTAATCAAATCAAACCAAATTTGTGACATTTGACAATGTGGTAATTTTAACTTTTTTCATAAATTGTTATACTAATACTATAATATAGAAGCATTTTCACTAGTGGTGACTTTCTACTGTAAACAACAATTTGTTGAGTCAACTTAAAATAATTTGTTACCTGGCTGCCTTAAAAAAAAGTTTAGTCAATTTGAAATGTTAAGTTGCACTAAGTGACAACTTAGATATTTGAGTTGATTCAACTTAAAAGTTTAGGGCAGCCAGGTAACTTACCAAGTTTTTTCAGCTTAACAAACCAAGTCAACTCAAATATCTAAGTTGTCACTTAGTACAACTTAACATTTCAAGTGCACTAAACTTATTTGAGTTAACTGAACTTAAAATTTTAATCCAGCAGGGAAACAAATTATTTTAAGTTGACTCAACAAATTGTGTTTTTTTTTGTTTTGTTTTTTACAGTACTCTATATGACCCTGCAACATTACTAAAGGGATATTTCACTCAAAAATGGAAATCCTGTCATTAATTACTCACTCTCATGTTATTCCAAATCTGCAAGACCTTTGTTCATCTTCAGAACTCAAATTATAATATTTTTGATGAAATCCAAAATTCATGGCTTATCAGCGGTCACATGGACTATTTTATCAATGTACTTACTACCTTTCTGGGCCTTGAATTCCTGCTGCATTTCTGTTTATGCAGGGTCAGAAAGCAGATTTCATCAAAAATATCTGTTCTGAAGATGAACGGAGGACTTACGGGTTTGGAATGACATGTGGGTGAATAATAATAGACATAATGTTCATTTTTGGATGAAATATCCCTTGTAATCTTGCCACATTTATAGCTTTCATTTCAATAATGACTGACAATAAGCAGCCAGCGTACATGTTGTTAGCACAGCTTCCTCACTGAAAATCCCTTGAGCATGCTTTGAGGAGTAATGAGAAGGGGATTCCTGCCAAGAGACCCCTGATGTGGCCGATGACAAGCGAGTTCAAGGTGTGAATAAAGCCCCAATAGAGCTTCTCTCCATTACCTCTGACTGTTTTTTTCTTTCTCATGAATATGGAAGGATTTGGCTTATGGCAGATTGAGAGAAAGGGAGCAGGAGGGGTAGGGGGCGGAGAGAGTGAGGTGCATGAGGAGAGGAGCAGAAGGGGGAGGGGCGGCGACGAGGATGATTCCGTCAGTTGCCGTAGCAATGCGCAGGCTCCGTAGAACAGGAGAGGACGGCTGCTGCTTAATGCTCAGAAAACAACACTCTGAGCCTTGACTGGCTTACACAAGACGCTGTGGACTAGAACAGCGGCCATCACGACACAGTGCTTGTGTGTGCATGTGATGAGAATGCTTGTGTCGTTTCATCCTTACCAAGATTTGCTGATGGTGGTTTCTCTCTGACTATATTGGAATAGGAGGGGCTGTTTCTACCCAGATACACACGGAGAGATTCTTCTGCAGGTAATTCGTTCCTCCCTCTGTCTCCTCCATCACTCCGTCTACATCCCGCCATTGTTTTCCCATTATTCCCACTGGGAAATGGGGTAACCTTGATCTCCATTCATTCTGCATCCTTTTTCATTTTCATCCTGCACATATTTTTGGAAAAAAAATATAATTGTTATTTTTGCATTGCACTATTTGAATATTCTTCTGTTTGGATAATTAAAAATACGATTTTCAAATTCATGTGGTGCGACCTACCTGTAAAGAAATGGTACAAAATTCTCCATTGGAAACTAATACAGCATGATGTTGTATTTTATCTCAGCCATGCTTTATGATGTGATCCGCCATGTTTCTTCCCATCACGGCTCATCAATTCATCTTATCTTGTGACACGATTGTGTTCATATTCATATTTCACAACATAGGTCACACCTGCCGCAAGCACCGTTAGCTAGCACTCAACACAACACAAATTCACGCTGTGATCCAGATTTAGCGGAAAACGTCTTGCATTTTTAACCACAGTGATAAATATGAATGTAATGCACATTTAGATGACGTCACTCTCAGCGGAGGTCCCACAGCAAAAGTGTTTTATTCCATTGCCACAGTTTGTTCCATCGATTGATTTAAGGTCAATATGCTATTTACACTCCTGCTCCATTCCACCCCCTTCCTCAGGAAGTGTGAATAAGAGGCAGCAGTTTATCACTGTAACATTGAATTACCTCTGTGCTTTTGCCATTTGATTTGGATGTTGGATGCCATTTTTTTCTGAATGGGTTTTGGCCATAGGCACCGAATTATGGGTAGTGGACAAACAAATCAATCAGTAGCCAAAAACCAGGAAGTGGAAAAAGGTCATCACCTAATTCTGACATAGCACTGTTAATGACTTTGTTGTATGTTTTTGTGATTCATTATTTATTTTCTTTGTTTTCATAATATTTGAATTTGGTGTTATTTCGTATAGCATTTAATTGCATTTATGTTATGGTAATGAGAAGTCTTTTATTGTGAAATATATTGGCGTGAACGGATATAGTGCGAGTACGCGCTAAACATTTGAGTACGGAACGAGACCCAGACGCACATGGTCATGGCCTCAAAGGTTTACGGTTCATAAGGAGTTTAGCTCCTGGTTTAAATGGAGAACAAGGTATTTTGACTTCTTGTTATCTTTATTTCTATTTTGTTTTATTGTAGCAAAATTATTTGTTTGCTGTTTGTGTGATTATCTAGTTATGTTTAAATGATGTGTTTGTTTATTTATTTGTGTTTGGTTTTGAAATGTTTGTCTTAAGGTTTACTAATTTTGTTGTTTGTTTGGTTTTTCTTTGTACAAGCTCTTACGTTGATCCTCAATCTGGTTACTTGATGGTGTACGGCATGAAGTGACGTCTTATGTGACGGATGTGAATAAACTATGAGGATCATCAGTTGGAGAGTCGATTTTTTTTTATTGAACCAGGGAGCTACAGTAAGAGCTTGCCATCGTTGACCCGCGGTGCCGCTTCAAGGGACGCCATGGTTAGTGACGGAGCTTTAATGTCGGCGAACTCGGCGGCGCGCTCGGTGGAAACAGCTGCGAGTGCTCACTTGACGGATCAAGATTAAAGCGAACTTTCAGCGGATGATTGTACACGTCTACGGGCAGCAGATGGACTGAGTTAGTGGACTATTCGAGGGAAGATAACTGTTCCAATCATTGTTTGGTGGATCGCAGTGAGTACCAAAGACAATGAAACAAAGTTAATTTTTAAGGGACAAATCTTCTCTTGTTTGTTGAACGCGATTTAAAGATAAATGGACATTTGGTGCGCGTACAGTTCACCTGTTAATGGACTAACGTTAAAGTGTATCAAATATATTCGTTTTGCTTCAAGTGTAATGCCTCAGCATATGTGGCTAAAGTGGACTTGTGAGTAGTGTTACGTAATTTTAGTGGATTGTAAATGTAGGAAAATGTCAAAGTCAGATGCTGGTTCAAAAGGGGCAAATAGGCAAGTTGGTAGCCAACACACAGAAACTCAAAGTGAAAGTGCACGTCGTTCAAAACGTATGCATGTTCCTACTGAAAAAATGTTAGCCTATCAGCAAGAAGAACGGCAAAAGAGAGAGAAAAAGATAGTATTTTTATATGATCAGTGGAAAGAAGATGCCCGTAATGCACGTGAGCATCTTAAGTTAGATGCGTCAGAAACTCAGCTGGCTATTTTAATTGATTCCCTGGAGACAGCTAAAAATAAGGTCCTTGGTGCTTATGATGAATTTAGGCAGCGTGTATCCCCAACTGTTGAGATGAGGAGAAAAATGGATGCATGTGAAGCAGTCACAGCTGATATTACTAAAATTGTTAATGAAAGAATAACGGGTATAGATGGAGATTTTGATGCAGTGAGAGAGAAAGGTCGTCTTCGCACTTTATTAACTCATCAGTATGCCCGCTCAATCTTTGGTTCGACTGTTTCACAAGTTAGTCAGGAAGCTAGTAAATCTAGTCATCGCTCTGTTGTATCAAACTTAGAAGCCAAGCGTGTAGATGCTGCAGCAGAAGTAGCAGCTAAACAAGCTGCATATAATGTTCTATTAGAAGAGACAAAGCAAAAAGAAAGAATAAAGCAGTTAGAGGAACAGCATAAAAAGGCTCTCGAAGTTGAGTTAAAAGAACTGGAGCGAATTCAAGCACAAAAGGATCTGAAAGCAGCTCAAGCTAAACTTGAAGTATATAATCAAGAAATTGAGAAAGAAAGGACTAATTCATCCAAAGATTGTAGTAGCGCAGAAGAATCAGAGTTTTCTCAAGTGAGTGTGCGAAAGAAACAAGAAATTCATCAAAATGTGCATCAAGAGCCAGCAAAGCTGTCAGTCAAGGCACCAGCGAACGACGTACATCATCTTGTTCAAGCGTTTCAAGATGGAATGACTATGAGCAAACTACCGGTTCCAGAGCCTCCTATCTTTACAGGTGACCCCATTCATTTTATTGAGTTTAAACAATCTTTTATGGTGCTCATTGATCAGAAAAGTCTTTCTTCTGCTGACAAGATGTTCTACCTTAAGAAGTATGTGAGTGGTCCTGCCAGAAAAGTCTTGGAAGGCACTTTCTTCAGAACGGATGATGAAGCCTATCAGGATGCGTGGAGTAAGTTGAATGGTCGTTATGGCCAGCCTTTTGTCATCCAAAAGGCCTTCAGAGAGAAGTTAACAAATTGGCCTAAAATCCATCCAAAAGATGCCATAGGACTCCAAACCTTTTCTGACTTTCTCAATGCTTGTCAGGGTGCCATGCCTCACGTTAAGGGTCTTCAAATTTTAAACGATTATCAAGAGAACCAGAAGCTTGTGCAAAAATTACCGGACTGGGCAATTAGCAGGTGGAATCGTCAAGTCACACAGTCTCTTATCGACGATCATGAGTATCCTACTTTCAAAGAATTTGCTATGTTTGTATATACTGAAGCGGAGATTGCCTGTAATCCAGTTACGTCCTTTCACGCTCTTCATAACTTAGAACACGCTAGTGAAAAGGTAAATCTGACAGAGACCAAGCGAAGCAGAGCTCGGGTTCTTATTACTCATTCAAACATAGAGAGTCAAAATGTGGTCAAATCTGTGAACAGAGCTCCATGTATGTTCTGTCAGAAGAGTAATCATCAACTCAATAACTGTTCCAATTTTCTCAGCAAACCGCTGGAAGAGCGACGAAGATATGTTCAGGAGAAGAGGCTTTGTTATGGATGTCTGAAGTCTGGTCACGGTGCGAAGGAGTGTCGTTGTCGTCTCATTTGTAATACCTGTAAGAGAAAGCATCCAACCAGTTTGCATGATAGTAACTTTGTGAAAATGGTGAAGACTTCATCTTCTGCAGTTCAAACCCAAAGCGATCTTGATGATACGATGAATGCAATGGCCTTGAATGTGGCTGGAGAAGATCACAATGTGCATACCTCCATGATTGTTCCAGTCTGGGTGTCTGTAAAGCAAAATCCAAGCCGTGAAAGGTTAGTATATGCACTACTGGATTCTCAGAGTGATACTACATTTGTTGAAAAAGGTGTGAGTGATGCTTTACAGGCAACAACGTTCCCAGTAAGATTGAAACTTACAACCATGCTTGGGAAAGATACAATCCTTCAAAGTGAGAGGGTATCAGGACTTCAGGTGAGAGCATATAAGTCCAGCATTTATATTGATTTGCCTCCTACTTATACCAAAGATTGCATACCAGCTAATCGTAGCCACATTCCTACTTCTAAAGTTGCTCAGAATTGGAATCATCTCGCGGTTATTGCTAACGAAATACCTCCATTACAGGACTGCGATGTCAGTCTATTAATAGGCTACAATTGTTCAAGATCAATGGCCCCCAGAGAAGTGATATTAGGAGGAGATGATGAACCGTATGCTATTCGGACAGATCTAGGATGGAGTATAGTCGGTTGTTCTTCGCCAAATTCTGATTTATCTGAAGTCAGCAGACTGTGTCACCGCACTGCAGTTAAGGAGCTTCCTCTGATCACACCAGCCAATGTGCTACGAGTCCTAGAAAGTGATTTTAAAGATATGGAAGAAGAGACCACAAAAGTATCTCAGGATGACATTAATTTTCTTGAAAAGTTGAAGCAAGGTATACAGAGAAATGTTCTTGGTCATTACCAAATGCCGCTTCCCTTCAAAGTAAGGCCCACTTTGCCAAACAACAGACGCCATGCTGCGATTAGACTTGATCATCTTAAAAGAAAAATGGCAAAGGATGAATCATATAAGAAACGTTACAGTGAGTTTATGAGTGAAATCTTTCAGAGAGAAGATGCTGAGGAAGTGCACGATGATGGCAAGAAAGGAGAAACATGGTACTTGCCACATCATGGTGTTTTTCATTCGAAGAAGGCAGACAAACTACGTGTAGTCTTCGATTGCTCTGCAAGGTATCAAGGTTGTTCCTTAAATGATCATCTACTTCAAGGTCCTGATCTGATAAATAGCTTACATGGCATCTTGATTCGATTCCGTCAACATCCTATTGCACTTATGTGTGACATAGAGAAAATGTATCATCAGTTTCACGTAGACAAGTCTGACAGAGATTTCTTGCGCTTCCTTTGGTGGAAGGATGGAAACATCCACCAACCAGTTTGCGAGTTTCGCATGAAAGTTCATCTATTTGGTGCTGCTTCATCCTCAGGGTGTGCAAACTACGGCTTGAAGCATCTTGCAACTGAAAACCGTGAGTTCTACCCATTAGGTTCACAGTTTGTGCTTAAAAATTTCTATGTAGATGATGGAGTAATTAGTGTTGAAGATGCGGACCAAGCTATCAAGGTTGCTGATGAGGCCCGAAAACTCTGTGCTATAGGTGGCTTACGGCTACATAAATTTGTGTCGAACAGCGAAACTGTGTTGGAAAGTATTCCTGCATCAGAAAGAAGCCCTGACTTGAAAAATCTTGATCTTGCATTTGATGAATTGCCTCTAGAACGAACACTTGGCATGCAATGGGAAAGAGAATCAGACCGCTTTAAGTTCAATGTTCACCTGAAAGATCAACCTGCCTCTCGGCGTGGCATATTGTCTACTGTTGCTTCTGTTTATGATCCCTTGGGACTTATAGCACCTGTGCTCTTAAGTGGAAAGAGAATATTGCAGGAAGTGTGTAAGCGTGGCAGTGGATGGGACGATCCTTTATCAGATGGACTACGTCTAAGGTGGGAGCGATGGAAACAAGACTTAAATGATCTGGTGAAAATAGACATACCGCGCACATATGTACCTTCGAACTTCGGGAAACCTGTTAAAGTTGAATTGCATCACTTTTCCGATGCTAGTACTCATGGATACGGTCAATGCTCCTATATTAGGCTTAAGAACGACAAAGGAGATATCCATTGTGCTATAGTGATGGCAAAATCAAGAGTTGCACCTCTCAAACTTACAACGGTCCCTAGATTGGAACTAGCTGCTGCAGTCATTTCTGTTGAAATGAGCAGTGTTCTCAAGAAAGAATTGGATTATACAGTTATTGAAGAGACGTTCTGGACGGATTCTAAAGTAGTGCTTGGATATATAAGCAATGAAGCGCGTAGATTTCACACTTTTGTTGCAAACAGAGTTCAAAGAATACGCAATGGTACAACTACTGAGCAGTGGAGGTATGTTCCAACGGAGGAAAATCCTGCTGACCATGCATCTAGGGGCCTAACTGTGAAGGAGCTTCTTGCCTCAAACTGGTTTGCTGGTCCGAAATTTCTGTGGGAGAAAGAGATGCCTGTACCGACAAAACCCAATATTGAGATTTTATTTGGGGATCCAGAAGTGAAAACCTTTTGTACTTTGAACACAAAGTGCATAGAAAGCTTTAACTTAGTTGATCGTCTTTCAAAATTTTCTTCTTGGTCAAAGGCAATCAGAGCAGTAGCACGTCTGTTAAGGAGAGCCAACAAAGATAAATCTGGTCATCTCAGCACTGTATCAGAGAGACAGAAGGCGGAACTTCGCATAATTAAATGTTTGCAGGAGAGTTTCTACAAGGATGAGTTGAGAGAAATAAAAGCGGGAAGAAACGTTTCGTCACACAGCGCATTGTATCCTCTTGACCCTTTTCTGGATGAAGATTGTGTACTTAGGGTGGGAGGAAGGCTTGGACGTTCAAGTTGCTTAGATTCCGTAATGCATCCTGTAATCATTCCAAAGAATCATCAGGTCGCACGAATGATCGTTGCTCACTTTCACGAAAAAGTTATGCACCAAGGAAAAGGATTCACCCTAAATGAGATAAGATCTAATGGTTTTTGGATCCTAGGAATCAGTAAAGTTGTGACATCCTATATTAGAAATTGTGTTATTTGTAGGAAGCACAGAAGGCCTGTTGAGGAACAGAAAATGGCTGATCTTCCTATAGAAAGAGTGGATCCATCACCTCCATTTATGTATACCGGCATGGATTGTTTCGGCCCATTTTTCATCAAGCAAGGACGAAGTATGCATAAAAGGTATGGCCTTCTTCTGACTTGCCTTTGCTCTCGTGCTGTGCACATCGAAATGCTTAACGATATGACAACGGACACCTTGATAAATGCTCTGCGCTGTTTCGTCGCCATAAGAGGCACTGTTCGACAACTAAGATCTGATCAGGGGAGTAATTTCATAGGAGCAAAAAATGAACTAAAGGTTGCACTTAAGGAAATGGACATCGAAAGAGTAACAACCTTCTTGTCAGAAAAACAATGCGAGTTTATCATGAATGCACCTCATGCAAGCCATGTTGGTGGCGTATGGGAACGCCAAATTAGAACAGTAAGATCCGTGCTAAATGCAATTCTTGTATCTCATCCCGGAACTTTGGATGATTCATCTTTAAGGGCCTTCCTATACGAAGCAATGGCTGTTGTAAATAGTAGACCGCTAACTGTCGATTGTTTGAATGATCCCAAAAGTCTAAGACCAATCACTCCGAATCATTTACTCACATTAAAATCAGCTATCACTTTGCCTCCACCAGGTAAATTTGTTAAGGAAGATGTGTATGCACGGAAAAGGTGGAGACGTGTACAATTTTTAGCAGAGCAATTTTGGAGTCGTTGGCGTAAGGAATATCTTGTGAACATAGCTGCTCGACAAAAATGGAATGTGTCTAAAAGAAATCTTCAAGTCAATGATGTTGTAATGGTCAAAGAGGAAAATTTACCAAGAAGCGAATGGAAGCTTGGAAGGATACAGGAAGTCATTTTTAGTGGTGATGGACTTGTAAGAAGGGCTAAGATACTCCTAGGCGATTCAAAGCTTAATGCAAAGGGCAAGCGTGTAAATAAGCAGTCCATAATCGAAAGACCAGTGCAGAAACTTGTTTTATTAATGGAGGGACATTGATGTTTTCATTGAAGTATTTCTCCTCAAGATGAAAGTCATTATGGGAAAACATTTTGAAATTTCTATGAGATGTATATTCGTATATCTTTTGTAAATTTGAGGTCATGTTTAAGAGGGAAAAAGGTGTGTGTATATATATTAAAAAATTGTAAATAACTTAAAAAAAAAACAAAAAACAATTTTTAAAAAGAAAAAAAAGAGAAAAAGGGGTTGAAAAAAGGGGTTTATAAATATAAAAATGTTTTATAGGAGGAAATCATTCGTGCTTGTGCTTTTAGAGTGAGATTTGCACTCTTGATTTGGTGGGAGTGTTAATGACTTTGTTGTATGTTTTTGTGATTCATTATTTATTTTCTTTGTTTTCATAATATTTGAATTTGGTGTTATTTCGTATAGCATTTAATTGCATTTATGTTATGGTAATGAGAAGTCTTTTATTGTGAAATATATTGGCGTGAACGGATATAGTGCGAGTACGCGCTAAACATTTGAGTACGGAACGAGACCCAGACGCACATGGTCATGGCCTCAAAGGTTTACGGTTCATAAGGAGTTTAGCTCCTGGTTTAAATGGAGAACAAGGTATTTTGACTTCTTGTTATCTTTATTTCTATTTTGTTTTATTGTAGCAAAATTATTTGTTTGCTGTTTGTGTGATTATCTAGTTATGTTTAAATGATGTGTTTGTTTATTTATTTGTGTTTGGTTTTGAAATGTTTGTCTTAAGGTTTACTAATTTTGTTGTTTGTTTGGTTTTTCTTTGTACAAGCTCTTACGTTGATCCTCAATCTGGTTACTTGATGGTGTACGGCATGAAGTGACGTCTTATGTGACGGATGTGAATAAACTATGAGGATCATCAGTTGGAGAGTCGATTTTTTTTTATTGAACCAGGGAGCTACAAGCACAGACAGACACATACACACTAGGGTAAAGTAATAGAGTGAATTAGTGGAATGGAACTTTGCTGACTAATGTAATGTTAGGGTAAAAGCTTATGCAAGCCTGTTTTAAATGGATTTTTATCCTGCAGTCTTTTAGCTTGACGTTAAGCCTGATAAAGCTGTTCAAGCTCATTCATGGGAACTGTCAGATCACAGGCCAAAAAAGGACGTAGGTACTAAAGGGTGGATATTTTAACTCTCAAACTGAGAGTTGAGTGGAATAGTATGTAAAGAGCATTTGTTTTGGGTGAATTAGAATATAACAAGATGTATTTTTACCTACAAATGCTCATATTAAATGTTCTATTTAATTTGCTAAAAATAAATGTTAATACACTACCAGTCAAAAGTTTTTAAACAGTAAGATTTTTAGTGTTTTTTTAAAGAAGTCTCTTTTGATCACCAAGTCTGTATTTATTTGATTCAACGTACAGCAAAAACAGTACAATTTTTAAATGTTTTTACTATTTAAAATAACTGTTTTCTATTTGAATATATTTTAAAATGTATTTTATTCCTGTGATTTCAAAGAAGAATTTTTAGCATCATTACTCCAGTCACATGATCCTTTAGAAATCATTCTAATATTCTGATTTGCTGCTCAAAAAAACCATTTATTATTATATAGTAGATTTTTTTCAGGTTTCTTTGATAAATAGAAAGTTCAGAAGAACAGCATTTATCTGAAATAGAAATCCTTTGTAACATATAAATGTCCTTATTATCACTTTTAAACAATTTACATGATGATTAATTTCTATAATTTCTACAAAAGCTTTTTATTTCAGATAAATGCTGATCTTTGGATCTTTTTATTCATAAAAAAATGTTTCTTGAACAGCAAATCAGCATATTAGAATGTGACACTAAAGACTGGAGCAATGACGCTTAAAACTTAGCTTTGATCAAAGGAATAAATTACATTTTAAAATATATATTTAATTAAAAAGTAGTTATTTTTGCTGTATTTTGGATCAAATAAATGTAGACTTGGTGAGCAGAAGAGAATTCTTTAAAATAACATTAAAAACCATTCGACTGGTAGTGTATAATAAATTGATATAGAGTGTATTAAAAGGCAGTAATGACTGCAGAAAAGAAGGTAATGCAATATTTCTACATTTATTATTTTTTCATATGTTTGAGAAAGTGAATTTGAATTAGCAGTAGCTATAATTGCTGGTTAACTTTGGTTGCCTCAGTCTCAGAATTCATTGGGAAAAACCCCAGAGGTTCTGCTGAATCAACCGCCACGCAAATTAAACACAATTACTTTCACTCTGCTTGAGCGAAATGCAGTCACTCATGTTCCCTGCTCGCTTAGTGGAAAGGAAGGGAATTAATTTAACGAGATGTCATCGGAGAAAAACTGTATTTCATATTCTAAATGTTCATAGTTAAATGAGCTTTACAAAAAGTTCTTGACCCTGAAGAAGCCATTACTCTTATATTATTTCATATTCAAATAGAGTTTTAGCTGAGAAGTGAAAAAATCTATTTGAATTACTTCACATTTTAAATCCGCATTTTATGTGTTAGATCAGGGATATCCAAAATTGGTCTTGGAGGGCCGGTATTCTGCAGAATGAGTGGGCACAGCTTTTTGTAAATTTTATGAGTCTGGCTTCCAGTTTCATCCACGTCCAGCTATTTTTAGCTGTACAAAACAGCCCTTTTGCTGCTTGATATTGCAAATTGGTGTGTCTTACCATATTATTTTAATGTATTATCGTATTATAAACACACTGGTTTGTAGTGCAGTTTTACCATTTACTGCACGTTGTTATTCATTTTGTTATTTCCCCATAATGAACCGGATCTCACCCATAGGCTTACTCCCGTGTTAAAGAATAAGGTGGATAGCTCCAATTCTAACTAAACACACTTGAATGAGCTAATCAAGGTCTTATTAGGCGTACTTCCAGACAGGTTTGTTGAGGCAATTTGGAGCTAAACTCTGCAGCCCCTCCAAGACTGAGTTTGGAGATGGTTTAGATGATGATTTGAGATGTTGAGTGACAGATTGACAATTATCATATTTTTAATTAGGGACTGTTGCAGCGTCAACCTCCACGTGACTGTGCGATCAAGAGGGCATCAGGATGGAGGCCCCTCTGGTGTGCCTGGATGAGGAATTCGAGGACCTGCGGCCCTGCAAGATGGAGGAGCTTGAATCCGAGCAGCCTGCCTGCCGGCCTCACAAAACCATTCCTTTGGCACCTCTGTGCCGCGAAGACTTCTCAGAGCTGGAGAACTTCTCTGAGATGATGAGCTTCAAGTCCATGGAGGACCTCGTCAATGAATTTGACGAGAAGCTGAACGTGTGCTTCCACAACTACAACACCAAGACAGAAGGTCTGGCGCCTGTTCGCAACCAATCACACACCGAGGAGGACGAGGAGAGGCTTCAAGATGAAGAGTAAGATCTTTTCTGTTCCACTTCTAGTACATGTCAAGTTGAATTAATGAATTTTGAATGAAGTTTGATGCAATTAGCATTATGTTTTTGCACCATCCAAAAAATCTAGCATGGATGAAAATGCCCAGAGTTGGCTGTCTCTCTGCCAATCAAAAGTGAGGACATGTCTGACATCCTTGCCAACTGACCTGCCAATCAAACTGTATAAAAACACCCTTTGTCCATCGCCAGCGCCTGTCTGTGTGCGTGTGTCCGTGGTTTGGCCGTGAATTATTCAGCAAATTTTTATACGCCTCAGTGCTTTTGTTTGTCCTGACTTGTCTGTGCTGGCAGCCTGTCACCATCCGTCAAATCTGCCTCTCGCAAAATAGGACACAAAAAATCTCTTGGTCTAAATATAGCATACATTCTTGTTGACAGTCAAAACATCACTGATTGAGAGTGTAATGGCAAAAATATACACTAATATTAGCAGGTAAATCAAAAAGAGCATAAAAATGTCTACAAAAATTAGCTTTTGTAGCCTTGTAAAAGATAAAAAATGAACATGTCACTGGGTTTTTACAGTATTTGAGCATCTTGCTCATTACTCTCATAGTTTGTGCTGTAAATATGTCGTTGATTTATGATTTGTTAGCATGTTATTTTCTGCATTTCCCCGCTGTGATGTGTTCTCATTGCCCGTGGCTTTTGTTCTTGGCTTGTGTTCAGACACAAATCTGTCCCTGCGCTAGAATTCAGCCTGTGGCTGTGCATCTGACGAATTACAGAAAGCAGCCTGCTGTAATTCTCAGTATTTATGTTTTTTTACATGTGGTTGGTAAATATTCTAGATGAGATGTTGCTTTTGGAGATCTCCAGACAGCAAACAGAAATTAAACTCCTTCCGACAATGACATATGAGTAGACGATGAGTCTGTACCAGTTTGGTGTTGTTGCAGGGCTGGAATGGAGGCTGGTAGGCTTGTGTCTGTGTGTCCTCAGAGGATCAGCACACTTTGAATAGCCACTTGTTCCCTGGATGACTAGACAGAGGCACAAAGAAAGTGTGGAGAGTAATTTCAGTATGTAGATAAAGAAAAGAGAAAGAAAGCGTTGTCACTAGCCCAGTTATATAAACATGCAAAGCAGCTACTTAAAGAACATCTTTAAAAAAAAAATGTTCTGCACAAATGCACATATTAAAGTTGTTGTTAAACAATGTATTGTTCAGAATTCTGAGAACGAATGTCTCATTTGTTTCATTTTCATTGTGTGTCGGTTGTGTATATAAATGTCCATGCATGTGTTTTTGTAGTGTGTGGGATGCTCTGACTGACAACTACATGCCCTCCTCTGTGTCCAGCTGGGACGACCCCACCTCAGAAACACTGAACGGCAACCTTTCAGATCAGGAGGTAAACATCTGCTCTGCTCTGATAACATTCATTGTGTTGACATGATAATAAACTAGACGTTACTGCAGGGTTATTGTATAGATTAGTGCTATAGAACATGACTATAAGTTAGAGTACAATTGCATGACTATTCTTTTAATACTTATTTATCTAATACAATGATAGTACTACTTATTTATATAATACAATGATATTACTTTTTATCAATAAATATACATTTTTGTATATAAGGTAATTTGTCAATGGTACTCATTACTGTATATCAATATACAGCGCATTGGTCAGCGAAAAAAATCTTTCTCTTCAATTAAAAAAGCTTTAATTTCCACTGAGCAAATGACTGCAGCACTATACGAGAGTACAGCTTTGCTCTCTTGATTCAGGGTGTGGCGTGTATATTAATGCCAAACGGATGGCAAATACAGTCGCCCACTGCCAAAAACCCAAGCTGATCTACTTTCTCTGGCATTCGGCCTGTCACAAGCTTTGGAATAAATAGTTTAGATACCACTGACTGGCAGACATTTCTGTATTTCCTTTATATTTTGTCATCATGTGAGATGACACAGTTGCAGTCTTTGTATAATATTATACATAATAACAACTAATGCTAATGGTCGGATGTGAGGTAATCTAATGTTAGCTTTTGACTAGTTTAGTCCAGACTCTGTTGTACATCATTGCGGGGCAGAAGAGCTGTCAAGCTAACCTTCGAAAGCACTCTCTTCAGCACATTACCAGTGTGTGTAATGGAACTGTATATGGAGCCATTACTCTCTACCTTCTTGCCTTATTGATATGGCTGATGCTTCTAAACATGCTCCTAAGGATGTTTACGAATGTATGTCTTGGTTTTTAAAGATACATGAAAAGGAAGAGGACGAGATGAACGAGAAGAATGAAAACGCCAATTGTCTGAGTGACGAACCTCTTATTACAGCTGATCAGGTGAGCCTAAATGTTTCCAGCTGCCTTTTATAGGACATCAGATGCCCATTTTACACAAGTTGATGTGATTCTTTAGGGTCTTCATGAAATGCAACATACTTTGGTTAAAATTTGTCAATTGTTGCGTAAAACAATACTGTTTTAGCCTGTTAAAAAATTGCTCTTTTCACAACGAGCTTTTTCAGTGCATTTCTCTTTAAATGATAATGAGCTACTGCTGACTCCACCCCCTCTTCTGTTTTTTGTGTATTTGGTGGCACATTACCATTAAAAACAAAACTAATTCACCACGTCCTCAGTGGCTCTGATGTCGGGAGAAAATGAAGACTCTTACGTTCACTTTTACATCCAAATACAAAACATCGACATTGCTTATTGTTGTCGCTACAGCTACTCGAGCATGAAAAAAATTGCGCACAGTGTACAAATGGCTGAGGGTGGAAATATGCTAATGGGACAGTCCATCAGTGGTTGTGGGCGGAGCCTGAGCAATATGACATCATACTGCTCAAAAAATCAAAAGGGCTTGATAATTGAGAACGGTTACCTTTTTTAGGGATTTAAAAAAGGATTGAATGGGTGGTTGTTTCCACACTTACTCTTTTGCATCCGATGTCCTCTTTAAAATTAAGTGTGCTACATTTATTAATTATATACAAAGCTAACATTTAAAGCTACAGTTCTGTTGTGTCCTCAAAATTGTTTAAATGCCCACTGAAGTCTGTCATTTATTCTCTCACCAGGTGATTGAGGAGATTGTGGAAATGATGGAAAACTCACCAGATCCTGGAGAGACAGAGGAAGAGGAGGAGGATGATATCGGCGTGTCTTCCTCTAAAAGCAGCCCTTCACTACTGGAGGAGATCCGCATGCTGTCTCAGGCCTCCAACAACAACTGTTCCTATGAAGGTACTCGCTCAAACCTGCAATTAAAAAATGTATGTGAACCCCAGGGTGACCTTTAAAACCTTTCATAAATCTTCAGATGAAACTAGATGAAAAAAGTTTGGACAATAAAACAAATACTGCTTTAAAAGGGATAGCTCACCCAAAAATTTAAATTCTGTCATTAATTACTCACCCTCATGTCGTTTCAAACCTGTAAGACCTTTGCTCAACACAAATTAAGATATTTTTGATGAAATCTGAGAGCTTTCTGACCCTGCATAGACAGAAAAGCACCTGACACATTCAATGCCCATAAAGGTAGTAAGGATATCGTTAAAATAGTCCATGTGACATCTATGGAGGCTCAGAAAGCTCTCGGATTTTATCACATATATAGTAATTTGTGTTCCGAAGATAAACAAAGGTCTTACGGGTTTGGAACAACTTTATGAGTAAATACAAGCATGATGTCTGTCAGAAAAAAGTGTCATTATTTTAAGAAGTACCTTGATATTACCAGATCAAGGTCAATGTAAACATGCTCTACATCTTCCCAGGAAAAGAAACAGGTGCCTATTGAGTACACAGAGGTTTCTATTTTAAACTATGTTGTTTCAGCATTTCTTTATCCCACAGACTGATGAAACAGATCATGTTTTTGAAACCAAAGATGCAGACCAAAAACGAATGAAAAACAGCTCTCGTCAACTGAGAACTACACTAACGTTAAAGTACAACATTAGTCACAGTGTTGAAGTCAAGTGTTGCTCGCTTTGATCAAGTCTCAATGTTTATCATGCAGGTCTGAGGCTGATGCCAAGCTCGGCGCTGCTTGACATCTTGTGTCGGATGGAGGCGGCGATACGAGAGTATTCGGAGGAACTGGTGGCCCAGCTGGCCCGGAGGGACGAGCTGGAGTTTGAGAAGGAGGTGAAGAACACCTTCATCACAGCTCTGATGGAGGTCCAGAACAGACAGAAGGAGCAAAGGGAGCTGAGCAAGCGCAGGCGTAAGGACAAGGCCATGAGTCTACAAGGATCCACCCGCACTGAGAAGACAGGGACCATGCCTGCTAAAGTAAGTGTGTGGAAATTAACTGCATGATGTTTACCTTCATGCACAGACATCTCTCTCTGCGGTTAATGGATCTCGCCCCATTACTCTTTAGTTGCACTTAGCACTTACTGGAAGAGCAGAGGAAGCATTCCCCTGCAGTATGAGCTGCAAAGGCAATACCAGCTTCCTCTTACAGTAATGCCACTGTGATTCGATTACATCATGCAAGAACTGCTTCTCTGCGTCCACATCCTCCATGTTCTCATAGGGAGGAGTTGATCATTTTAGTCATTTTGTACACAGTGACTAGAGTTACTAAATGTGGCAAATTGTGAAGCTCAAATTTAATATGTTGTCTGCACCCTTTTACTCAGAAGCTAAGGATTTTAGCCAATGAAACTGAAAGGTTGTTGTTTTGTAAAAATGGGCTGTAGAAATATAAAATAGCATGCAATTATTATATAGCCATGTCATGGCTGATAATTCAGAAAATGGCTACTATTATTATTTTTTAAATTAATATTTTCTTAATATTAATTAATATATAAATATGTTTAATATTTATTATATTTAGATATTATTATATTATATTTAAATATTATATATTATTATATTATTTAAATTTTATTTATTATAATTTTTTTTTAATCATAATAGAAATTAAATTAATACTTACCACAAAATCAATCATAAGGGTACATTTTTTGAAATTGAGATTTATACATTATCTAAAAGCTGAATAAATAAGCTTTCCATTGATTAATTACTAATTAAAAATTAAGGTTTGATATATTTACAGTAGGAAATTTACAAAATATCTTCATTAAACATGATCTTTATTCTATTTTGACCCATACAATGTATTTTTGGCTATTGCTACAAATATACCCATGCTACCCTGTGGTCTAGGGTCACAAATAAATGGCATCACATTATAATGTACAGTAAATATATTGTAAAGATGGATATTATAATATTTATCTGTGGATACTTAAATACAAAGTAATTCCAGAATTTTTTCCATCATTTCTAGATCCCCAGTTAAATTCTATCAGCTATTTTCTCAAGTTCAGCGTAGGATGTGTGCACTTGAGAGATGCAGGGCTGTACAGAATGTGAGCAGAAGATACTTAATATTTTATGTTTTAATGTTTTCCAGCGTTTTAGCATGGAGGGTCTTTCCAACATCCTGCAGACAGGCATCAGACAGACCTTTGGGACCTCAGGGACAGAAAGACAGGTAAGAAGGAGCATTTCAGTTAATGTTCTGAACTAAACTTGCATATATAAGAATATGATCTGATTGTTTTTTCATATTTATGTTCAACAGTACCTAAACACAGTCATCCCATTTGAGAAAAAAGGGACTCCTCCATCTGTGGATGACTTGCAAATGCTCACAAAAAGTATGTGTATTGAATTGCGCTCACGGCATATTAAAATTGAGTCAAGGTGAAACCAACTTTTCTGAAGAAATCACCATAATATTTAATGTTTATTTTATTTTATTTAACATTTGCTAATATTGATTTGTAACACTTTACATTAACAAACAATAAACAATACATGTATTACACTATTTATTAATCTTTGTTAATGTTAACAAAAAAATACAGTTGTTCATTGTTTGTTCATGTTAGTTCACAGTGCATTAACTAATGTTAACAAACACAACTTGTGATTTTAATAAAGCATTAGTAAATGAAATTACTGAAATTAACATTAACTGAGATTAATAAATGCTGTAGAAGTATTGTTCATTCTTAGTTCATGTCAAATAATGAACCTTATTGTAAAATGTTACCCTTTAATACTTAAAATCAAATAACAACAATTTTAGGCCATCAAAGAAAGAAAAGTGACCATTAATTTAACTGAAATTGTTTTTCAGTTCTTTATGCCATGAAAGAAGACAGTGAGAAGGTCCCAACCCTCCTGACTGACTATATACTAAAAGGTAAATCTGACTTTTAAACCTTTTCTCTATAATTAGAACTTTTTAAAAATTATTTTGTATTATTATTTTTTTAATGATGTTTTAAATTATACTTGGATAGGTTATGGTGCTTTTAGTTGTCATTATTTATATTTAGTATTATTATTTTGTTTAAGAAATTTTAGATAAACTGTGGCTCTTAAAGAAGAAGTTCTCTTCCAGAACCAAAATTTACAGATCATTTACTGACCCCCTTGTCCTCCAAGATGTTCATATCTTTCTTTCTTCGATCCCAGGAAAGTTAAAGTTATTTTCTAAAGTTATTTTCTAATAAATGTATATGTTTTTTAACCTCAAATGCTTGTCTAACTCTGCGTGAACTCTGTGCATTCCGGTTCAAGACAGTTAGGGTGTGTCAAAAAACTCCCATCTCATTTTCTCCTCTAACTTCAAAATCATCCTACATCGCTGCAGAAGTACTGACCCAGTGTTTGCAAAGTGAACGTACAAGGAGGGTCAAACGCCCTTTACAAAAAAAGGGTAAAACAGTGATGTAGGATTTTGAAGCTGGAGGAGAAAATGAGATGGGAGTTTTTCAACCTACCCTAACTGTCATGAACCAGAATACACAGAGTAGAGCTAGACAAGACGAGTGTTTGAGGACCCTTCTTCCTTGGCTGGGATCATTTAGAGCCCTTTGAAGCTGCATTTAAACTGCATTGTTCAAACTCGCGGGCACCATAGAAGTAGGGCTGTAATCAACCAAAGAAAATCTTGGTCGACTGAAGTCCAGAAACTTTCGACTAAAAGTCGACTAAAAATGACGTTGTGGAGGGAAAAAAACGTACATTACATTAATTAGATACCTACTGTACTCAGTACTTGGTAGCCTTGTTGTCTGCCTAAATTTATTATAAATAAACATAAAAAACTTTTTGAAGTATATTTAATCGTTTTTTACCTAATTATTTTGCACTGAAATGAGTCTGACACGCGAGTCTGTCGTCTCTGACAGCGGTGCATCACGTGCACCTGCGCAATATCATAGCCTGTGATTTCTGAAAACAGTACTATGTTGTCAACTAGTGATATCACAAGAACTTTTGAGGAATGTGCAACATAATTTAGAAAATTATTTTAGTCATATGTTATAAGTATAACTGTCAGACACTATCATTTCAGACGCTCTGCGCAGCTCGCACAGAGCAAGGCTGAACATTAGAGCTCAGCTACGCGGCTGAGACACGAATAGACTTAACAATTCCTTCCGTGATATTATTTTTCCGTTTGGATGAGGGGCCGTTCACATGTCGATGCTTTCTTCCTAATGTCAACAAAGCGCTCGGGCGCTTGCTCTCCGGAAGCGTCTGCCGTTTCTAAGCAACCATCAGCTGCGCTCTAGCTCCAAGCCTATATGCGTCTCATGCATTGTTGCTTCTATTTGCGTCAAAATAATGGAGGCTTGACAAATCATAAAGTTCAGAAAATCCTTGGACCACAATGATGAGCTGTTTCTGCTGAGGTTTCAATGTAACGGAAAAACGTGAGGAAGCTGATGAAGCGGAAAAAACGAGCGCGTCGCACCGCGTGCGCGTCGCGACCACGTCGCTTCCATTATGCGCGCGCAAGACGCGCATCTACATTTGAAATAACTAACTTGATCGCGCAAAAGACGCTACATGTGAACGGCCCCAAAAGCCTACTTATCTGTCTCTCTTCTCCAGTGGGTTGGGCTAATCCAAAAAAGTGAAAACAATGGGGGTGTTCTGAAAACAGACTGTTCCCTGTGAAACAGGGGTGCTCTGAAAACACCCCCATTAGCAATTAGTGCTTTCCACCTGATGAAATAAGCACGGCCAAACTGATGAAATGAGCGCGGCAAAAAATCGACCAATCAGAATTTTGGTCGAACCAGACCGTATCGACCAATTAATCGACTAATCGACTGGGACGTTACAGCCCTTAGATAGAAGTCCACTATATAGAGAAAAATCCTAAAATTCTTTCCTCAAAAAACATAATTTCTTTATGACTAAAGAAAGAAAGACATGAACATCTTGGATGAAAAAGGAGTGAGTAAATTATCTGTACATTTTTGTCTGGAAGTGAACTTCTCCTTTAAATAGGCTACAAGTTAAAGACATTTTACCAGCTAGGAATTGTCTGGATTCACAGAATATCACTATCCTCCAGCTCTAAATATTCTCATAAATAACGCACTTGAGGTATTTTAGTATCATTCAGTATCGAGTTCTTTCTAATATTTTGAATTAGTTTTAATTTTTATTTCTTTTCTGTTGTCATTTTTATTTTAGTTAAAGTTTTAGTAATTTTGTTGTGTTTTTGTAATTTTTTTTGGTTTTGTTTTTATCTATATAGTATTTATTAATTTTAATTTCAGTTTTAGTTATTTTAGTGCATCGAGTTCAACCAAATGAGATGAGAAATTTTGCTTTGGCAACTAGCAGATTTCTTTCAAGTAACAAAACATTTTTTATGGTTTTAGTTTTAGTTAACTATAATAACCCTATAGTACAGTATGTAAATGTATAAGAAGTACATTGCCGTTCAAAATTTAGGATCAGGATGGAAGACTTGTAATGTTTTTAAAGAAGTCTGTTTTTCTCATCAAGGCTGCATTTTTTTGACAAAAGTACTGAAAAAAAACAACTGTTTAATATTGTGAAATGTTATTACAATATAACATAATAGTTTCTATTTTAATATACTTTAAAATATAATCTATTCCTGTGATGCAAAGTTGAGTTTTCATCAGCTATTACTCCAGTCTTCAGTGTCACATGATCCTTCAGAAATAATTCTAATATGCTGATTATTAGAATTATCTATGTTGGAAACAGCAAAATATGTTTTTTTTAAACCTGTGATACTTTTTTCAGCGTTCTTTGTTGTATAAATGTTTAAAAAAAACGGCATTAATTCAAAATAGTAATCTTTTCTAAAAAAAGTATAAGTCTTTGCTATAACTTTTTATAAATTTAACACATCCTTGCTGAATAAAATTATTAATTTCTCTAAAAAAAAAAAAAATTACTGACCCCAAACTTTTGAACGGTAGTGTATATTGTTAAGAAATATGTCTATTTTAAATAAATGGTGTTATTTTTAACTTTATTCATCAAAGAATCCTAAAAAAAAAGTATCACAGGTTCCAAAAAATATTAAGTACCACAACAGTTCAACATTGATAATAAATCAGCATATTAGAATGATTTCTGAAGGATCATGTGACACTGAAGACTAGAGTAATGATGCTGAAAATTCAGCTTTGCATCAGAGGAATAAATTCGTCATAATAATAATATTTCACAATATTACATTTTTGTCTGTATTTTTGATGAGCAACACAGATCCCACCTTTAAATGGCAGTGTACATATACAGACATTTAGTAGTGTTAAAACCATTAACTTATTATCACGTCTCCATCCTGCAGTTTTGTGTCCTACCTAAAGTCCTGAGCGTGATGTGCTGATGGTGAGACTGCGGAGAGGTCGGATGTCTCCGTTTGTCCTCTCTCAGTTCTCCGGCCCAGCTGCATGAGCTCCCTTATCCAGTATCAGCGAGGGACCCTGAACATCTAACCATCCTTCTCTTGCTTATCTAATGACCTTTGACCTTGCTCATCTCACTGCCCTTCCTGTATTCACATATCCACGAGGTTCATACCACAGCGCCTGGTGCTTTACATGTTTTCTACTACGTACGTTACAACGGGCCAAAAGCCATATGGAACGTGTAAGGGTAACAGGTGAACTATAATCAGTTTAACTCTACAATCAGGTAATATTTTTATTTTTAAATATACGCCTTACATAAGGCATTTTACATCTTACTTGATCATTCACATCCGTTCTGAACACAGGTGACGATGAGAAGGGCATTATTCACAATCTTCTTAAGGCGTAGATGCATCGATTTGAGAGCACATTTGAAAATAATCCATCCATACTTTCTGCTTTTGCCGTTTTAGTATTGTGGCTTCATTTCAGCCGAGGTTGGTTGAAAATAAAGCATGTTTTAGTGTTCTACATTAATGCCAAGTTATAGGGAGAAACCTTGTGACTTTTTTTATTTTGGGTAACCTGATTTTGTTTTCATCCTATGTATGAAATATTCAGTTCTACATAATGTGGTTTCTTTGACGATCCATTTGGCTAATTCAAACTTTTTTTTACTTAACATTAACTGTCATTCATGCCTTGTGCTTACATCTTAATTGTATATATTTCTTATTTACTAAGGGACATGGAGGAATGTGAAGTATTGCTGAGTTATAATTCCAATAAATGTCAAACCCTGTCAAAGCCTGAATGACTGTTTCATTGTAATACCATAACACGCCACTAGAGGTCAGTCAGATGCAGGTTATTACAATTCATCGTACAAGATGGTTTGCAACAACGTTAAAGGTGAATGTTTTGAGGCGTTTAGTTTAATACTGTACTTTTAAAAAGTAAAATTAAATTCAAACATGTACACATAAAGACTGGTGACACCAAAACTGTTGATAAGACAATTACTCTTCGTTTGGAAAAAAGTTTCCAGGCAGAGTCATGTAGATATTTGAGTGACTTTTCTTTCTGTTAAATTAATATTGTTTATTATTTAGTGATATTTGTCCCCTGGAACTGATGGACATATGATTTTCCAATAAACTGTTGTTCATGTATGTCTAATACTTATGTCTGAATCTAACTGATTGAATCACAATATCTGAAATATATCAAATGTTAGATAAAAACAGGAGTTCCTTTTTGCTAATTTTAAATGTGAAACCATCGTCACTGTCACGTTAGCTTGTCTTTAGCCATATAACTTAGTCTGACCCTGACTAAATGCTACAAAGCTTGTGGTTATTTATATTACGTAACGCGTTAGGTTATCTTTTCCCAAATATTATTATTAATGGGTCACCAGAAATGTCCTAAAGCACTAGTTATAAAAGTATCTTACCTTCTGCACTCTGACTCTTCTTCAAGCAAGTCTTCTTAACCGTTGGCATGTTCAGTTTAAAACGCAAACCGCGCGAAAATATAATAGGCTACGCATGCTGTACCTTTTTAATCTTTATGAGGACTTTTTTCCAACATCAAAAAACATTAATTTACTTATTACTAAGCAATTTGGATGACAACAAACACATACATGATATGTTAGATATCATACAAAATAAAGTTGTTTTTTTTTTTTTTTACATTTTATGTTGCTGCCTTATGTTAAACTGCTTTAAATTACTTTTTCACCACATCAGTCTACACTCCCTACAGCATAATGGCAAAGCAAAAAAAACAAACAAACAGATTTTTTACATCTTTGCAAATTTATTAAAAATAAAAACTTAAATAATTCCATTGCATAAGTATTCATACCCTTATCTGGAACACTTGAAATTTAGCTCAGCAGCATTCATATGCCTTGTAGATGTTACTACACTTCAAATAAAGTTAACATGTGGCAAATTCATTTGAATAGTTATGATTTGGAAAGGCACATGTCTTAATAAAATGTCTTACAGCTGAAAATGCATATCAGAGCTAAAACCAAGCCCTGAGGTAAAAAAAAAAGAAAAGAAAAAAAACTGTATAGAGCTCAGAAACAAGATTGGATCAAGCCACACATCTGGGGAAGAGTTCAGAAGAAAAAAAATCTGCTGCACTGAAGGTTCACAGAAGCAGGTAGTCTCGATTACCCTCAATGGAAGAAGTTCGAAACAAACCAGGACTCTTCCTAGAACTGGCCTCCTGGCCAAACTGACCAATTGATGGAGAAGGGCCTTGGTTAAAGTGGTGACCAAGAACCTCATGATCACTCTAGTTGAGCTCCATGATTACATATGGAGATTGGAGAAACTTACAGAGGGACAAACATCACTGCAACACTCCACCGACCTGGTGGCATATATGATATATGGTCTGATGAATCTCAATTCCAAGCATCATGTTTGAAGGAAACCAGACACTGCTTGCCACCTTAAGAGTACCATCTGAACAGTAAAGTGTGCTGGTAACAGCCTCATGCTGTGGGGCTGTTTTTTTAAGTGGGAGGGACAGAGGGACTTGTCAGAGTAGAAGAAAAGCTCAATGCACCAACATATTGAGATAGCCTTAATGAAAACTCAGTCCAGAGCATTCAGAACCTCAGACTGGGCAGAAGGTTTACCTTTCTACAGGACAATGGCCCTACGCACACAGCAAGAGTGGTTTATAGACAACTCTGTAAATGGCCTTGAGTGGCCCAGCCAGAGCCTGGGCTTGAACCCAACTAAATATTTCTGGAGAAACTTGAAAATGTGCATCTGCCCTCATCCAACCTGACAGAGGTTTGTGAGAAGAAGAATGGCAGATAATTGCCAAATGCTGATGAGCAATCATATCCCAAAAGTCTTGAGGCTATAAAGGTGCTTCAGCCAAATACTTAAGGGAAAAGCAAACCAAAATAGTCAAGGGTATAAATACTTAAGCAGTTTACTTATTTCAGTTTTTTTATTTTTATTAAATTCACAAAGTTGTGACAATTCTGTTTTTGCTTTGTCAGTAGGGTGTATGGAATGCAGATTGATGAGATTTTTAATTTTTTTTAAGCAGTTTAACATAAGGCAGCAACATAAAACATGAAAAAAAATTAAGGGGTATGAATAATTTCACAAGGCACTGTACATGAAATGACAACAAAAATATATGTTAAATTCAAGACTCTACAGAACATTACCACTATATTACCTTGTACAGTAAATGAACAGACTGCATTTTTACAGCCAGTTTCTTTTAATCAAAAATATGAATACAAAGTGTTTGACAGTAAATGTCCTATGTACAGAACAGTTTGAGGTTGTCCAGTCTGTAGATGACAAATAGGCTAGATTGACATAGTGTTAGAAAGGCCGGGTTAATGCGCATGCGCTACCTTTGACCTGTGCGTATGTGTAGGAGGAGCGAGAATGATTCAGCAGGAAAGTGCAAGGACTGTGCGTGTTGAAGTGTGCGTCACTGAATAAAAGTAAGCTATTTGTTTATCATAATAGTGATAATTGTTAGTTAAACAGTTTATTATGAGTGTGAATATTGTATTCTTCTGTTAGTAAGTGATTTAAGCATTTATCCGAGTTAATTGCGTATCTAGCACGTTAAATGTGCCTTGCCGTCATTATCATAATGACTGAAGTTCTCATGGATAACGTAATAATGCAAACGAACGTCAGATTTGTGTTCTCCTGTATGTTACTGTATATTAGTAACTGGATCGCTGTTAATTTGAAGCTTATGTACACAGTGTTCGTGCCGACGTGCAGTTTATGTAAATTACCTCAGGAACGGTTTTGATAATGAAAGTGTTCGCCATCTCTAACCACAAGGTGGTAGTGTTGTTACGAAGTTTAATTGATGTGTATAAAGTTTAAGTCTCTGATAATAGTTAACCTGAACATTCAATAAGAAGTTAAGCATTTCATGTGAATGTCTTTGGAATAATATTTCTGGAACATTTAACTAAATCTACCTCTTATTCCTTTTGTATTGTAGACCACACACACTCACGCATATAAGCTCAACAAATACCTTTCTAGTAACCTGTAAAGCCCGTGTACAGCTGTGTTGTGTGCATCTTGGTTGGAAATTACTTCTGTGCTAAGAGACATTAAACTCTTTGGACGAAACTGATCAGACCCTGTGTTTTGACTGACACCCCTTGAGGAAAGCTAGATATCACACCTCACCTAATACAGTCCTTTCAGTTTGACTCCAAAACATTGGTCCTTCGAGCCGGATCTGGCATTCCTCATGGACAAAGAATTGATCAGTAGCAACATGCAACCAGAAGAAGCGGCTGCGCCTGTTGTAAGACCTAAACGTCATGTCCATCCTCCTGCATACCTTAAAGACTTTGACCTCACGACTGTACGTCAAAGACAAGTCAGTCAGCCAGTATTCCCTCACACAACACAGCGTTCACAAGGGCTTGGAGATGCTGCAGAGAACATCCCTGCACCTTCTTCTAGAGTATCGAGTCCTGTAAGTCAATTCCCATGGGACACTTTGGATGAATGGCCAGTTGCCTACCAGAAGGAACATTCCTTTCAAAATGTGGATGACACTAACCTGCAGCCACCTTGTGCCAGTTATGCCTCAGTGCAACCTATTCACTATCCTCAGCCTTCTCCATATCACCGTCCATGGGAAGTACAGCAGCCTACTCCACTATCACAGACATCTTACACTACACCGGATAGGCCACCCATGCATCATGAAACTGTATCCTACCATCAAGGGGCCACATTGTCTCCATCAATGCTTCAGCCCACGTATGGTCAGCGACAACAGACAGCCTGCTCAACCGCACCATCCCTGAGGACACCCCAGCCCTTTCCGATTATGACGAGAGGCTCCGCACATATTGTGAATCAGGGGACTGTCTATCAGAATCTGCCCAACCCAGCAGAGGAAAGCACTGTTGATCCTCATAGTGACTCTAACATGCTAGACATTATAGGAAAGATGATGGGTGAACTTCAAATCATGAAAGATCAGATCCTGGCTGCCACACCTATTAGACCACAAAATAATCCAGCCCAGTGGGGTGACTGCAGCTACCAAAGTCCCACTCCTTTGCAGCACCCTGAGGCAACCAGTTTCACTCCTTATCAGAAAAGAGCTCAGCCATTATCCAGTCATCATCCAGAAATTCCTGTCTCTCCTCAGTATTCAAGAACATTGTATGAGCACCCTAGAGAGACCTTTACACGTCCTGAACAGGTGTTTTTCCAGTCCAAGCAGTCCATTGGGCCAAAGCCAACACAGAGATCTCCTTATTCTTTGAATATGACGAATCCTGCAGCACAAGAAATCACATACCGAGGTCCAATGCCAACCATACCATACTTTATCACCAAAGACCCCAGTGAGTTTACACGGTTGAAGATAGCCCTTGAGAACCTCTTACCACGTGATTCCACAGAACTGTTCAGATACCAAATCTTGTTGGATCATCTGAGACTAGATGAAGCACGCTTGGTAGCAGACTCCTACCTCAATTCAGCATCCCCTTACTCAGATACCATGGCTGCTCTGGACGAAAGGTTTGGTCAACCGCACAAGTTGGCACTAAAGAAGATAGCCAAAGTGATGGATTCCCCAGACATCAGGCGGGGTGATACTGAGGCATTTGACAAGTTTGCATTGCAGATAAGGGCTCTAGTTGGTATGTTGCAGACACTTGGCGATAAAGGTGAAGCCGAGCTTCAATGCGGGTCACATGTAGAGAGACTACTGAGTAAGTTACCTGTTGAGATGAGATCAGGATTCCGAAGACAGATGTACCACCGTCCTGGATCAGTGTATAACCTTCGTGAATTCTCTGAGTGGTTGCAGTATGAGGCCTGGTGCCAGAGCAGTGAAGCACAGGTCAGTTACAAAGGCCAGAGAGTGGAGCAGAAATCAGAGCGCAGACGAGAAACAAACCCAGCTGCCCGTTCAGCCACCATCCTCCATGGAGCTAATGACACTGTTGTGTTGGCACCTGCTGAGCCATCTCAAGCCAAGCCAGCTAGAGTGGAGACCAAAGTTCCACCTAAAGCCTTTTGCCCCTACTGTGATAAAGAGGACCATTATCTCAGTCAGTGTGCCACCTTCAAGTCCTTCAGTAAGCAACAAATGATAGACTGGATCAAAACTAATCATCGTTGCTGGCGTTGTGGGCGGACCCACCAGGCAGCTCAGTGCACACTTAAGAAGCCTTGCAGTATCTGCCGTGGAAAGCATCTGCAAATCTTGCATGAGGTCAACACAAAGGGTACCAAAGAAGATTCCTGCCTTGTCAGCTCAACTGCTGAGACCCTATACTTGGATAGACCTACTGATTGCAGACGTGTTCTCCTCAAAGTCATCAGAGTCTTGCTACGCTATGGAGGTAAGACACTCGACACCTATGCCGTCATGGATGACGGGTCTGAGCGGACTATACTTCTCCCTGCTGCCGCCCAGGAGCTCGGAATACAAGGCCAAGCTGAAAGCATAGCTTTGCGGACAATTCGCCAAGAGGTGCAGACTGTCAGTGGTGCATCAGTTTCCTTTCACATATCTCCTGCAGATCAGCCTAAGAAGATGTTTAAGATTGCCGCAGCATTCACCGCCAAACGCCTTGGTCTGGCTAACCATTCGTATCCTTTGAGCATACTTAAGAGATACAAGCACCTGAAAGATCTTCCCCTGCAAGCCTTTGAAAGGGTATGTCCTCTACTGCTCATTGGGGCTGATAATACCCACCTGATAACACCAATACAACCTGTCCGTCTTGGCCCACCTGGTGGTCCCGCTGCCATCAAGACAAGGCTTGGATGGACCCTGCAGGGACCAGTCAGGCTCCTGGAGACTCAGTTACAGCCACAACAGTGTCTTTTCTTGTCTCTTACCCCTGCAGAATTGGAACTCAAACGAGATGTTGAGAAATTATGGCAACTCGATGTTCTGCCCTTTCGATGTGAGAAGCAGGTCACGAGATCCAGGGAGGATCGCCAAGCCATTAACCTTTTAGAGACCAGGACGTCTCGGGTGGAGGTAAATGGGATATTACGCTATGCGACACCCTTGCTGCGCAAGAAGGATTTCCCCTTTTTCAGTGCTCCAAAGGAGGCAGTAATGCCAAGCCTCAGGAATATGGAGCGACGACTGATCCAAACTCCAGAGAAAGCAGCTGTATACAGCACTGAGATAGAGAAGTTGGAACGGAGTGGTGCAGCTTCTAAACTCATTACAGATGGAGGTACTGGAACAGGAGAGTCTTGGTACATCCCACACCATTTAGTCAGCCATAATGGTAAGGACCGTGTTGTGTTCAACTGTTCCTTTCAGTATAAAGGATTGAACCTGAATGATTTCCTGTTGCCTGGTCCAACCCTGAGCCCCTCTCTCCTGGGTGTCTTACTTCGCTTTAGAGAACATAGCGTAGCCATCAGCGGTGACATCCGTGGGATGTTTCACCAGGTCCTGCTGTTACCTGAGGACAGGCCCCTCCTGCGCTTTCTCTGGCGTGGCATGAGACGAGATGAACCACCAGATGTTTACGAATGGCGAGTACTGCCGTTCGGCACCACGTGCAGTCCATGCTGTGCATCCTTCGCCCTTCAAAGACATGTCTTGTCGCACAGCACTCCAGATGAAGATGTGAGACATTCCGTGGAGAGATGCTTCTATGTGGATAACTGTCTCCAGAGCTTACCATCTGCTCAAGAGGCAAGACAGTTACTGGACAAACTTCGTGAGCTGCTGGCAACTGGAGGGTTCGATATTCGTCAGTGGGCCAGCAATGTGCAAGAAGTCGTCAATCACTTGCCAACAGAAGCCAGATCTTCGAAGCTAGAACTGTGGCTTGCACATGATAAAGTAGATCCACGTGAATCAACCTTGGGACTGAGCTGGCACTGTGAGTCAGACAACCTAGGATTCAAGCACAGACCCGTTGATTATGGAGCTCTGACAATGCGGAACATATATCGTGTGCTAGCGAGTCAGTATGATCCCCTTGGTATCATTCTTCCCTTCACAACTCGTGCAAAGCTGATTGTCCAGCAGCTCTGGGCAAAGAACAGAAACTGGGATGACCCACAGCTTCCTGAGGACCTTCAACGAGCATGGAAAGTGTGGGAAGCTGAGCTTCAGTATTTACCTCATGTAGTACTTCCTAGATGCTACACCCCATCCAAAATGGACCACCCTGCAGTCACACATGAGATACACATCTTTACTGATGCTTCAGAGAAAGCGTACGGGGCAGTCACTTACCTACGCTCTGAAGATCCTAGTGGGAGAATACACCTTTCCTTTCTCCTGGCCCGGTCCCGTGTTGCCCCACGTAAGCAGTGCTCAATACCCAGACTGGAGTTGTGTGCTGCTCTTGTAGGAGCGCAGTTGGCCAAACTTGTTACAAATGAGCTTACCTTGAAGGTCCAGAAAGTCACTTTCTGGACAGATTCAACAACTGTCCTCCACTGGCTACATTCCGAATCATGCCGCTTCAAGGTATTTGTGGGTAACAGAGTGGCGGAGATTCAAGAATTAACAGACCTAAAGGCATGGCGCTACATCGACTCCGCCAGGAATCCTGCGGACGATATCACCCGAGGTAGGAATCTGAAGGACCTTACTGAAAGCAATCGATGGACCCAGGGACCAGAATTCCTCCTCCAACCTCAAAGTAATTGGCCATCACCCCCAGCCATGCACAGCCTGGAATCTGATAATAATGAGGAGCTAAAGCGAGGTACTTTCTGTGGCATGATTAATTCAGCACCACAGAATGCAGATGGTAGCAAATTTAGCACCTGGAAAGACTTGGTTGAATCGGTGGCACAGGAGCTGCATGGGGCGGCAGAACAGAGTGGTTCTCCTCCAGCCAGTACTTACCAAGATGCTGAGCTGATTGCACTGAGAAAGGCCCAAATGGACAGTTTTCCCGATGACTATCAGCTATTAAAGAGTAGTAAGCCTGTTCATTCTAACAGTCGACTCCTTTGCCTCTCTCCAGAGTTCGATGAAGCCAGCGATCTAATCCGAGTTGGAGGACGATTGAGACGCACAGAGGGTCTTGATCCTGACGCAGTACACCCAATTGTATTGGATCCCAATCATCCCAACACCCGTTTACTCATCAAAGATTATGATACCCGCCTTTGCCATCCAGGATCGGAACGAGTGTTTGCAGAGCTACGCCGAAGGGTATGGATCTTGAGAGGCAGAGAAGCTGTAAAGAAACACCAGCGAACATGCCTTGAATGCTGTAAATGGAGGTCAAAGCCAGCTTCACAGAAAATGGTAGATCTTCCTCCATCTCGACTTCGATTATTTAAACCAGCATTCCATTCAACTGGAATGGATTGTTTTGGACCCTTAATGGTCAAAGTGGGACGTCGAACAGAGAAGCGATGGGGCCTTTTATTCAAATGCATGACCACTCGGGCTGTGCACCTCGAGGTCCTGACATCGATAGACAGTGATGCCTTTCTCATGGCATTGCGACGGTTCATAGCTCGACGTGGGAAACCCGCAGAGTTATATTCGGACCAAGGCACCAACTTCCGAGGGGGTGAGACAGAGCTTAAAGAGGCATTTCATCAGCTCAGTCAGGATCTACAGCAGCGGCTAGCTAAGCAACAGATCAGCTTTCATTTCAATCCTCCCTCTGCTCCACACTTTGGAGGTGTGTGGGAACGAGAGATTCGTTCAGTCAAGGCTGCACTTTACACCACCCTGGGATCAGAAACAGTGACCGAAGAAGTTCTTCAAACTGTCCTCACAGAAATCGAGGCCATCTTAAATGCCAAACCACTTGGGTACGTATCAGCGGACATTGCTGATTTAGATCCGATCACCCCAAACTGTCTTCTGATGGGGCGGCCAGACAGTTCCCTGCCCCAAGTTATCTATCCAGTATCTGAACTTCTTGGAAGACGGAGATGGAGGCATTCACAGGTGTTGGCTGACAGATTCTGGACAGCCTTCATAAAGCACTACTTACCAGGATTGCAAACCAGAGGGAAGTGGCATCATCCATCAGCAAACATCAAACCTGGAACAGTCGTTATGTTGGTTGACCCCCAGATGCCTCGCTCATTCTGGCAGATTGGTAGAGTACTGAATGTCTTCCCTGGGGCCGATAATCGTGTACGAACAGCGGAGATACAGATAAAGGACAGAGTTTACACAAGGCCAATAACCCGCCTAGTTGTACTGCCAGAAATCCCTGATGAGGTGGACAACATTCCTGTCAGTGACTGAGACTGTACAATGTCGGCCTTTCAATCGTGCAAATTTGGACCCAAATTTGGGGGCGGCAGTGTTAGAAAGGCCGGGTTAATGCGCATGCGCTACCTTTGACCTGTGCGTATGTGTAGGAGGAGCGAGAATGATTCAGCAGGAAAGTGCAAGGACTGTGCGTGTTGAAGTGTGCGTCACTGAATAAAAGTAAGCTATTTGTTTATCATAATAGTGATAATTGTTAGTTAAACAGTTTATTATGAGTGTGAATATTGTATTCTTCTGTTAGTAAGTGATTTAAGCATTTATCCGAGTTAATTGCGTATCTAGCACGTTAAATGTGCCTTGCCGTCATTATCATAATGACTGAAGTTCTCATGGATAACGTAATAATGCAAACGAACGTCAGATTTGTGTTCTCCTGTATGTTACTGTATATTAGTAACTGGATCGCTGTTAATTTGAAGCTTATGTACACAGTGTTCGTGCCGACGTGCAGTTTATGTAAATTACCTCAGGAACGGTTTTGATAATGAAAGTGTTCGCCATCTCTAACCACAAGGTGGTAGTGTTGTTACGAAGTTTAATTGATGTGTATAAAGTTTAAGTCTCTGATAATAGTTAACCTGAACATTCAATAAGAAGTTAAGCATTTCATGTGAATGTCTTTGGAATAATATTTCTGGAACATTTAACTAAATCTACCTCTTATTCCTTTTGTATTGTAGACCACACACACTCACGCATATAAGCTCAACAAATACCTTTCTAGTAACCTGTAAAGCCCGTGTACAGCTGTGTTGTGTGCATCTTGGTTGGAAATTACTTCTGTGCTAAGAGACATTAAACTCTTTGGACGAAACTGATCAGACCCTGTGTTTTGACTGACACCCCTTGAGGAAAGCTAGATATCACACCTCACCTAATACAGTCCTTTCAGTTTGACTCCAAAACACATAGATTGACATAGATTGACATGGGTACAGGCAATAAAACATTTCTAATAAAATAAAGTGAAATAGTTTGTGCTTGAAAAACAGTCAGTTGCACTGTCGAGTACATACAATACAACATACTTAAAAAAAAAAAAAATACAGCAGTTGCTTAAAAAGCAAAATGTGGTAAAATAAAATAAAAAAATACATGGTTTTTGGCATATTAACAAATACGCTATTGTGATTTATCGTTTAGTCTGCTATACTTAAAGTGACCATGAAATGCCATTTTACTTTCGCAATATATCTTTCTGAGTAAAACAGGATGTTCAGTGACGTGCATTAAGAACATAAATAGGGTCAATTTTGAGTTCATGTTGAGTTCAAAACTAGAATCCCCTCATCAACAACCATCGAACAGGAACTCTTTGGTCTTGTATCCAGTATACCAGAAAAATCATGAACTAATTTGTTGCGAAATTTTAAAATTCGCAGCAAAATTATGAAATGACCACAGAGAAATAAATACCTTATTTACAGTAAGGTAAAGGAATGTATATAATAATAGTTTACATATTCAATACAATACATTAGTTTTAAAATATCATCATGGGGTATACAGAAACACTATATAAATTAAGATACCGCCAAGTTCTACACTTCTAAATTTAAAAAAAACCTAGCACACAAATTCTAAGAGATAACAACGCGGGTTTATTTCTAAACATTTGGCCAAAAACATTTAAAGGCAAATATAACAACTTAATATGTCACATTTTAAGTGATATCCTCGACATTCCCTTTAACAGATGCTGCTACCCTGTGACCCTGGACCGCAAAACCAGTCATATTTTTTTGAAATTGAGACTTATACACCAAATAAGCTTTCCATTGATGTATGGTTTGTTAGGATAAGACAATATTTGGCCGAGATACAACCGTTTTAAAATCTGGAATCTGAGGTTGCAATTAAAAAATTTAAAAATTGAGAAAAAGCTGTCCAAATAAAGTTCTTAGCAATGCACATTACTAATCCAATTTTTTTTTAAAGTTTTAATACATTTATGGTAAGAAATTTACAAAATGTCTTTATGGAACATCTTTACTTAATATCCTAATGATTTTTGGCATAAAAGAAAATTGTATTTTGACCCATACAATGTATTTTTGCCTATTGCTACAAATATACCCATGCTACTTATGACTGGTTTTGTGGTCCAAACAAAATAGCTTACTTCCGCATTGCAGAATACATCAAGACCGCATATGTATTAAACACAGTAAACGTAATTATTCATGTGGAGTGTCTGTAAATAATATGGAATAGACCTTTCATTTGTTTTCATCAAGGCAAGTTAGCATCTTTAGTTTGCAAAAGAACAATCAGTAAAGCAGTAACAACAAAAAGAACACAAAAAAGTTAGTTTTTTTGGTCATTGTCTTTTTCTGTTGATCAAGTTCCACTTTATAGAAAGTAGAGGCTTTTCTGTAATACTTTGAACAGTAAAAAAACTATAAAACAATAAAATGAGCATCTTTACATATATTTGCTTACATTTTTTATATTTAAAATGTAAATAAAGAAAATTACATCATACGGTTTCCATACAGAGGCAATAAGCTTATCGATTCCAATTCATCCTTTCTAATGTGCTTGAGTTTGTGGGACCGCAGACATGATGTCTCTTTTTCTCTTTAGAGATTTAGCAGAAATGGTCTTACACCAGAGAGCCAGCCTGGTTTTGCGCTGGCACCATAATGGGTACCCCTCCCATGCGGGAGATGTTGGCAGCAGTTACGGTTGTGGGCAGCACGGGCGGACGTGGAATCTGAGGCTGGGCAAAGGCTGGCCGGGGCACTGAGGTGTGCTGGGAGCTTCCATTGGTGCTGGGGGGTCCCGAGGGTCCACGGGGCAGGCTGGGGTTGGTGTTGTAGCCTGGCAATGAGCGCTCCAGGGTGGAGTCAGCTGGAGGCTGGGAGCGGTAGCCGGCTGTGCTGCCAGTGGCTGTGAGGATGGACGCGGTGTCGGACTGAGGGTAATGGTGGTGGTTCTGGGTGTCTCGTGGGTAAGTGCTGGTGTGAATGGAGGATAGAGTGCCGTTTTTAGAAATTATGTCAGATCCAGTGCCACTCTTGGCCCATGAGACGCGCTTGGGAGCCTGAGCATCTTCTCTGTAACATAAAAAAACACTTAGTGTCTATGCAAGTTAGAAATGAGTAAATCAATTAATAAATCACAATGATCATACTTGATTTCATTGGCCAAATCTTCCTCAGCGTCTTTCCGTCTTGTCCATAAGAAGATGAGGAAGACAATGATCAGGACGAGAGCCACAATACAACCAACCGTAACACCAGCGATCATCCCAGCATTAGTCGCTGTGCAATAGGAAAAGGAAAAATTAATCTATGCCTTTTAATTTACAATCTTATTTTTATCTTCAGATGACTTAAATGTCTAATTTATTTCTGAATTTCAGACAATCGTTCAGAAATCATTCTAATATGCAGATTTGCTGCTCAAGAAACATTTCTAATAGTCAGTGTTCAAAACAGTTGTGCGACTGAAATTAATTTCATGTAAACATACGCTACCAGTCAAAAGTTTTTGAACAGTAAGATTTTTTAATGTTTTTTAAAGTCTCTTCTGCTCACCAAGCCTGCATTTATTTAATCCAAAGTACAGCAAAAACAGTACAATTTTAAAATATTTGTACTTTTTAAAATAACTGTTTTCTTTTTATATATTATTATAAAAAAAATGTAATGTATTCCTTTGATCAAAGCTAAATTTTCAGCATAATTTTCAGCATGATCCTTCAGAAATCATTGTAATATGCAGATTTGCTGTTCAAGAAACATTTATTTTTATTATTATTAGTATCAATATTTAAAACAGCTGAATATTTTTTTTAGGATTCTTTGATGAATAGAAAGATCCAAAGATCAGCATTTATCTGGTATAAAAAACGTTTGTAACATTATACAGTATGGAGTCGGTATAGATTTTTTTAAATACTTTTTATTTAGCAAGGATGCTTCAAACTGCTCAAATGTGATGATAAAGACATTTATAATGTTATAAAAGATTTCTATTTCAGATAAATGCTGTTCTTCTGAACCTTCTAGTCATCAAAGAAACCTAACAAAAAATCTACTCAGCTGTTTTCAAAATAATAATAATACAAATGTTTTTTTGAGCAGCAAATCAGAATATAAGAATGATTTCTGAAGGATCATGTGCCTGTAGTAATGATGCTAAAATCCCAGCTTTGAAATCACAGGAATAAATTACATTTTAAAATATATTCAAATAGAAAACACTTCTTTTTAATAGAAAAAGTATTTCAAAATTGTAGTATTTTTGCTGCACTCGTTCAAATAAATGCAGGCTTGTTGAGCAGAATAGAATTCTTAAAAATCTTAAAAACTTTTGACTGGTAGTGTAAATGTCTTTCCTGCTGCTTTTGATTATTTTTTTGATTAATGCATTCCTGCTTATTAAAAGTATTTATTTCTAAATAATTCTGAATGCTTATTTATGTGATGCGCAAACAACAGTTACGTACATGTGATGACCTCCAGGTTGATGTAGCACGTCTCCACTCCTGCAGTGTTGGATGCAGTGCACATGTATTTCCCTGACATATTACTGCTCAGATTGTTCAGTTTTAAAGTTCCTGCCGTTTCATCTATATTTACAAAAAGAATTCAGCCAGAGATTAGAAACATTCAAATATTTAAAACAGAGATCACAGAGTGTCACAGTAACTGATAAAATATTGCTAGCTGAATGCCAGCCATGTTTATCCAATATATCCAGGGATTTGATTCCAGTGACTCAAGAATTACATAACAAAGGTCAACAAATATATGGTTTTAAGGTTTAATCTCAGTCCAAATGCTTCCCTCGTCATGCTTAAGGGATTAGCTCAGTCAAAAATGAGAATTCTGAAATCATTTACTCACCCTTGTGATGTTCAAAACATACATAATTTACCTTTCTCAATGGAATACAAAAGATAAAAGTTATATGAATTTGAAACATCATTAGGGTGAGTACATTTTCATTTTTGGAGAAACATGTTAGGGATAGTTCACCCAAAAATGAAAATTCTGTCATTAATTAAGTCCTTTGTTCATTTTCCGAACACAAATTAAGATATTTTTGATGAAATCCGAAAGTTTTCAGACCATACATAGACAGCAATGCAACTGACACGTTCAAGGCCCAGAAAGGTAGTAAGGACTGATTGTTGACTACCTTTCTGTGCCTTGGACGTTGGTAGTACTACAGCTGTCTATGCAGGGTCAGAAAGTTCTCGGATTTCATCAAAAATATAGTTTTTTTGTTTTTGTGTTCTGAAGATGAATGAAGGTCTTATGGGATTGGAACCAAATGAGGGTGAGGAATTAATGAGAACATTTTCATTTTTCACTGAACCATCCCTTAAAGGCTAATAGAAAGGAGAATGAATACATTATTTCAACATATTTTTGTGTCTTACTTGGACACATAGATAGACTCACTTTGTGCCGGAGGGAAGAAGACCTCTGAGGTGGGGCTGGTCTTGGTCCACTTGTATTCCGGCGCTGGTTTACCATCATTAGAGTTACAAGCCAGAGTGATGTTCCCTTTAAGAGCAGGCCTTCCTTTAACTTGACAAACTGGCACTGAAGGGGGGACTGAAACAAAGACAGGACGGATCACGTGATATTAGAGTCTTTCTGGAAAACGCTGAGCGAAAGGATGGCCTGTGTCACAAAACAAGCATCTGACATCTACATAGACATGTGCAACACAGTGTGGCAGTAAGTACACACCTTTAACATTAAGGGTGATCTCTCCAATGAGTCCTTGGGCATCTGGGATGACGACCTGGCACATGTACTTCCCTGAATCTGATGCTCTGGTGTTGTTAATGTACAGAGACAGGTTCGTGTTGGGCATATTATGCATAAAACCGACTCGACCTGCAAACTGGGAATTGCTACGACTTAAGCCTCCACCGACGTATGAGATGATCTAAAGAAAGACAAAGAAGAGGGTGGGTATTAAATTTCTTTACATTATATATACAGTATATGTGACCCTGAACCACAAAAGCAGTCATAAGTGTCAGTTTTTTGAAACTGAGATTTATAAATTATATGAAAGCCGACGTATATGGTTTGTTAGGATCGGACAATATTTGGCCAAGATGCAACTATTTAATTCTGGAATCTAAGAGTGCAAAAAAATCTAAATATTGAGATCGCCTTTAAAGTTGTCTGAATGAAGTTCTTAGCAATGCATATTACTAATCAAAGCTATGATATATTTATGGTAGGAAATTTACAAAATATCTTAATGGAACATGATCTTTACTTAATATCCTAATGATTTTTGGCCTCTTTGCAAATAAATATTGCTTACTCAAAAGGTTGTAAATTTCAAAACCACTGTATTAAAACACACTGAATGACATAAGATCATCAATCTGTCAGAAGCAGGGATAGAATCTCTCAGTGGACAGGTCTAAAGGATTGATATCAGCTGATCCTTCAGTGTGCAGATTTAATTCCAATTGAAGAAAACGCAGGATAGAGGATTTCACAATCTGCAGATAATACGGTTTCTTACAGAGTAATGAGATGCTGTGTAATGCAAAATGAAAGACAACTGCTGCCAAGAGTGGACATTTCAATCACAGTATTATACTAGGTCTTAAGGTAAGATGGTCTGAGCTTGCAGGCAATATAGATATAGAACATAAAAGACAAAGTGATTCTGTGATGACAATGTTTGTATATGAGCATCCATCCTACATTATTTAACTGAATTAAAATAACAACAAAGTTTTTACATTTTTTTTGTTATAATCAGTCCAGAAGTCTCAGCCATTTAAAAGCCAAATCTTAACATGCACAGATGGTGCTAAATTTTCTGGCATCTGCACAAAAACTAATGAATGAGTGCAAGCCCCCCCCCCATAATACCGCACCATTTGAAAATCTAATTTGGGCTGACATAACATTATCAGATTTCATTATAAATCTATGCTGAATCCCTTCGCCGTACTGCACTGGAAACGTGTTCACATGAGTATTTGAGTATGTGTGATAATGAGGAGCGGGATTTCATCTGTGTGCACTCTTGACCTCTGGAACTCAAGAGCTTGAGTGATCAGGGACAGAGAGTGACCATTATACTGTAATACATCAGCTGCATGTCATGTTACATTCTGAACCACTATGAAAAAAAATCTATCATTATAAATTAATGATTTTTATAGAACTATGAAATCAGATTCAAAACAGACAATATATGCACATGACCCAAGATACTGCACTCCTTATATTGCTCAGCAACCTAGTTAATTAACTATATTGCTTATAAAGTCTTTATTACTGTATGATTATTAGCATTTATATTCCATAGTTTACAGAGTATTATATTTTACAATAATACAGTCTCTCATTTATTAAAAAAATCCCTTAATAATAATAAAAAAAATATAAATATTAGTTTTACTATGACAAACCTAAATTATGTTATTATTATTATTATTACTCCTACATTTTATGTAAATCTGACTACTCATTGTGTACTGTACACAACCTTTGCACTACATAGTTTATTTATATTTATATTTAATTTACAGTCAAAGTAGTTGACTAGGTATGCTTTAAATAAATAAAAGTGACAGAACACACATACACACATACACACATACACACACACACACACACACACACACACACACACACACATACACACATACACACATACACACACACACACACACACATACACACATACATACATATACATATATATATATATATATATATATATATATATATATATATATATATATTATTTAAATAAAAAAATAATGAATTAATTCACTTTTTTTTGCACCAACACTACCAGTCAAAAGTTTTTGGACAGTAATATTTTTAATGTTTTTTAAAGAAGTCTCTTCTGCTCACCAAGCCTGCATATATATATTAAGTCTAAAGTACAGAACAAATCAGATTTAAATCAAATTTAAATAAATTACAATTTAAAATATATTCAAATAGAAAGCAGTCATTTAAATACAAATATTTCACAATATTACTGCTTTTGCTGTATTTTGGATCAAATAAATGCAGGCTTGGTGAGCAGAAGAGACTTCTTAAAAAAAAAAAACATTAAAAACTTTTGACTGGTAGTGTAATTATTTCTAAATTTGTATTAAGTATAAATATTCAATGCTGTCTCTGAATTAATAAGAATAAGATAATATGTTAATAAAATGACATAATCCTGAAGTGTTAAACCATTTTTTAGATGAAGCAAAGCATGTCACACTGCAGTCTGAAAAACAACATATAGGAAAGACAGTCACCATTTCTGTAGTGGTGGACATGTAGTTCCAGACGACCGTATTTTTCTGAATCTCCACGCCAGTGTAAGACGCCTGCAGCACTACTGTTTTTCCTTGGATAACTTCTACATTTTTCTGAGGCAGCTGAAGTTGGGCCAGGTCACCTGGAAAGATAAATAGAGAAAGCAAAAATCAATTTAAATATTACCATTCAACCCATCTGAGTCCAGATGCACTCATTTGAAACCTCAATAAAAGCTCTGAAACATTCAGGAGTGACATACACTCCCCCAAGTGGAGGTAAACAAGCTGAATCCAGCTGTCCTGGTTGTCCGCCTGATCCGCCAGCTTGGCCGGGATGCTTAGGCTCGGCTCCCGGAGAAACAAATACGTGCTACACAGAGACTCATAAGAGAGAATCTGCTTCGAAAATCCTCTTGTCACTTATGATTTCAGATGAAAGTCCGCAGGGAGGAAAAAACTGGGTGACGCAACTGCCGAGCATCTTGTTTTAGGCTTAGCAGACGATACGCGGGAGGGAGAGGGACACTCACAGGCCCACTGCAATGAGCCTCAATGCCACACGTATGTCGAGGGTAAACCCACTAATCCTCAACTAGAATCCTGTTTGTGCTCATCTTTCATACATTTTCTTCTTTCTTACATTGCGGGCGGGTCTTTAACCTGATTATATACTAGCAATATAGTCAAACTGCTTTCATTGACGTTTGCCAAATAAAGCCGTCGCTTAGAGGTTAATTCAGAATTTTAACCTACATGTGGGATGGGATCAAATGGTGAATCGCATTATGAATGTGAAAATCTATGAAAATCTTGATCAACATTTCATTTTAGAGGTCAAAGGGGAAAACTGACTTCTGGTTGTGCCTCTTACAGATTTATCTTGAATTCAGTGTCAGTTTTATTGTTTACCAAAAGAAAAACATCTCTTAATCTTGTGCTCCATTCTGCCTCCCTCTGTCATTTGAGGGCACTGTCAAGGACCAGAGGTCACAGCAGTAGACTGAACTGGTTCCAACTGGACTGTGAAACACTTCTCAGATTAAAATATTTACTATTATATGACTATGTACCATGTATTAATCCTATTTTCTTCGAGGAGGCAAGAGGCAATGCCTCCACAAAATATTGGATGAGAAAAATTTGTAGTACAAAAATCAAACAACACCAATATTACAAATAGTAACATTAAAAAGTGTATAAATCACTTGTTTTTTTTAAAGAAACATTGTCCAGCAGTGACACCAGCCGGTAAAATTACAGCAGGAGTCAGCATCTTTCTCGCCTCCCCTGAGCCCATCAAGTTTTAACAGACCCCCTAAAGCATGCAGTCACCATCGTGATATGATTAGATATGACTGGTTATGATTGGTTCTTATACGATAAATCCTGCCCCCTGTGTGTGTTCTGTGTTCGCGAATTTGTGCATGATCTGTAGAGGTTGACCGTTGTATCGGTTTTAGCCGATTAATCGGCACCGATAGTTGATTGGCGGAGCTATCGGTTATTGGCAAAAATCCATGCCGATATTTATTTAGTTTTAAGATTGATAAAAGCTGTGGAATAGACATATTTTCCCTGGTTAATGTGTAACTTTTCAACATTTTCTGATATTTTTAAATGTTTAAGCTGCTTTTGTTAACATTAATGAGCTATGAACTAACTTCAATGCTCATTATATAATTAATATCAATACATTTTCTTAAAAAGTATTTTAAATGGTAGACCACTATTTTAGTTTCCATTCAGTATCCATTTTAAAAACTATCGGTTGATTAATCGGTATCGGCCAGTGTGGTCCAACCTAGCTATCGGCATCGGTAAAATCCAATATCGGTCGACCTCTAATGATCTGTGCAAGTTTTTAGTGAGTAACCAGCTTGGTGAAATGTAAAGTAGTCTAAATCTCTGTCTGTGACCAATATTTACCGAGCTTTCATGACTGATGATCTGACAAAATAGTCAAAAGTTAACTATTATAAAGAACAGTTAAACATAAGTTCACAAATAAAATAAATTGTTTAAAATATTACTGCCTTGAGTTGTTATTTTGGAATAAATGTAAAATGCTTAAAAACACTTCATGAATAAATAGAATATTGATTACCTTGCTAATGTAATCATGAATTTACATTTGAAAAAAAAAAAAACTTTTGCGGACTTTGAAAACTACATATAATAAATATAACCAATTATTATTTAAATTTACAGTTGCAATCAAAATTATTCAACCCCCTTGACCTACAATACAGAGAGAAGAGAACACAATTTTATGAAAACAGTTCAACAAAGACATCAGTAAACTATTGGAGAAAGTTTGTTAAAAGACATTTGAGTGATTCTGAGAATGTAACATTGATGTATCATGATAAAATTGGCTCTAAACATTCATGTTCAAAATTATTCAACCCCCAAAAGTCAAATTTGTGCAGAATCTTTTATTCTTCAAACCACCAATAAACACTGCTTGGAAGTGCTTAAAAGCTTCTGTCACCTCTCTACTGCAATCTTGGCTCATTCCTCACCTAAAAAGCTTTCAGATCACTGATGATCTTTGGTTTTCACTTTGCCACTACTTTCTCCAAATTCAAGCACATATTTTCAATAAGAATTAAATCTGGAGACTGAACAGGCCACTTAAGAACATTCTACGATGAACCCTGAACCAAGAAAAAGTACATTTGGATGTATACTTTGGGATGGCTGTCCTGCAGGAAAGTCCATTGATCATTAGCTTTAGTTTTTGCACCAAAGGCATCACACTTCTTGTCAAAATGAACCGATACTTCAAAGAATCCATGATGTCCTTCATACTGTCATGATTTTCAAGTTTGACAATAGAGATGGTGTTCTTCTGCTTACAAGCTTTTTTGCACCAGACATACCGCTGATCCATAGGTCCAAAAAGTTCCAGTTTGGTCACATCACTCCATAAAACATTCTTCCAGAACTCCACAGTTCTATCCAAATGAATTTTAGTATGTTCTAGTTGGTCTTTTTGTTCTTCTTGGTCAAGAGTGGTATTCAGCAAGAATAGGGGTTCAATAATTATGACATAGCTGTGTTATTAAAAGAAAATCATAGAACTCCAAAATATTACATTACATATTGACATTATTACTTTTAATATGTCACTAATCTGTTACAGATGCAATTTTTTAAAAGTCCTGGATCTTCAGAAAAGCTTGTATTTGTAAAGTACCTCAGTTTCTGGGGGGTTGAAAGTCCTTGATAAATAAAAGCATTATTATTATTATTATTTTTTATAAATGACCCTAAACTTTTTAATGGTAGCAAATATTAAATATTCTTGATGAGTATTCATGTCTTTCAAACTTGCATTTAATTCATTCATTCTAGTATCCTATCAACTTAATTTGTAAATAAAATATTTAATTACCAGCTTTCTAACAGGAACGCTAGCACTTTAAATCAATAATTTACGACATTCATTCTCAATAACACAAACTTCTAGAACATTTTCCCTAATCTGCATGCTAGGCTACCATACAAAGCATTTTAAGCTCTAAGCAGCTTAGAAGCATGCTTAAAGACAGAAAAAATGATATTATTTTCCATGAACTTTTAGAACAAGAGTTTGACCTTAAATTGCATGACTGCTTGCACACCAGTAGAGGGTAGCAAATGCTATGCAATAAACTCACGAAAAGAAACACCAAATAAGATGATGTTTTGTGTAATTCACAACTGAAAATCCTTCATTCAGGACTTATGACAGATATCCAATGACTCGTGCAGTCAGTCTATGTTTTCACTGCATCTATAATCACTGTGTTTACTGTATGTGCATCTCCCAAAGCGGAGCTTCTGAATCATTAGGTGCATTACCCAGCACTCCCAAGTCTTCTCATCTCTAGATCTCTACTAAAGCCTCAATAAGAGATTAAACCAGTAGCTGATGCTCAGTAGGGAACCTGTGTTCATCAGCCTCTCTCATTAATCAGAGTACTTTTGGGAGTGTTTTTCTCTCTTGTGAGCACAGAGTCTCTCAGATCCACATAAGGATTTTAGCAGTGTTTAAATTTGCTTATTAAACTCACTTATTGGAAGAGCAACCTCAAACAAACGTGACGAACTTTACATGCCACTGGAGGAAAGCATCTGTGCTGTGGATGTAATGTTGGAGTTTAGTAAGCGCCAATTCAAGTGAATGTCCACTGCTAGTTGTTTATAGTCATTTAACAATGATAAATGATTCCTTTGTGAAATGTTTGATGATAAGAATGTGAGAATGACAGAGGGACAAAAAGCGAAGAGCCCATTTCCTGACTCTTCGAGCATCACAGCATCTTCTGATTTAGCTCCTAATGACAAGACATTCCAGTACTGTCCCAATCCCATCAGCCTAATGAGCCTGCAAATGATTTCTGGCATTATAGTCCTTCAAATCGCACATTTGTGTACACAAATGTTTTCGCTGATGCAAATGTGCTTTTGTTTGTTCAGTTGTGAACCCCAGAAAGTTTGAAGGAAAGCTCTGCCGACAGGTAACAGAAACCAGCTCATGTGAAAGTCAAATACTGAATACAGACTTTTATTCTCTGTAAGACTAATGAGAAGAAGCAATAGGTAATATAAATCTGCTCACATCATTCCCACGGGTCTGATCTGAATAATATATGCTAGAGTGGCAAGTCAGAAAAGAGATGGAAAGATCATCAGTTAAGAGGCGCACATACTGAATATGTAATGAGGTGTCATCACCCAAAAACTCATCCAGTAAGTCACAGACATCAGTAATGTCCACTAAAAATTTGATTTTTAATGATTTATAAGCCGTTTTCCTCATTAGGATCAAAAAATGTCCCCTTGACATTTTGAAAAATACTTCAGGTCCCACAAGTTCTTTGGTTTTCCAGCATTTTTGTGTATTTAAAACCCCTTCCAACAATGACTATGATTTTGAGATCCATCTTTTCAGACTGAGGACAACTAAGGGACTCATATGCAACTATTACAGAAGTTTCAAACACTCACTGATGCTCCAGACAAAGAAACATGCATTATAAGAAGGGGGGTGAAAATTTTTTGAATTTGAAGATTAGGGTAATTTAACTTATTTTGTCTTCTGGGAAACATGTAACTATCTTCAGTAGCCTCTGAAGGGCAGTACTAAATGAAAAAATATGATGGCAAAAAAAGAAAAATGTACAAATCTCCATTCGGTTCAAAAGTTTTCACCCCCCAGCTCTTAATGCATGGTTTATCTTTCTGGAGCATCATTGAGCGTTTGAACCTTCTGTAATGACAATTTCCACAAAAACATTAAACAGCAAAACTTTTTTCAACATTGATAATAATAAAAAAAAATTCTTGAGCACCAAATCAGCATATTAGAGTGATTTCTGAAGGATCATTTAACACTGAAGACTGGAGTAATGATGCTGAAAGTTAAGAAAAAATTACATTTTAAGTGATAATAAAATAGAAAACAATCACTTTAAATTATAACAATATTTCACAACATTCCTGTTTTTATGGCATTTTTCATTAAATAAATGCAGCCTTGATGAGCATAAAAGACCATTCAAATATATATATATAAATATAAAAATTAACTACAGAAATGAACAAATACAAATAAAATATATTTCTAATCTAACAACTCACTTTGGTTATAAAAAAGAAGTCACAATTATATACTTGTACTCTGAGATTCTCAAACATATAACATGACTGCATGCAATTCATCTGTGATATGCAAGCGGCAAGTTATTAATTAATATTTTTATGCACCGCGCCTGTTTAACATCAGCTGAGCCTGAAGTTTCTATGTGGAACATTTTGCTGAAACCCATCTAATTTCCAGAATAACCCCATTATTCTAAAGTGCTGCGCTAACATAAATCAAGCTTCTTGATAATTATGCTGTGCATATAGCTTAAGCAAAACAATGGATTTAATGTCCTTCATGGTCTCAGATATTAACCTAGAAGTGAACAAGAAATCAAAAATGACCTTATTTTCCTTTCTTAATAAATGCTTCTGGTCTTAACATGAAAGATTCAGTGAGAAACAATATGTAATAACTAATACAAAACTGACTTTCCTTTATGGGTGACAAGTCCAAACCCTCTCAATTTTAAATCAGAGCCCTCCAACAACCTGCTTTTCACAATCCAGTCAAGTCCTGCTTTAAATTATTGTCTCACTGAACATCCCGTTTCACTCTAAAATATGCCACGTTATGAACGTTATTAAAATAATGTTAACTTCAATGTACAGTGCCTTGCGAAAGTATTCACACCTCCATTTTTTCATGCTTTATGTTGCAGCCTTATGTTAAACTGTTTGTGACAACTTTGCAAATTTATTAGAAATAAAACACTGAAATTATTCCCTTGCAAAAATATTCATACCCTTTTCTGGGACACTTAAAATTGAGCTCAGGAGCATTCATTCATGGCTTTTAAATGTTACCACACTTCGAGTGGAGTTAAACTGTGGCAAATTCATTTTAATGAGTACGATTTGGAAGGGCATACACCTCTCAGAAAAGGTCTAACAACTGAAAATGCATATCAGAGCAAAAACCAAGCCCTGAGGTCAAAATAACTGCCTGTAGAGCTCAGAAACAGGCTTGCGTCAAGGCACAGATCTGGGGAAGAGTTCTGCTGCATCAAAGGTTCACAGAAGCATGTAGCCTCCATTATCCATAATGGAGGAAGCTTGAAACAACCAGGACTATTCCTAGAGCTGGCCAAACTGAGCAATTGATGGAGAAGGGGCTCGGTTATACTGGTGACCAAGAAGCTAATGGTCACTCTAGCTGAGCTCCATGATCATATATACAGATTGGAGAAACCTACAGAAGAACAAACATCATTGCAACACTCCACCGATATGGGCTTTACGGCGGTGTGGCTAAACTCAATCCTCTCCTCAAAAATTGTCATACAAATTGTCACAATTCGGTATTTTGCTTTGTCATTATGGTGTATGGAGTGTAGACTGATGTGGAAAAAGTCATTTAAATCAGTTTAACATAAGGCTGCAACATAACAAAATGTGAAAAAAATGAAGGGGTGTGAATACTTTCGCAAGGCACTGTAAATTATGGGTAACGTGATTCACGGACACATGTACATGGCAGTTTGAGCACACTGTGAGCTTGCTCCCGTGTGTATGCTTATGTGCATGACGGAGATAGAGATGTTGATGCTTTTAATTGCAGGAAAAGCACTATTTATTTTTTGGTGGTTGGCAGTAGGCTCTGATAAAGAGTTCGGGGAAGGCCTTTGATGCATCTGACAGTTTGCGTGGATGTCGGACACTGGGCGGAGGCCAGAACTTCCTGTTTTAAGCCTATCTACACTGCAAAGTTAGGGTTAAAGCATTCCTGTCTTGGGTCTACCCAGTCAGATCTAAGAACGAAGGCCTTTTTAAGATGAGTTAACACCCAAAATGATACAAAATGAGTTAACTGAAAATGACAAATCTAATCTCGAATATAAAGCCTTGATCAGATCAACCTAAGAACTGATGGCCAGGGTGGAGACGTACACAAGCGCTTTGAAGATCTGAGAGATCCACTTATGGTTTTCTTCTTGTCACTGATAAAACCTTTATAAAGTGGTTTCGTAATGAACACTCTGAATGTGGTAGGGAGGATCTTATTTGTCTTCAGGGAAAATTACTAGCTAAGGGGCAGAATTGAAATGTTGAGTAAAGGATACATGCTAATAACAAATCAGCAGTGCAAAACAGTCTCCTTTAAGAATAAAAAGAGACGCACATTTAAACTATTCAATGTTTTTTTAGAAATATACAGTTGAGGTCAAAAGTTTACATACACCTTGCAGAATCTGCAAAATGTTCATTATTTTACCAAAATAAGAGGGAACATACAAAATGCATGGTATTTTTATGTAATACTGCCTACTGTTCTTCAGAAAAATCCTTAAGGTCCCACAAATTCTTTGGTTTTTCAACATTTTTTTGTATTTAAACCTATTCCAACAATGACTGCCTGATTTTGAGATCCATCTTTTCACACTGAGGACACCTGAGGGACTCATATGCAACTATTACAGAAGGTTCAAACGCTCACTGATGCACCAAAAGGAAAAACCATGCATTAAGAGCCAGGGGTGTAAACTTTTGAACATAATGAAGACGTGTAGATTTTTCTAATTTTGCCCAAATTTCATATTTTTTTCATTTAGTACTGCCCTTCAGGCGCTACAGAAGTTACTTACACGTGTCCCAGAAGACAAAATGAGTTAAATTTAAATTCTTAATGCGTTGTGTTTCCTTGAAGCATTAGTGAACATTTGAACCTTCTGTAATACTGTAGTTGCATATGAGCTTGAACATCCGCATTTGTCTTTGAGTTGTGTATAGAGAACTCAGTCAAGGCTGCCCTCTGTCACCTCTTCTTAAAAAAACTCCTTATCTGACAAGAAAACTCTTATTCCCTTGTCTCATTTTGACTTCTCTCTCTCTCTACTGCCATTTCTCTTTCCAATCTCTGCTTCTCCACTCTATTATCTCTCGGTAATTACTGACAATGCTTGCGAGCGGATAGAGAGCATCAGTTCTATCAAACTGTGACTCTGTTTGGTTCATTTGAGAAATATTTGTAAGTCATTAGTTTAATTGCAGAAGTAAGATTGCGTGTTATCCACAATATCTGTGGCGTAACGGAGGGCCGTGAGGGTGGATGTGACGATGAAAAGGAATGATAAGAGTCTCTGCGATCGACTTTAGTGGAGCTCAAGGTTAATTGAAGCATTAATGAGGGTGCAGAGAAAAATGTGGTGAAAAATGGACTGGCAAAGACTATAGAAAGTCTAACTGCATATCAAGACAAAGGAAAAAGTGCGTTCTACAAAGTCAGAATAGGTGAGAAATGGGGTGGAAAGAAAAACTGATATATTATGCACCTTCTTCAATGTGGAAGTAAGCCTATGGGTGAGACTTCCGGTTCATTAGCTGCTATACGGAGAGAAGAGTAACGTATGGTAAATGGTAAAACTGTGTGCATTACAAATCAGTGTGCTCATAATTAACATAATACATTAAAATAATATGGTAAGACATACCAATTTGCAATATCAAGCTGCAAAACAAGCTGTTTTGTACAGTTAAAAATATCTGGATGCGGATGAGACCGGAAGCCGGACCAATGAAGTTTACAAATGGCCACTCTTTTTAACAGGTTGAAATGCAACCTGTACATTTTCTTCGGATTCACCAAAATCAACAACAAAATCCCACATATGCTGATCTGCAACCAGTTATGCTTGTTCTTTAAATTATTGATGTTTCAAGTTGGCTGAGAAACACAGGACTGACACTGACATACTGTATGGGGTAATGCTGGAAGTGAAGACAGAGTCTAAGTCCAGTGTATTCCTGTTTCCTTCTTTCCTGTTTCCTGTGCATTGTGTTAAAACAGGGTTACAGGAAAGAGAGCTGGGCCAGATAAGACAAAAACTGGGACACACTCCAACAGCACATAACGGATGCAGGGTCACACACACACACACACACACACACACCTGCATCTCCATCTAAGATCCTGAAATAACTTCAATATGAGCTCTTGTCGCCCCTGCATCAATCGCTAGGCTCAGGATGCTCCTCTGGCACAGGTCTGATCGCTTCAACACAGTGACTGACAGCTGGGAGTCAAATCTGTACAATACTGAGAGGTGGCAGGTGATGCAATCTGTCCAGGAGACACTGGATTAACATGATGAATTGTGCTAGGATTACCCTGTGTTTTACAGGAGCTGCAAAATATGATCATCTGTGGCACACAAACCTTGCGCCTTTAATCTAATTCAGAGAGACAGTCTATCATTTAAACTGTTAAACTGTTAAGGCTGTATTAATCAAACCTCATGAGTGACAGATAATGAAAAAGCCCATATTAATACAGTGCATCGAATACATTAAGACCTGTAGGTGTTTGATGCACTAAATTGATCAAAAGTGACATTAAATAGGCCTACCTTGTCAAATATGTTACTAAAATTGTTCAATTAAATTGTTTACGACATTGATAATATGAAATGCTTCTTAAGCATCAATCAGAATATTAAAATGATTTCTGAAGGATTATGTGACACTGAAGACTGAAGTAATGATGCTGAAAATTCAGCTTTGCATTACATGAATAATTTATATTTTAAAATCTTTTTAAATGAAAAAATGTTATGTTAAATTGTAATAATATTTCACACTATTGCTGTATTTTCTATCAAATAGAAACAAAAAATATCTTACCAATTCCAGTATCTTGTATTTTATATTTTGAACAATATATAAACGTTTAGACCTTGCAGAATTTACAAAATGTTCATTATTTTATCAAAATAAGAGGGATCATACAAAATGCATGTTATTTTTTTTATTTAGTACTGACCTGAATAAGATATTTCACATAAAATACATTTACATATAGTCCACAAGAGAAAATAATAGTTGAATTTATTAAAATTACCCTGTTCAAAAGTTTACATACACTTGATTCTTAATGCTAAGTTGTTATCTAAATGATCCATAGCTGTGTTTTATTTTATTTTTTTTTGGTGATAGTTGTTCATGAGTCTCTTGTTTGCCCTGAACAGTTAGACTGCCTGCTGTTCTTCAGAAAAATCCTTCAGGTCCCACAAATTCTTTGTTTTTCAAAACATGAAAAGATGGATCTCAAAATCAGACAGTCATTGTTGGAAAGGGTTTAAATACACAAAAATGCTGAAAACCCAAATAATTTGTGGGACCTGAAGGATTTTTCTGAAGAACAGCAGGCAGTTTAACTGTTCAGGACAAACAAGGGACTCATAAACAACTATCACCAAACAAACAAAAAAGATCACTAAATAAAAAGTAAGTAATAAATAAAAAATAATATGCATTTTGTATATCCCTCGTATTTTCGTAAAATAATTAACATTTTGCAGATAAGGTGTGTGTAAACTTGACTTCAACTGTATAATTTTCATATTACATGGTGTTACATAATGACATCTACTGTATATGTAGTGAATCATGATGCAATTCCTTTGTGTACTGTACATCTTCTGAAAATACAGCTGCAAGCGAAGTATGCCAAACTATGCCCATCTTGCATAAGTAAAATGAAGAAAAATTATGCATTTCATAATTAAGCCACATGCTGAAGACTAATGTCCAAAAACTAATTACCCATCTATGAAGACAAACTAATTACCATAAAGCTCCGGCCCTCTAAATCTTATGGAAAACAGTGCAGATAAATCAATGAGACCAAAGCCTTATCTCTACACTCTGCAGAGCTAGTGTATCAGGGAAAGAGATACGGTGCAGTCTAGGATGGATGCGGTTTATCAGACTGAGTTTGAGAAGCAGTATAGACTTTTCGATTAAGACTTGCACTTCAACGCGGTTCTTATACGTCAGATGCTTGACCACAGCAGTAGATAAAGCTTCTCTGGTAGGCTGAGTGAGGCATTAATCTTAATTTGACGTGAGAACCGATAAAACAAATGTTTGTTGAGCTGAATAAAGAATCAGACGGGCCAAATACCATCAGAAAGAAAAACATACAGCTTTCTTTATGCTGTCCTTTATCACCATAACATGAAAACAAAGTAGAAACAGCACTATTTTAAAAATCATGTAGTATTGTGTAGTGGAAAATGTCAGTTTCTAGCCAAAACTATTTGCAATAAAATTAGCAACACCAACAGAAAGGCCAAGCAACATGGGGGATGGATTACATTACACTCTCAGAAGACTTGAAGTTCCCACGCAGTGTCACTTCAGTTTAGCGATGCTGTCACAAAAATACACACAGCCCTGATCTGCTACTCCAATTCCATAGTTAAACCTGTCTTACAAACACACAAGGCTGTAACTGATGAGTAAAGCTTATGATAGGGGAAGCTGGAAGGCCAAAAGAACAGGCACAAGCAGCAACAGCAGGTCGTGATGTTGTGTTTGGTCGTAATTAATCATTTCTGTTTTGCGTTTTTGCTTCTGAGGAGCTCTGATTAACCCGAGGATCCACAGAAACAAACAGAAGCGGAGAGGATGTGGATCCTGTGGCACACAGACGCGCACGCACGCACATCCTGGGGCCGGTCACGTTTCCTTCTGCTGAGGTCGCGCCTGTGATCAAACTCTCAAGCTGTGTATACAACAGCATATTCCCAGCCTGAATGCTGGTGTCTGTGGTGGCCACTTGAATACAGAGAAAATCAGCCAATTAGAATAAAGCTAAACTCTTTCATCTGAAAACAAGGAGTTATGAAAACACAGTCCCTGAGAGAACAGTGACAACTGGTTTATGGAAAAATTCCAATTTACAGATTGTCACCACCCTTGACAAAACTCCTGCAGGGAACCATTTTAGCCACAGATAAGTCCCAGCAAAAAAACAAAACACTCGCAACAGATAATAGTGTTATTCTTTATCAAAAGGAAAAGGATTTTAAACTTAATGTCTGTGGACCAGCAAATACACTTACAGTATAATGTGAATAAGCTGGATTGTTTAAAATCATAAATGTGAAGCCTGTATTTTTGTTTTAAAAGTTAGTTATAATATTAAATTAATACCCAATTATCCACAATTAAATGCAGTAAGCTAACAATAATTGTCATAATTTACAAATAAAACAAACAGTGCTTTATTTTTCAGATACAGCTGGTGTATTTAGCAGTAGCATTCAAGAAATTGAATGCTTCTTCAGTCGTAAAGAAATTAAGGTTTTTGAGGAAAACATTCCAGTGTTTTTCACCATATATGGTGGACTTGAATGGGGATCAATGGGTTGAAGGTCCAAATTGCTGTTTCAATGGTGCTTCAAAGGGATCTACACGATCCCAGCCGAGGAATAAGGGTCTTACCTAGTGAAACGATTGGTCGTTTTCTAAGAAAAATACAAAATCATATACTTTTTAACCATAAATTAACCAACCTTACGCAAAACGTAATCACAAATGTGTGACGTAGGCGGAAATACCGAATCAGTGTTTACAAAGCTAACATGCAAAGAAAGTCAAACGCCCTTTACAAAAAACATATTAAAAAAAACAAATGATTTTGAAGTTGCAGGAGAAAATGAGATGGTGTTTTTCGCCCTAGACTACCCTTTTTAACCGAAGTATACACTCAAAAATAAAGGTGCTTTTAAAAGGTTCTTCACAGCGATGCCATAGAACAGCGGTTCCCAATTCCAATCCTCGCGACCCACCGCTCTGCACATTTTGTGTGTTTCACGCATCGCTTCCGACGTTTGTTCTATTCCAACGTTACTGCCCTTCGAAGTGGACATCACAGGATATTCCGCCATTATTCATTAGTTCGAAGCGAGCGTATGTGTTCCATTTGAAGGTCATTAAAGCGTGCGAGACGTAAATTTAAAATGCATTTATTTACAGATGCACTTATGTCACACTTCTCTAGTAAGTTTCATCTGTGTGTGAAGACGCTACATGCGGTGACGTAGCGCAAATATACTGTATGAATGACTGTTTTGAAGTATAGTAAACAGATTTCCCCCGCTTAGGGAGCAATGAACACTTTGCAGGGACCATGTCAATCGGATCGCAGTTCCTGCACGGACCTCACTTCTAATGAGCTGGTTATCTGAATCAGGTGTGTTAACTAAGAGAGACATGCAAAATGTGCAGAGCGGTGGGGCGCGAGGACTGGAATTGGGAACCGCTGCCATAGAAGAACCATTTTTGGTTCCACAAATAACCATTCAGTCAAAGGTTCTTTAAAGAACCATCTCTTTCTTACCTTTTTTATAATCTGAAGAACCTTCTTTCGCCACAAAGAACCTTTTGTGAGACAGAAAGGTTCTTCAGATGTTAAAGGTTCTTTATGGAACCATTTAGACAAAAAAGGTTCTTCTATGGCATCGTGAAGCACCTTTATTTTTAAGAGTGTACACAGACGAAGAACTAAGCGCACGTGACCTTTCCCACGTGATTCGTTTTAATTTTTTTTTCTTAAGAAAATGACCTATCGTTTCGCTAGATAAGACCCTTATTCCTCGGCTGGGATCATGTAGAGCCCTTTGAAGCTGCATTGAAACTGCAATTTGAACCTTCAGCCTGTTTGCTCCCATTAAAGTCCACTATATGGAGAAAAATACTAGAATGTTTACCTTAAAAACCTTAATTTCTTTGTGACTGATAAAAGAAAGACATGGACATCTTGAATGACATGGGGGTGAGTAAAATACCAGGAAAATTTCATTCTTGAAGTAAATGTCTTCTTTAAAGCAACTGTATTAAAGTTCTGTAGTCAAGAGCAGTGAGCCTTTTTTCCACTTTATGTTGTTTTTAAAAAAAAAAAATGAAAGTTCTGTTCATTTACTTTCTCTCAAGTTGTTTTAAACCTGAATGGTTTTCTGTCTTCTGTTGAACATAATTGTTATTTTGAAGAATGTGGGTAACCAAACAGTTGCTCGTGTTTGGTTACCCACATTTTTCAAAATATCTTCTTTTATGTTCAGCACAAGAACAAAATTAATACAGGTTTAAAACAACATGAGAGTCTAAATAATGACAGAATTAAAATTTTTTGGGTGTACTATCTCTTTAATGACAAGCAGCAGAATGTTTAGTACTAGTCTGCTGTCCCTTTAAAAGCTGCACGCATCTAAAATACAGACGCTCATATATTTTTGTCTCAACTGTTTACTTTCACTTCAGACATTACCAACTGTGTTTATATGTAAACCTTGCGTGTTTTTGACAGTATTGGAGCAATCAGATGCAAAAGATTAGTTAGTCCAGTAAACAGGCGCTGTTTGACAAGCTTTTTACTGTATGCACTCAGAAAAAGCGCATGTCAGGACATCACACAAATGAAATGTTTAACCGGCAAGGCTTTAAGCACATACAAATAATGTACTTTTGTGATCGCGAATAAGTGCAGTGTCCCATGAGTGTAGGCTAACTTTACAACTGAGTTAACATTTGATGTGAGTGTTTTTACAACGTGACATCAATCGGCGGCAATGAACGTAAACAATGCCACTAATCCAAATGAAACTCGCATATTTTGCTAATTATTACTGCTGAAAATTGTAAATTATTGTCATGTTTTGGGCTGTACTAATGGGTCGGACCAGGAAAAACATTTGGAGTACTATATACTGACAAAAGTTATAACAAATCAAGGAGAAGAGTGCAAAAAAACCGTCTGAGGAACAAAAGGCGTTTGTAGTTGGACAAACTGAACCAGGGTAAGAATCTTGACAACATTCGTGTTTGTTCTTATCATTTCTGGTCAGGTAGGTGAAATATTAGGCTAATATCCTAATTAATACTGCTCATATGTATCTTTACCACCTATTAATTTTAGTTTGTCAAAATAGGCAGAAAGAGAGTGACTCAGTCTGAAACAGCAGGAAGACTTACTTCATGTCTTTGCCTCAATGTATCTGATGTCATAAAAGCAAGCTGTAGTTCACAGCTGAAGCCACAGGAGTAACAGCAGTGATGTCCTCTTCATTTCATGTCACTGACAGGTGGTCCGACTCTGAATGTAATATGTGCTGTCGAGCTGCTCACGGGTAAATCATGATCTAGACACCCACGACCCAGATAAAGCTTAACCACTGCTATAGGCTTAATAATCGTAATGCGTAACAAATCTCATTAGAGGCCTGCTGATCTAGGGCTCATATTTGTGATGTTTATACCGGTTCAGGTGATAGCATTATGACACAGGGACGTTGCCGGTGTCATAATCCTTTTACTTGTGTTGCCAGAGTAATTTGATGCAGGCCATAGGCTCAAGGGGAGCTGTTATTGAGATAAATATGCCTCTCAATCAGGGGGGTTTTACTCATCAAGAGTTACCCAGCAGGTTTTGAATATGACACTCAGTCAGCGCTGATCTCATAAAAGCAAATTCAAAGCAAAGACCAAATCCAGCCCTGACTTCAAAGGGTTTTGCAAAATAATTCCTGACATTGAATGAAATCTGTGTTCCCCAGTGCTGATGTAACAAATGCAGATTCTTAAATAACTGACTTCAAGGACTGTCAAACATATATATAATTTTATATAGATTATATAGAATACTACATATGGGTAATTGAAGTATTAGGATTTTCAACAGGCCAATTTTAAAATGCAAAAAATAATATCTATTGTAATTGTTCAAATAAAAACGTAGCCTTAAAATGTCATGTGGTGCAACCATGATTTATATAAAAATTTATTAATTACCTTAACATGCTTAACAATTTTTTTTAGATGTTCTCATTAATTAAAGTGTTTGGAAACAAAGTATTTGCATTTCTTTTGAGTTATTGTAAATAAGCATGTCATATTTTGTTCTACAATTTCAGAGTTGCCTTTTTAAATGTAGTTAGCTTTTTTCCCTGTAAATTAAGCCTACTGTAGCAGTGATCATTATTTCAACTACAGAAATTAGATATTTAAAATTGAATACAGTTATTGCATCTTTGTGAAGGGTAATTTTAGAGTAGCGTGAGGTTGCTGGCTCGGTTTCGAGACGACAGCATGACCAACTTTCTTGCAGTTAAAAATGACATCTGGAGTTTGTGCTTGACTGGAGTCAGAATTAACATGCTGCCTATGGCAAGCATTTATTTTACTTTGATTGACAGTGGAATCTGGTAAAATAGATTTAAATAGTTATTAATAAATAAATTACTAATAAATTGAAATGACTCAAACTGCATAAAAATCTATTCCAAATGATACCAAAATAAAGTATTTTATGTATATAAACCTTCAAATTAATATAAAAGCACAAAAAAATGCCAATCTGGGACATATATCTATAATGGAAAACACTCTGCAGTGGTCGCACCACATGATATTTCAAACTCAGTCAAAATTTACAAGCACAGATTTGGCCACCTAAACAAAACAAGCTTGCTTTCCACAAAAGGTCACTATGAAATTTATAATAAAAATAAATACTTGTAGAAATAACCTAATATTCATTGTTTTTTGGAGGTCATACCACATGATATCCAAATGTGGTAACTACATACCAGCTGTTAAAAAGGTTATATTTTTCCAAATTTGAAAGATAGTTACAAATCTTCTTGATGCTTCCATAGGTCCTTGGCGAATTTGTATATGATGCAATGTCCTATATTTGAATGGATTTTAACATAAAAGTCCCAAAATGGTAGTTTCTTGATGGTTGCACCACATGATATTTCATAAAATGGAAATCATCGGACAAACTTTGTTTGTATATTATGATGGAAATATTAATACAAATGCTTTGCAATTTTATACAAGACTACAAAGCACTTTGGAAATCATGCCAAATAGTAGGGCTGCACGATTAATCGCATGATGTTGTGAGGCGCGTTTAGTCAATGAAGCCGGTACTTTGATTAGTAGTAAATCTCCATCACGTGCGTTCAGTTGGAGCGGCAATTAATACACAGAGACGTAAATCACTGACAAGCTACGCCAGATCGAATGCGATTTTGAGCGCGATCTGGCGTAGCTTGTCAGTGATTTATGCCTCTGAACGCTCCAGCTGAACGCAGCTGAACGCAAGTGATGGAGATTTACTACTAATCAAAGTACCGGCTTCATTGACAAAACGCGCCTCACAACATTGTGCGATTAATCGTGCAGCCTACCAAATAGTGCAGAAAAGTAATCTGAATAAATTTCGTGTAAGATGTATCCTAAACAAAAGTTATGGCCGGACAGTCGCACCACATGATATTTTAAAACTTTGAATAACAGAAAAATTACAAATAACTAATGTTTTTTTAAAAGTTAAAGTGAGTACATACAGGGGAGAGGTACTTCATATATATATATATATATATATGGCATCCTTTTTTACACATTTAAACCTATTTCTAACTGAAAAAACACAATCGGACAAAAAAATTAGGCGTCACAGCATTGACCCATATATTAAATAATAATAAAAAAAATATTAAAATAAAAAAGAAATAAAAAATATCAATTAAAATGTAATAAAATAAGACAAAAAATATAAGAAAGAAAAAAAATATATATATAAAATAAGGAAAATCTACCACAGATCCACTTCTCTTCAGGCAAACACAACATACAGCAGGCTGCTTGCATCTCAGTGTGATTTTCGTCAAGGGCTGTCTGGTGCAAGGCTTCCATAGAAAAGTTATTTGCACTTGAGTGCACAGTCTGACCTTGAGCAGGCATGAGTTCAAAACGAAAAACGGACAGACACAGCAGTCCACTGAGACCATCTAAGCATTTATCTGCCTCCTGTTGAGAATGAGTGCTAAGAGAGAGTGGACCTGTGTTGTACACACTTCTGAAGGCACAGAAATGCAGCAGAACAAGCCTCATGTTTGCACCTTAGCATGTCATCCCTTCACGCCGCCACACAGCGAGTTTTTTTTCAATTCTCATTTGGGGTAACTGCAGAAGATTGCGTGTTTGTCCAATGGGCCGACAATAAGCTCTGACTCGTCTTAGCTATTGGATTTGCCCCTTATAGTGTTTATGAGTGTTTGGTCAACATTTCCTTCAATTTCCAGAGTAAATATTAAACCTATTACGATGTTTGTGCCACAGGGAGACAGAAGTAGATTTTGAAGGATGCCCAGAAATTACATTATGGATTATGGTTTGCAAAGGTGCAACATTTTTCTGCAAATTTGTATGTTAAGCATTTGCAAATATTTTCCTCTTCGGTTTATGGCAATTTAGTTCAAATAAATGATGGAAAATAAGATCAGAGAGCGCTCATTGGCATATGAAATGATTATCTGTCTTCTACTTCGGTTGTTTCTCATAAAGACATAGATGAGAGAATCTAAAGCATCTAAGATTAAGGTGTGACAGATAAACTAATTAGTCAATGTGTGAATTAAGAAGATGGCAAGATAAGCCACAAGGCTTACCACTGACTGTTCAGGGTTAATGATCTGTCTGATCTAGAAATCCCAACAGCTCTCTCACAAACCCCCCACATACAATAAGAGATGTGCTTTAAAAAAAAAAAAAAAAAAGGTATGCAATAAAAAAATAATATAATAAAATATAAAACAAAATTAATAAAAAAAAAACATAAAATAAAAGAAAATAAATAGATTTATGGAAAAAATAGCATCAGAACTTCTACAGTCATCTGTGACATTTGCTTCAGCCACCAGCTGCTATTTAATAAATAAATAAATGAATAAAATAAAAATAAAGGTATGCATAAAATAAATAAAAAAATTTAATATATGCATAAAACAAAATAAATAAAATTTAAAAATTAAAGGTATGCATAAAATTAAAGATATGCATAAAATAAAATAAAGAGGCATAAAATAAAATAATGTTGGGTATGTATTAAATAAAATAAAAATATGTATAAACTAAAATAAAATAAAACATATATATGCATAAAATAATACAATAAAAATATAAGTAATAAAATAAAACGAATAATAAAAATCTAAAGCTAAAATAAATTTATGGAAAAAATTGCATCAGAGCTTTTACAGTCATCTGTTACATTTGCTTCAGCCACCAGCTGCTATTTAATAATAAATAAATAAGTAAATAAATACAAATGTTAAGGTATGCATAAAATAAAATATATGCATAAAATATATGCATTAAAAAAATAATAAAAAAATAATAAAATAAAATAAATTTATGGAAAAATGCAGAGCTTATTCAGTCATCTGTGACACTTGCTTCAGCCACCAGCTTGCTATTTAATAAATAAATAAATAAAATAATAAAATAAGATTAAATTAAATTAAAAATTGAAAGGTATGCATAAAATAAAATAAAATAAAAGATATACATAAAATAAAATATATACATAACATATAAAATAAAATAAAATAAGAAATAGAAAGATGTATGGAAAAAAATTGCATCAGAGAAACTACAGTCATCTGTGACATTTGCTTCAGCCACCAGCTTGCTATTTATCTACAAGAATAGCAAATAAGTGGGAACACATACATTCCTCTGCAGCCCACATTATAGCTGCAGCCCCAAAACAAAGTGCAATAATGCCCACAGATCAACAAAGGCCTCTCAAATACAAAGGGCAAAAAATCAGTTCACGGCTGTCAAGCGTAAGAGACTTAATAAAATCCCCTTTACATTAATATTCCACACTCTTGTATGGAACAGTCCATGCGACGTGTATGAAATCCTATATGAATGAAGAAGGACAAAGCTTTTAACAACTATTGATATAATACATAGTGATGGACAGCCAGGCCAAACAATCAGAAGATATTTGGCAAATCTTACATTATTCTATCAACCAATAATAAGATGGTCAGTTTTAAAATAGTCTTAAAAAAACTTATCAAACGGAAAACATACTGAAAACACAATATTTTGACTAAATTCTGAGTAAAAGCAACATTAATTTAATTTTTAGAAATGTTTGTGCACATCTTCTATCTAATAGCACATATCTAACTAGGTTTTTAAGCATCAACCCTTCAGACAGAATGTGAAGCCAGTTTCAGATCTGCTCTGACAGATAGGAGTCACTGAGCACCGGCATCTGTCTTCAAAATCCGCCTGTCTGAAATCTGCACGCTCTTAAAACACTGACCTCCAGGAAATGACACAAAAAGACGAAAATTTCTTTGAGAGCGAGATCACATGCAACCTAGAAACGGTGTGTGTACCTTCGAAAGGTGTTTTGTTTAAGATGATTAACTAGAGGTGAGATAAGTCTATGGATGTACCACCTCATTCCCCCCTAAAACACCCTCCTGTTGCACTTTCTGAGATTGGACTCGTCTTGGAGACGTCTGGCAGTGTCAAAGCCTCGTCTCTTCCCTTTAATCTTATCACAGCTCAAAGCTGTCTTTAGCAGCTCCACACACACACTCACACTTACACACACTCATTCATATACAGTGTTGTGCAAGTTACTTTCAAAATGTAATACATTATATATTACTAGTTACTGTCTTTTAAAAGTAATTAGTTACATTACAACAGGGTTGTGCCGATAGACGATAGTATCGTGTATCGACGATAGTCAGAGATATCGCCTGTTGCTGATGCCTTTGACGATAGTAAGACGATTATTATTATTATCCGTCAAAAAGGCACCTAACTTTAGCGATGCAGCGCGGAGAGTCGGTTCTAGGATGCTTCAGAAACTTGCCGCGGTATAAACACAAGCATAGAGTAGATAGCGCCGCAGATGTGTGCAGTGAAAATGGGTAAGAGATTTATTCATCATACAGTGTACATAGATTAAGTGTAGACTTAAGTTTAGACAGTCATTAAGATAACAGAGGTAGTAAAATGTGGTTTAGGCTGAATTAAATACGATATATCAGAATATATATATATATATAATACGATATATAGTTAACATAAACATTCACCTCAGTAACATCTGTATGAGTTAACTAGAATTACGATGCGATAAAATGGCGCTAAACATACGCACGTGAATTACACGCACATCGCTTCTCCACATTCTATATGAACTGAACTACAACATGATGACAAAGATCAGACATACAGCGGTAGCATTATCGCAATATGACGGGTATAGAAAGACATTCATTTACATTGAAGCACGCACATTTACCACTCACTGAAGATAGCAGAGAATGAAACCGAAAGTAAACTACCGTCAGCACTCTGTACACACACAACTGTGTCAAAAGTCACATGCACTACCCTTACAAAACAAATAAGGACTTTATTACATATTGGCACATTTACATATTATTAAATAAATTAGCACGATAGTATCGTGTATTGGCGATCTCACAGGCTGACGATAGGGCGATATGAAAATTGAGCATATCGCCCAACACTACATTACAATATTACTGTCTCTAAAATTGTAATGCGTTACACTACTTTTAAGTTACTTTTGAGTTACTTTCATCAAAATATCCACAGATTATAAAATGCCTACATGTAAGTTTATAGCTGCTCATTATTCATTAAGTTTAGGATAGCTAGCATAAAATTATAAAAATATATTTAGGTAGGCCTACCGGTATGTCTATTAATGTTACGTTGTAGTTTAGCTTAAACATAAGCACAAACCGCATTAATACATTCATAAATAACACCGGTCAATAAAGCGAGGTGTTATAATTTACAATCATTAAACACAATAAATAGCCTATATGCCATTTTGAATGGTTTTAAGAACAAAACAAGAATGAAGAATATAAGTTGCTAAACAAGCCAAAATGAATGACGGTAAAAGCGAAACTAAAAGCAAACAACGTTGTTCTCATGCAGCTGAGCCTACCTCTCTCATTCGGCATGAATCAAATTAAATGTGTCCATATTTGTGATGTATTTGAATGCTAAACTATTATGTAAACCATGATTTGTACTTAACGTGCTTATAAAACATCCTCCTCACATGAGCAAAGATGTGTTTGGCCCAAGCAGGCTGAACGGCATGGATTGTACTACGCAGTACGCACTATTTAATTTGACCAGTGTTTCTATATTTGATTGACTGTATTTTATTCTTATAATATACAGACTGCAACTTTTGCAATGCTATGTGTGCATAAGGCGCCGGCGCAATCGAATATCGAAATCGCGGAACAACTCCGTCATTTTTGGTCATACAGATCATTCAAAACTGCAATGCGTTTACTTTTATTTCTGTCATCTCGGTTTCCTTTCCGTGAACTTCCCTAGAGCGCCGCTCCACACAAAAAACGCACCAAACTCAGCAGCATATGTCAGTCAGTCTTTTCCTTTCGTTTTGAAAATCTGTTAATTGGGCTATTTATGTCAGATATATTTCACATATTCATTTTATATACAGACTAATGATTTAATAAAAACAGATTTTGTCATTTTTAGCTTAATTTTTGTTGCTTGTCTGCGCTCGTCCGTCATTTTTTCTCTTCTCCGACTCCGCTTCGTTAGTTTAGTGTTAATGGCACCAGTCCAGGTGTTTCCAGGAGTTACTCCTGCTAATTCTCCATAACGGGTGTGCGTCCATCTCAGAAATGTAGAATCCGTCTCTGCAGTCATCTCAATCATCGAATTCCAGCAACAGGAAGACAAAATATTTTACTCGTGCACTTTTTTTAATTCACAAATTAATTTTGAGTATAAATATACGTTGATGTAACTTGCGTTACTGAGATTGTAACGAGTAATATTATTACCCAAATTGTGTTAGTAATGCGTTATATTACCGCGTTACAGCTAAAAGTAATAAACTACTGTAATATATTACTTTTGTAATGCGTTACTCCCAACACTGTTCATATATCTGAGATTACTGCCACAAAAGCAATCAGAGCAGACAGAAGTAACAATAATGAAGTAACCCAAACAGATAGGCTAGTTAGGTTAAGAGAATCAGAGTTGATCTCTATGCCATTTTAAAGAGCGAAAGCTTCACTGTTGTTACTTCGATGAACGGATGATCTGTCAGGGCGCAATTGAAGAACATTACCCTGCCATAAAACAGAGTTTTTGCCATCTATCTATTCAATGCGTGTGCAAAACGACGCTTTGTGATAGCGAATCCTGAGGGACAATAAACAATAGTGCTGGCTACCGAAACCCAACAAAGCAGTCCTTTACAAGCCTCGCTTTCCAACAGGGGTCCATTTTCAGGAAGGATGGGCGGAGGCCTGGGTAACAGAGTAACATTTCCCTTTAAACTTTGGAGATTAGATTGCAGACCTTCAAAACAGCAACTGTGATAATCTGCTGTGACTTTGATTGTTTGAACTGCTTTAGTTCTATTTTGAACTAAAACCGAGATAAAAGTTATCCTACACATACCACTGCAGTGAAAGTCAACTTTTATAACTGCAATCGTTCAGACTGAGAGTGTTTTTTTCGTTGGAGAAGTTTGCGTATCTCAGGTTTAGTCACTGTGGTGATTTTTGTATTAGTCACAGGACAGCGAATGTGTTTATTTATTTGCTGCTGTTATCGAAGTGATCTGGGAACAGTGGAATTGCCTGGTGAGGGAAAGCTGGAGCTTATCAGGGAGTGCCAGGCGGTCAGAGAGGAAGTGAAGAGTCAGAAAAAGGAAAGGCCTAAATGGTGTCTCTTCCTTAATTTATTGCTCCCTCTCTCCGCCTCTCCCTCTTTCTCCCACCCTCCTTCTACTTTTCCATTCTTCCGTTCTGCATTTCAAAAGAAAACATGCTACTAAAATAATACGATGTTTATTAAAGTATTCGCTAAGTTGTTTTGTGCAGAATAAAAGGCCTCTAAAGTAATTCATACAAGCCTTTAAAAGAAATACTTTAGCTATAATATGGTGGACTAAACTCTAAAACTCTCAAAAAAAAAGCCTTAGCAACTGAAAACACCCACATACATTTGAAGTCAAAAGTTTACATACACCTTGCAGACAAAATGTCAATTGTTTTACAGAAATAAGAGGGATCATCCATCCAACATGGATGTTATTTTTTATTTAGTACTGACTTGAAAAAGATATTTCACCTAAAGAACGTTTACATATAGTCCACAAGAGAAAATTATAGCTTAATTTATTAAAAATGACCTTGTTCAAACGTTTACACACACTTGATTCTTAATACTTATAATATTAATTCTTTGGTTTTCTGCATTTTTGTGTATTTGAACCCTTTCCAACAATGACTGCATGATTTTGAGATCGATCTTTTCACACTGAGGACAATTGAGGGACTCATATGCAACTATTACAGAAGGTTCAAATGCTCACTGATGCTTCAGATGGAAAAACAATGCATTAAGAGCCAGGAAGTGAAAACTTTTGGAATTTGAAAATCAGGGTAAAAATCAACTTATTTTGTCTTGTGGGAAACATGTAAGTATCTTCTGTAGCTTCTGAATGGCAGTACTAAATGAAAAAAAATGATATTTAGGCAAAATTAAAAAAAAAAAATCATTTTCATTCTGTTCAAAAGTTTTCACCCCTGGTTCTTAATGCATCTTTTTTCTTTCTGAAGCATCAGTGAGTGTTTGAACCTTCTGTTATAGTTGCTCAAAATCATACAGTCATTGTTGGAAAGGGTTCAAACACACAAAAATGCTGAAAAAATAAAGAATTTGTGGGACCTGAAAGATTTTTAACAGTTCAAGAACAGTTAAACTGTTCAGGGCAAACAAGGGACTCATGAACGACTATCACTAAAAAAAACAGAAACACAGCTGTGGATCATTCAAGAAACAAGTGTATGTAAACTTTTGAACGGTGTCACTTTTTAATAAATTCAACTATTATTTTCTCTTGTGGACTATATGTAAACATCTTTATGTCAAATATCTTGGTCAGCACTAAAAAACATTTTGCTAAAATAATTAACATTTGGCAGACTCTGAAAGGTGTATGTAAACTTTTGGCTTCAACTGTACTATGCAGACGCAAAACAATCTGTTGTATATGGAAAATTATTTACTCAGTGGTGGTCATAAAGAGCGAGAAACAATAACAGGTTCACCACAGACACTATATAGAGCATTTAATTTGGAACAAACACATCTATCATATTGTCAGACAGTTATTAAAAATTATCTGTGAGACCTTCGACCACAAAATGAAAATTAAAAATGCAGTAAACAGTTTTAGAACCACAGAGGCCATCAGTATTAAATTGATCGCCTATGGCTTTTTAATTACATATGAGGCATTTACGCAGAGATTTAAGCATTATGATATAACAGAGTCTCTTACGGTAAACAAACTTGCTACTAATGGGACTGCAATGATGCATATCGAATGCAAATGCAAATTAGTACTTCATGTAATTACTTTTTATGGAAGGCAGAGCAGAAACTAGTGTTCAACTCATAAATCAGGGCATCTGAGAAACAAGCACAAACCACCATAGAGACAAATAATCATTGTGTAACTATGCTGAGACTACTATGGCTATAATACAGTTAATATTGGCAAAGAACCACTTGTTTTGTATTACTATGCAACAGTACTTCAGATTCAGGAGTTTGAAATTCACTCTTAAAAAAGATAATTAGTCAATCAGCCATCGCTCACTTGAACCCTCTTCCCATTAGTATTATCAGTCTAAGCCTGAAGAAAGCACAATTATTTCCAGGCTAAAGGGTCCAAATGTCAAACACTTTGACCAATCAAACTGTGCACGCCTTTAATCAGCAGCCAAGTAATTATGACAGTACTATGGTGTATTGTGTGTGTGTGTGTGTGTGTGTGTCTCTCTAGGAAGATGTTTTTGGAGGACTGCATTCTAGCCCTTCATCTCTTTTTATAAATGACCGAAAAAAAATAAAAATAAAATAAAATAAAATCACAATTACTCACAGCAGAATGTCAAACAGCTACATGTTATGGTAAAGCTGCAACAACCTTTTTATTTAGTACTGACCTGAATAATATATTTACATAAAAGACATTTACACATAGTCCACAAGACAAAAATAGTTGAATTTCTAAAAATGACCCTGTTCAAAAGTTTACACACACTTGATTCTTAATACTGTGTTATTACCTGAATGATCCACAGCTGTAAGTTAAAGTGTCCTCTGTTCTTCAGAAAAATCCTTCAAGTCCCACAAATTCTTTGATTTTTCTGCATTTTTTCACACCAAGGACAACTGAGGGACTATTACAGAATGCAACTATTACAGAAGGTTCAAACGCTCACTGATGCTTCAGAAGGAAACACAATGCATTGAAAGCCGGGTAATAGAAAACCCATGAACGATTTATGTTATTTAAAAAAATCCACATGGCTTTATACATAGCATTATTTAAAAAAATGGTTTACTTAAGGCCTTGCATCAGGGCAAAAGTGAAGAGAACAAAGACGAGGGTCTTTAGGAAGTTTTATTCATCCACAGACAAATTCTGTCCATTGTTTTTACCTCTGCTTATCGCTAGGAAAGCAGTGAAGACTTACATCGCTTCTCTGGTTGCCCTTCAACTGAAAATTACAACCAAAAGTTGCACAATATTAGCCTGGCAAGCCAGACCCACATAAATGTAGGGTCTGGGCACTCTCCATAGACAGGGCTCAACCGGAGGGGTGTGATAAACAGTTGTCTTTCAAACTCCTCTCCACGCAATAGGATAGCGCTACAACCAATCAGAGACGTAGTCGGTCGGTTGACGTAGTCAGAGCGACGAAGATTTTTAACAAAAATCAGTGCACTGTGCAGTCTGTCAGCCAAATAATAGACATAGATCGGCACTAAACCTTTAAAAGTAAACATGCACAGACAAATCCAAATTACACCCTGCGGCTCGTGACGATACATTGATGTCCTTAGACACGAAACGATCGGGTTTTGGAAGAAAATGAACAGTATTTATATCATTTTCTTTTTACCTTTGATACGCAGCCACGTCCATCCGTCATGAGCACTAGTTTAGCATATCTATGATTCGACTCGTCACATGTGGACGTGGATCTTTTAGCTTTAAATAGGTTTTAACAACCAGGACAAGCGCAAGTAATTACCATTTTGAATAGCCGCTATATCCACAATCTCTTGTGCTGTGTAAACAATGAGTGTCGTATACACGCCACAGATCGCTTCCGGTTTTTGCGTATTCTACAACACAGCGCGTTCAGATGTAACGAGCTCCTGCTCAGGACACATGGACGTGGCTGCGTATCAAAAGTAAAAAAAATATATAAATACTCCACGCTTAATTCACGGAACCAGGAATTCATGTCTGACGGAACTTATGGTCGCAGGTCAGACGTCATCATGTTAAGCCCGCCCAACCGACTTGTGATTGGCCCGGTACATCTTGGATTTTTCGGAATTTTAAGTGAATTGAGAGTAACTAGACTGACCTTGGAAGCAAATGTAATTTTCTGCCGCTAGGGGCGCGTCTAGATTCTAGGCTAGCACAATATGGCATCGTATCAGATTTTTATTTTTTTAGATTTTTTTAGTTGTGTTGCGGTAAAAATATCAACAGGTAGCACTAGTAGTGCACATTTCACGTAATCGAAATAATGATGCCCCCCATAGTCCAAAATGTGTATAAAACAATGTGGATTTAAAAAAAACTTAAATCTTTCATGGTTTTATACTGTACATTTCAGTAAGAGACATCATTTACGTTATACAAGTTAATTAATTTTATTAAATTCAAATTTATTAAATTAATTTTAGTTTTGAACAGCATATGGAGCTCCAAAAGGGTATGATTTTAATCTGCTCTGCCTCTTTTGAAACAGCTGAGAGTGCTGCTATCTGAACCAGAAACCACATTGACTAAATGTAAGGTGATCTCCACAGTCTTTTTGCTTTCTTTCCTCTGAGATTGCACCAATTTGATCAGACAACCCAGGACAAGCTTGCGTACTTAGCTGCTGTGCCCCAATAACTCCAGTAAGCAAGTTCCACACTCAGCTTTGCCGTATTAATAAATAATACTTCAGATGTTGCACTTTTTTGCAGATGTTCTCTGCTCAGTCAGTCATGAGAATCGAAAGGCATGAGATTTACCTTAATTCTCCCACCAGAAATAGAAAACTCACTCAAGGGACAGACTTCCTTCACTGGCTCTCAACTTATCACCTGCGTGCAGCTTTGACAGCCGCCTCGCTCATAGAGCCGCAACTATCATTCACTGATGCTTCAAAAGAAACATGTGAAAACAAATCTCCGAGTTCATTTGCGACAGCTGAATATTGAACAATGTGAATCTGAAGGCGTTTCTTCACATATTCCTGAATCCCATGCATAGCATTTCCAAAGATGGGATAAATTTCCAGTTACGCTGAAATGTGTGAGATGCAAACTACTACCGCGCTCACAATCCTCAGGCTCTGCTTCGCAGTAATCCTTTGCAACTGTGCATTTCAAATCTTTCATGTCTTTACAAAGCTTTGGAGAATGATTTCAAATGTCACCTCGAACTTATCAACCTGCACAAGATGTAATATTCAGTAAGGTGATTTGTAACAGTACGAGATACTGTGGCTTTGCTGGCAAAGCCTCGACCCTGCATTTACGCTGATCTCAGGTTTAAGAAAGCCAATTCAGTCTTCTGGAAATGTGAAAACTCGTAATACTTCCCAATGAAAGGAATTTCTTTCGACATTAGTATCTGCTGCCAAAAATCAAAATTAAATGTCAAATGAGTCATTACGATTTTTATATTACACTGAGTTTACCCTCCACACACACTCAAACAGTATCCCTGCTTATTCTGTGTGTGTCCTATTCTCGGATTAAACCCACTAGCTAATTTGCTGATTCTTCGCAATGCCTGAATAATCCAACCCTAATCCTTGAAGGCTCGATTAAACAGTCAAATCTGGAGCTCAGGATCTTCTGTTTTTAAAAGACACCTCACTTCAATACTCTCTGATCCAGACACTGCTAGTGTTTCCTGACAGCCTCTGTTCGATGTTTTCCAACATGCTCATTTATCCAAGAAAGTTTTCTTTTCACTGCCTTCTAACACCTGAGAACATTGGTCCCCAAAGACTGTGAGCATTTAGTTTTCATTCTATACTAAAACTCCTAACTATAATTAAGACAATTAAAATGCATAACTCATTCTGTAATGAGTCTGGCTATTATGTATCTTAAAGGGATAGTTCACCTAAAAATTAAAAGTCTGTCATTATTTACTCACCCTCTAAACCTGTAAGACCTTCATTCATCTTCGAATCACAAATTAAGATATTTTTGATGAAATCCGAGAGCTTCCTGACCCCGCATAGACAGCAACACAACTGACACGTTCAAGGCCCAGAAAGGTAGTAAGAACATTGTTAATATAGTACATGTAACCGTAATTTTATGACGCTACGAGAATACTTTGTGTGCACAAAGAAAATGAATATATGACTTTATTTAACAATTTCTTCTCTTTCATGTCAGTCTTCGACACATGTTCACAAGAGTACCACAACACGAAGTGACGAAGACTGACACAGAAGAGAATAAATTGTTGTTATTTTTGTTTTCTTAGTACACAAAAAGTTCTTGTAGCTTCATAAAATTACGGTTGAACCACTGATGTCACATTTTGCTACTTGATATCATGATGAAAACGTACCTGTGGAAACATACGCAAAAATACGTACTAATAAGTACATATCACTGCAGTATCCAATGGAAATTAGTGATGGGAAGATCAGATCATTTCACTGACTCAGATATTTCAATCTCATTCAATCTCGTTCATCAAAATGAACAAATCTTTTTTTCAAGTAATTTCATTCATTTCGTTCACTTCAGCAGAATATAATTAAAATGTTACGTTACATGTTAATAGCCAAATTCCACAAAACATCTACTACCTTTCGAATAAGACTGTTAATGCAATAAAACTATAATACAACCATGGCCAAATTATGAGAAGCAGAAACAATGAATTCATTGTTTCAGGTTATGAAGTCTATTAAGTTTCTCTCACCTGCCGATTTGTATAGTTTGTTCTTTTGTCATGTCTCACATCCCCATAAACTGAAGCTATGCAGTTTGTCCCGGAAACAGAAATGATTAGTTCACCTCTCGAATCTTTGGGTTCAAGTCATTCGTTCCCAGCTCTATAGGCTATAACGCTACGCAGTCTCAGAAACAGAATCGATTAGTCTTCGGGTTTGAGTCATTCGTTCTTTTGTCACATGCCTGCTTCCCACCTCAGTATCTTACAACTAGGCTTACAAAAAAGTGGAAAATTTCCAGTAAATTTTGGATTTCAGGGATTTTTGGAAAGTTTCTGAAAATTTTCCACCCCTTTGCATCCCTACTTACAACGAAAACAAACATTATATATTATTAACTGCATGCAGTTATTATATGTAGGTATCTTCGGTTTATCGAAGTGATTTTTCCTCATCAAACGGATAAAATCTAAAGAACGAAAATGAATGAATGACAAGAGGTGAACTAATAATTTCTCCTTCCGGCTCAGACTGGTCTAAACTAATAATTTCTGTTTCCTGTAAAGAACCAATGGGATTGTGTGCACATGCGGTCAATGCGAAATGAACAAATCCCTTCCTGAGATGACTTGTCATTCCGGAGTCATATTAAAGATTAACTCAAATTGAACAAATTAATAAATTAATAAATGACCCATTACTAACGGAAACATCCACTAGAGGCGGTAAAACAGTGAGCACTTGTAATCATTTTCATAAACAGTTATGATTACAGCTCCATACAATATGTTTTGCTTTCCAGACGTAACAAGCTTTCTCGGTAGCTCAGCTGGCATGGAATTGGATTTGAGAATGTGGAATCCTTGGGTACGAATCTCGTGAAAAACACGACTCATGATGAAAGAGCTGAAAGATAATAGATTGAAAAACAAGCTAAAATGGAATGCTTGCGATTGCATTTTTACGTCACATTCGCTTTTGTTCATACTACCGGGTAGGTTTAGGTGTAGTGCAGATGGTACGTTATTTTAAAATGCCACGAAGCATTAGATTTATAGCCCCACTCGATGGACATTTCAAGTCAGAACTGCGGTGCTCTTTTAGCACTAATCAGTGGATAAGTACTTATTGGTACGTATTTTGCGTCATGAGACCAGATTGCTATTTTAACAAATGTCCTTATCACCTTTCTGGGCCTTGAACATGCCAGTTGCATTGCGGTCTATGCAGGGTCAGAAAGCTCTTGGATTTTATCAAAAATATCTCAATCTGTGTTACGAAGATGAACAAAAGTCTTACAGGTTTGGGACGACATGAGGGTGAGTAATTAATGACAGAATTTTCATTTTGGGTGAACTATCCCTTTAAATCTCTTTAAAATAGATAGCTGCAGTCCTGAAAGCTGATACATCATTCTAGAACTATACATATATAGCCTGTAGAAATTACCACATGATCTGATCGAATATATAATTAGATAAAAATCTAATTATATTACTCAATAAGGACTCTAAAGACATATGAATTAAGTCAGTGACTATATTCATACATTATAGCTTAATTTATGGGAAGAACGGTATTTTTATCTTCGGAAGAATCCCATAAATCTCAGAGAAAAATGCTAGATTCTTGATCATTCCCAACCTCATTAGTATTCAGAATCTCTAAAGCTGTCATCACGAGAGGCAGCAGGTTAAAGGTGAAACAGTTTAAATGAACATCCACAGGTTTTCATCAAGTGCTCAATTATGTATCACACAGTAATTAGGAGTCTGAATTATCGATAGTGGAGGGAAAAAGCAGGCCTGCTCCTGACAGCTCCGGCTATTTTTACACTGATGGAGAGAAGATGAACTCCCTGGTGCGCCTCCTGTACTGATTATTTCTGAGTGGTGAGTGGGAATGAATGGCTAATGACAGTGACTGCCAGTAATGGATTGGGTACGGGGTAAGAACAGGACATCTCTCTCATTCACTTTAATGTGTTTTTGGGAGCGACACTCTGTTGGGGGACCCTAGGCTATTATTTTCATAAGTGTTTCCACAAATGTCAAGAGTAAACTGGGAATGGAGGGATGCATGGAGTGCTGCCTGTATAAATTAGGAACGGAATAGATAGGAAACGATAAAGCAGGAAAAAAATGTTACTCCAGAGATTGCGGTGGCAGAACATCGAGAAAATGATCTGTGGTTGAGCTCAGAGGAACGTGTTACAACATACAGGGGAAATAAAAAAATGCATTTGATGCAAAGCCGGGGTAGGTGACAATCGAAAACCAGAGCTTAGATCTGAGAATTTGGATTGGATGGAATATCGATGGCCTCAGGCGTGCTGTAATTTACAAACTGCGAGAATTGTATTAAGCAGTGCATTCTGGGATAGAACATGTTTCCTCTTTGCAATGAGGTGTCAAGTAGAGATATCCTGCTTTGAGTGGAGACAGATGTTGGGGCACAGGTTTATCTTCATATAAGACCAACTCGAGCTAGCACACACACACATACACACACACACACACACACACACACACGACACGCGTGTCCCTGCATGTCGTAATGCATACCGCATCACTTCCAAACTGCATGCTTGATGTAGCTGATGGGAGCAGCAGCGTGTGAGATATTAGCTCGATACACACCGCAGAGATGCAGCATCAC
>NC_133383.1:15812534-15880937 GCF_049309525.1 Garra rufa
AAGGAATGTTTCTTTAATAGCCTATTTAATACTCTTAGGCTACTTTCTTAATTAAATATATTATTTCTTTGATTTATTTTAGCGTTTTTAGGCTGCTTGTTCGCTGACTGAAGTGTAGGCTATATATAAAAAAAACAACGTGCCACCGTCACAGCCCTATTCAAAACTGAGACGATTTCACCTCAGCAGAGCTGCTCTTTCTCCTTACGGTTGTGGTATGTTTTCGACACATTATACAGACAGACAGTGTTACAAAAACTATAGAAGTAGTTTTCTCCATCTCCACTATCCAACGACCCGTACAGCAGCTGTTTTGCGATCGAGCATTGGCTGCTGTGAAAGTACGGGGCAGCATATATATATATAATGTAGAAACGGTGCTTTATGCTCAAATGTTCCAGTTTTGCGCATAAGTTAAATTCGCATTTTTGGATGGAAACACAGCTTATGAGGTGCCGAACTCTGCTGGCATCAGTGCGGGAGAGAGACCGAATGTGTCCACTCCGCTCTGCGCTCAATTTTTTTTAAATATATATAATAACAACCAAATGTCTCTGCGTCGCGCGACACAACGAATCGATTATGAAATTCGTTGCCAACGCTTTTAGTAATCGATTTTTATAAATTTTATCGATTCGTTGTTGCAGCCCTACTAAAATGTGACGTGAAAACACAGCAGACTGCTGATTGGTCAGAGAGAATCGTCACTATTCACTGCGTCATCATTGCACGCGCCAGCAATAGTATCCAGAATAACCCCGCCATTTTTAAAAAGTTTGGCCAGAGATTGCGTGACATATCCAATCCATTACATATTATGGCAACTCGGAAGAATACGCCGTGGTCAAACGAGGAGGTGCAGACAGCGGGTGTGTGTCGCGTAGAAGATTACGTCACGGCAGTTTCCTGCAGCGTCGCTATGACAACCAGGTACTATTGTGGAGGTACAGGTACAACTTTTACACAGTGGAAAACCAAACAGAGCCGAGTCGAGTCGAGCCGAGTCGAGCCGAGGCGAGCTGGTACTGTGTAGTGGAAAAGCGCCATAAAAGACGTTTACATATAGTCCACAAGACAAAAATAGTTGAATTTCTAAAAATGACCCTGTTCAAAAGTTTACACACACTTGATTCTTAATACTGTGTTATTACCTGAATGATCCACAGCTGTAAGTTAAAGTGTCCACTGTTCTTCAGAAAAATCCTTCAAGTCCCACAAATTCTTTGATTTTTCTGCATTTTTTCACACCAAGGACAACTGAGGGACTATTAAAGAATGCAACTATTACAGAAGGTTCAAACGCTCACTGATGCTTCAGAAGGAAACACAATGCATTGAAAGACGGGTAATAGAAAATCCATGAACGATTTATGTTATTTAAAAAAATCCACATGGCTTTATACATAGCATTATTTAAAAAAATGGTTTACTTAAGGCCTTGCATCAGGGCAAAAGTGAAGAGAACAAAGACGAGGGTCTTTAGGAAGTTTTATTCATCCACAGACAAATTCTGTCCATTGTTTTTACCTCTGCTTATCGCTAGGAAAGCAGTGAAGACTTACATCGCTTCTCTGGTTGCCCTTCAACTGAAAATTACAACCAAAAGTTGCACAATATGGCATCGTATCAGATTTTTATTTTCCGTATTCTGAGTTGTGTTGCGGTAAAAATATCAACAGGTAGCACTAGTAGTGCACATTTCACGTAATCGAAATAATGATGCCCCCCATAGTCCAAAATGTGTATAAAACAATGTGGATTTTAAAAAAAAAACTTAAATCTTTCATGGTTTTATACTGTATATTTCAGTAAGAGACATCATTTATGTTATATAAGTTAATTAATTTTATTAAATTCAAATTTATTAAATTAATTTTAGTTTTGAACAGCATATGGAGCTCCAAAAGGGTATGATTTTAATCTGCTCTGCCTCTTTTGAAACAGCTGAGAGTGCTGCTATCTGAACCAGAAACCACACTGACTAAATGTAAGGTGATCTCCACAGTCTTTTTGCTTTCTTTCCTCTGAGATTGCACCAATTTGATCAGACAACCCAGGACAAGCTTGCGTACTTAGCTGCTGTGCCCCAATAACTCCAGTAAGCAAGCTTCACACTCAGCTTTGCCGTATTAATAAATAATACTTCAGATGTTGCACTTTTTTGCAGATGTTCTCTGCTCAGTCAGTCATGAGAATCGAAAGGCATGAGATTTACCTTAATTCTCCCACCAGAAATAGAAAACTCACTCAAGGGACAGACTTCCTTCACTGGCTCTCAACTTATCACCTGCGTGCAGCTTTGACAGCCGCCTCGCTCATAGAGCCGCAACTATCATTCACTGATGCTTCAAAAGAAACGTGTGAAAACAAATCTCTGAGTTCATTTGCGACAGCTGAATATTGAACAATGTGAATCTGAAGGCGTTTCTTCACATATTCCTGAATCCCATGCATAGCATTTCCAAAGATGGGATAAATTTCCAGTTACGCTGAAATGTGTGAGATGCAAACTACTACCGCACTCACAATCCTCAGGCTCTGCTTCGCAGTAATCCTTTGCAACTGTGCATTTCAAATCTTTCATGTCTTTACAAAGCTTTGGAGAATGATTTCAATGTCACCTCGAACTTATCAACCTGCACAAGATGTAATATTCAGTAAGGTGATTTGTAACAGTACGAGATACTGTGGCTTTGATGGCAAAGCCTCGACCCTGCATTTACGCTGATCTCAGGTTTAAGAAAGCCAATTCAGTCTTCTGGAAATGTGAAAACTCGTAATACTTCCCAATGAAAGGAATTTCTTTCGACATTAGTATCTGCAGCCAAAAATCAAAATTAAATGTCAAATGAGTCATTACGATTTTTATATTACACTGAGTTTACCCTCCACACACACTCAAACAGTATCCCTGCTTATTCCGTGTGTGTCCTATTCTCAGATTAAACCCACTAGCTAATTTGCTGATTCTTCGCAATGCCTGAATAATCCAACCCTAATCCTTGAAGGCTCGATTAAGTCAAATCTGGAGCTCAGGATCTTCTGTTTTTAAAAGACACCTCACTTCAATACTCTCTGATCCAGACACTGCTAGTGTTTCCTGACAGCCTCTGTTCGATGTTTTCCAACATGCTCATTTATCCAAGAAAGTTTTCTTTTCACTGCCTTCTAACACCTGAGAACATTGGTCCCCAAAGACTGTGAGCATTTAGTTTTCATTCTATACTAAAACTCCTAACTATAATTAAGACAATTAAAATGCATAACTCATTCTGTAATGAGTCTGGCTATTATGTATCTTAAAGGGATAGTTCACCTAAAAATTAAAAGTCTGTCATTATTTACTCACCCTCTAAACCTGTAAGACCTTCATTCATCTTCGAATCACAAATTAAGATATTTTTGATGAAATCCGAGAGCTTCCTGACCCTGCATAGACAGCAACACAACTGACACGTTCAAGGCCCAGAAAGGTAGTAAGAACATTGTTAATATAGTACATGTAACCGTAATTTTATGACGCTACGAGAATACTTTGTGTGCACAAAGAAAATGAATATTATGACTTTATTTAACAATTTCTTCTCTTTCATGTCAGTCTTCGACACGTTCACAAGAGTACCACAACACGAAGTGACGAAGACTGACACAGAAGAGAATAAATTGTTGTTATTTTTGTTTTCTTAGTACACAAAAAGTTCTTGTAGCTTCATAAAATTACGGTTGAACCACTGATGTCACATTTTGCTACTTGATCTCATGATGAAAACGTACCTGTGGAAACTTACGCAAAATACGTACTAATAAGTACATATCACTGCAGTATCCAACGGAAATTAGTGATGGGAAGATCAGATCATTTCACTGACTCAGATATTTCAATCTCGTTCAATCTCGTTCATCAAAATGAACAAATCTGTTTTTCAAGTAATTTCATTCATTTCGTTCACTTCAGCAGAATATAATTAAAATGTTACGTTACATGTTAATAGCCAAATTCCACAAAACATCTACTACCTTTCGAATAAGACTGTTAATGCAATAAAACTATAATACAACCATGGCCAATTTATGAGAAGCAGAAACAATGAATTCATTGTTTCAGGTTATGAAGTCTATTAAGTTTCTCTCACCTGCCGATTTGTATAGTTTGTTCTTTTGTCATGTCTCACATCCCCATAAACTGAAGCTATGCAGTCTGTCCCAGAAACAGAAATGATTAGTTCACCTCTCGAATCTTTGGGTTCAAGTCATTCGTTCCCAGCTCTATAGGCTATAACGCTACGCAGTCTCAGAAACAGAATCGATTAGTTCAACTCTTGAGTCTTCGGGTTTGAGTCATTCGTTCTTTTGTCACATGCCTGCTTCCCACCTCAGTATTTTGGATTTCAGGGATTTTTGGAAAGTTTCTGAAAATTTTCCACCCCTTTGCATCCCTACTTACAACGAAAACAAACATTATATATTATTAACTGCATGCAGTTATTATATGTAGGTATCTTCGGTTTGACGAAGTGATTTTTCCTCATCAAACGGATAAAATCTAAAGAACGAAAATGAATGAATGACAAGAGGTGAACTAATAATTTCTCCTTCCGGCTCAGACTGGTCTAAACTAATAATTTCTGTTTCCTGTAAAGAACCAATGGGATTGTGTGCACATGCGGTCAATGCGAAATGAACAAATCCCTTCCTGAGATGATTTGTCGTTCCGGAGTCATATTAAAGATTAACTCAAATTGAACAAATTAATAAATTAATAAATGACACATTACTAACGGAAACATCCACTAGAGGCGGTAAAACAGTGAGCACTTGTAATCATTTTCATAAACAGTTATGATTACAGCTCCATACAATATGTTTTGCTTTCCAGACGTAACAAGCTTTCTCGGTAGCTCAGCTGGCATGGAATTGGATTTGAGAATGTGGAATCCTTGGGTACGAATCTCGTGAAAAACACGACTCATGATGAAAGAGCTGAAAGATAATAGATTGAAAAACAAGCTAAAATGGAATGCTTGTGATTGCATTTTTACGTCACATTCGCTTTTGTTCATACTACCGGGTAGGTTTAGGTGTAGTGCAGATGGTACGTTATTTTAAAATGCCACGAAGCATTAGATTTATAGCCCCACTCGATGGACATTTCAAGTCAGAACTGCGGTGCTCTTTTAGCACTAATCAGTGGATAAGTACTTATTGGTACGTATTTTGCGTCATGAGACCAGATTGCTATTTTAACAAATGTCCTTATCACCTTTCTGGGCCTTGAACATGCCAGTTGCATTGCGGTCTATGCAGGGTCAGAAAGCTCTTGGATTTTATCAAAAATATCTCAATCTGTGTTACAAAGATGAACAAAAGTCTTACAGGTTTGGAACGACATGAGGGTGAGTAATTAATGACAGAATTTTCATTTTGGGTGAACTATCCCTTTAAATCTCTTTAAAATAGATAGCTGCAGTCCTGAAAGCTGATACATCATTCTAGAACTATACATATATAGCCTGTAGAAATTACCACATGATCTGATCGAATATATAATTAGATAAAAATCTAATTATATTACTCAATAAGGACTCTAAAGACATATGAATTAAGTCAGTGACTATATTCATACATTATAGCTTAATTTATGGGAAGAACGGTATTTTTATCTTCGGAAGAATCCCATAAATCTCAGAGAAAAATGCTAGATTCTTGATCATTCCCAACCTCATTAGTATTCAGAATCTCTAAAGCTGTCATCACGAGAGGCAGCAGGTTAAAGGTGAAACAGTTTAAATGAACATCCACAGGTTTTCATCAAGTGCTCAATTATGTATCACACAGTAATTAGGAGTCTGAATTATCGATAGTGGAGGGAAAAAGCAGGCCTGCTCCTGACAGCTCCGGCTATTTTTACACTGATGGAGAGAAGATGAACTCCCTGGTGCGCCTCCTGTACTGATTATTTCTGAGTGGTGAGTGGGAATGAATGGCTAATGACAGTGACTGCCAGTAATGGATTGGGTACGGGGTAAGAACAGGACATCTCTCTCATTCACTTTAATGTGTTTTTGGGAGCGACACTCTGTTGGGGGACCCTAGGCTATTATTTTCATAAGTGTTTCCACAAATGTCAAGAGTAAACTGGGAATGGAGGGATGCATGGAGTGCTGCCTGTATAAATTAGGAACGGAATAGATAGGAAACGATAAAGCAGGAAAAAAATGTTACTCCAGAGATTGCGGTGGCAGAACATCGAGAAAATGATCTGTGGTTGAGCTCAGAGGAACGTGTTACAACATACAGGGGAAATAAAAAAATGCATTTGATGCAAAGCCGGGGTAGGTGACAATCGAAAACCAGAGCTTAGATCTGAGAATTTGGATTGGATGGAATATCGATGGCCTCAGGCGTGCTGTAATTTACAAACTGCGAGAATTGTATTAAGCAGTGCATTCTGGGATAGAACATGTTTCCTCTTTGCAATGAGGTGTCAAGTAGAGATATCCTGCTTTGAGTGGAGACAGATGTTGGGGCACAGGTTTATCTTCATATAAGACCAACTCGAGCTAGCACACACACACATACACACACACACACACACACACACACACACGACACGCGTGTCCCTGCATGTCGTAATGCATACCGCATCACTTCCAAACTGCATGCTTGATGTAGCTGATGGGAGCAGCAGCGTGTGAGATATTAGCTCGATACACACCGCAGAGATGCAGCATCACCCCTGGGCTGTCTTAGGAGGATAAAATTATCATAAATTATCATAGAAATAGTCTATATGCTTAGATTTGAAGAAATAAAAGCAGGGGGCACATTCAGGTATTATGTCTTGCAATAGAAGCAGACAGAAGGGCAATAACAAATGCAATACAAATGCAATAACAAGAGCTTTTAGAACTTTTGGTAACAACATATGCCTCTAATAAGTACGTTTTCATAAGTCTGAACCACAAATGAGTGTTTTGTGCTTCACATTATATGCTGAGGCTCAAAAATGAGTACTTAAGGAACAGCACTTGTAAATTTGCTAGACAACGTGTGCAACATGTAATATAGGAAAAATGGTTGTAAGAAATGTAAATGTGTATGTATGTATATATATATATATATATATATATATATATATATATATATATATATTGTGTATGTATCAATATAATGTGTATATATAAACATACTGTATATACACCATTAATTTGATCACTGAAAATGTGTTGGAACTACACCAGTCAAAAGTTTTTGAACTGTAAGAAGTCTCTTCTGCTCACAAAGCCTGCATTTATTTGATCCAAAGTACAGCAAAAACAGTAAAATGTTGAAATATTTTTTACTATTTATATTGACTGTTTTCTATTTGAATATATTTTGAAATTTAATTTATTCCTGTCATTTCAAAGCTGATTTTTTTAGAGCTAGAGATTTATTAGACCAGTTGTATGATCCTTCAGAAATCATTCTAATATTCTGATTTGCTGCTGCTAAATTTTTTTATTATTATTATTATTATGTTGAAAACAGCTGAGTATATATTTCTTAGGTTTCTTTGATGAATAGAAAGTTCAGAAGAACAGCATTTATCTGAAATAGAAATATTTTGTAACATTATAAATGTCTTTATCATCACTTTTAATCAATTTAAAGCACCCTTGCTAAAAGTAGTCATTCCTATAATTTCTTTCCCCAAGAAAATGATACGGACTCCTAGCTTTCGAACTGTATAGTGTATAATGTTACAAAAGCTTTTTTATTTCAGATAAATGTTGATCTTTGGATCTTTCTATTCATTAAATATCCTGAAAAAATGTACTCAACGGTTTTAAATATTGATAATGATAAAAAAATAATAAAAATAAATGTTTCTTGGACAGCAAATCAGCATATTAGAATAATTTCTGAAGGATCATGTGACAATGAAGACTGGAGTAATGATGCTGAAAATTTATCTTTGATCACAGGAATAAATTACATATTAAAATATATTCAAATAGCAAACAGTTCTTTTAAATAGTAAAAATATTTCAAAATTGTTTTTTTGAATTTTGATGTACTTTGGATCAAATAAATGCAGGCTTGGTAAGCAGAAGAGACTTCTTTAAAAAAAAAAATCTTACTGTTCAAAAACTTTTGACTGGTAGTGTATTTTGCTCTTAAACTACAAGACTGAGAACTTTATACACTTAAGTACATACATATACTTAATAAAGAAAAGATATTAAATATATTTTAAAGTTAAATTCTCAGTGTATTTAACTTTAAAATTCTCTTCTCTGGAAATGACTAGCAGCCACATAATAAAACGAATACTAACACTTTCGTACTGAAACACCACAACTTCTACAAATGAGAGCCAAAAATAACCCTGTAACGAGCCAAAGAGGATCCACCTTAATGACTAAAGGATTTAAGTGAGAAAATCAATGACAGTAATGATCAGTCACTAATGAGGAAAGAAACACACTCGCCAAACGTCAATGAAGGTCACAGAGAGCTGAGCGGCAACAACCTGAAGTTTAAACGCAATACCAGTATACAAATTAAAATGTTACTGTTGGAAGATTTTCCAGTGAAAAAACGCAGGTTAGTGTTACCGAAAGGCATGAAAAGCCAAATGGGTGTTTTGCCCAACAACAAAGCCATATTTGCTCATTTCCCTTTGTGTTTGTACAGACTTGGCACAAGATGCATGGCTGCTGAACAATAGGGTTTAAATCTAAACTTAGTAAGCTCATTTTAGAGCATTTAACTCTTAACACTGCTAATGAAAGAGCATGAAACAAGAGGTCAGTGCCTGAGGCTTGGCCTCCGAATCAATCCCCTCCCTATTTAAAACGTTACTACACGTGTGGGGCAATGGCCATTCGGTCAGTGTAACTTTAGAGGCCAAGTCTGATGTTTGCTTTGGAATCGTGGAAATCACATTGGACTGAACTAAATGTGTTATTCACGATCAACCCATCCTCCTGGCACCCTTGATTGAATTACAGTAATATCTTTCCTGAGTCCTTAAGTGGGAACAAATGGAATGGAGAATTAAAACAACAACATGCAAATTAAATCAATGTTCTTTCATTTTAGTTGAGGTTGAAAACTGTTCTGACTGTGTGTCTTGTCTTTGAAAGCCCGATGGGAGGATAAAACCAGCGAGACAGAGGGTCTTTACCTTTGAGCTGTCATTAACATAATGAAGTCTTAGCTCTCCAAAACACTGGTGTGCGCCAATGATCCTAACACTCCCTCTGAGAGTCTATAATTACAGCTTATAATGAGAGCTGCGCCAAAATTATTGTTATAGTCACCAGAATGTAAACACAGGTTCAGGACCCTTCAGTTCAAGTCTGAAGTTTGAGTGTGTAATTATATGTGAAGATGACGGTTCTCAAAGGTTATAAATGACTGTATGCAGGGTGTTTTTTTTCTTGCAGTAATGAGGTTTTGAGGCTGTACCCGGCCGCAGGAGTTGAAATTGTGCTGATGAGCTGTATAAAGTAAAGCTTTCTGTCCTCTAATGGCTGATGGGATGACAGGTGGGCATAACCTCAGTGACAGCTCACTTCTGATTCTCACTCTCCTCGTTATCTTTCTCCATAACAAGCCACAGATATATTTTTTCTTACTCGTATTTGTGTCTGGCTACTTATCTGAAGAAAAAGGTGTTCTTTCAGGAGCAGAAGAGCTATACAACACACAGTGACCCTTAGGGTCACCGATTTTACCCAAAGAAACTCTTGATTAGCGACTGAGGCTTAACAAGAACAGACACCTCAGTAGGCCAGTAGGCATCAAGGTAGCAGTATGTGCTTAACACTTTTTCGTGAGCAGTATAGTCTAAAACTACATAATGACAATTATACATGTCCTTCTCAAAAAATTATCATATTGTGATAAAGTTCATTATTTTCTGTAATGTACTGATAAACATTAGACTTTCATATATTTTAGATTCATTACACACAACTGAAGTAGTTCAAGCCTTTTATTGTTTTAATATTGATGATTTTGGCATACAGCTCATGAAAACCCAAAATTCCTATCTCAAAAAAATAGCATATTTCATCTGACCAATAAAAGAAAAGTGTTTTTAATACAAAAAAAGTCAACCTTCAAATAATTATGTTCAGTTATGCACTCAATACTTGGTCGGGAATCCTTTTGCAGAAATGACTGCTTCAATGCGGCGTGGCATGGAGGCAATCAGCCTGTGGCACTGCTGAGGTGTTATGGAGGCTGGTGACCTCCGACGTGATGGTTCACGGAGTTTTCTGAGACAAAGGGAAATATCTGAATTCAACACAAAGAGCCAGCTCATAATCAAAAGGTAAGCAGAAACCTTTTTAATTAAATTCTGCGATTGACTATTCTAAATGAAGTGTTGAAATTGGACTATTTTCTGATGTCAGTGGAGAAATCAACAGTAAAAGTGAAATAAGTTGTGTATTAAGGTTGTGTGTTAAATAAGACATAAACAGAGGCTGTGTGCAAAAGGCTGTGTGCAAAAGACTGTGTGCAAAAGGCTGTGTGCAAAAGTTAGAGGCATTTTACAGAACTCCACACTTGACGAAGGTGGTGCTGGCGTAAAATCTAAAAAACCTCTCCCTGACTGAGGTAGTGGTGTACCCACTATAAAAAGCGGAATTGATTAGAATAATTACTGTGAATTACTAGTTTCTCTGTGCGCAAGCATCGACCTAAGTAGATACATGTGTACTCCAATAGGAGAGAAAACGGAGAATTCTACACAATTTACGAGTGAGAAATTTGATAGAAGTTTGTGATTTATTTAGATTAGGGGCAGTTTAGGTGCATCAGAGCGTGAGTGACGCTAACGAGGGACAGAGTAGGGAGCGCGCAGACCATAAAAGACGTCATGGAGGGTGAATTTGACAGGGAATGTACGGAATATGACTGTCCCACTGTTGGACAACAGTGGGATAAAATGATTGAAATTGTAAAAACCCAAACTGATCCAAAAGATATGAAAACACGCATGCTAGAATTGGAAACTTGTAAACATGAAATGATTGAGCATTTTGGTGATGATTGCATGGAAAAGAAGGGTTCTCTGTTTCAGAAAGTAGGGGTGAAAGAAAAAAGAGCGCAAGAAGCGCTTCAGAGAAACAGAAAAGAGGAAGTGGGTTTACTGCAAAGACGAGCACACGCAAAGAGAGAGAAAGAATTAGATGCTGATCGCAGGAAATGGGTCAGAATAACAGCCGCGGCTGCCATTTTAAAACCAAAAAAGAAGGAAGGAGAAAAGGGCGAGGTCGATGTTAAACTGAGCAAGAAGCAGGAAGCAGAGGCTAGCTCTGCCCCCCCTCCTACAGCTCCTGCTGTGCAGAGACTATATCCAGATCCCCCACCCCCCTACAATCCAAGTACGGGTAAAAAATTGAAACAGCTGCCTCTCAGGAAAATTATGAAACAAATGCCGCTGTACAAAGTAAAAGGTGGAACTTTGGAATTGGATGAGGAAGGCAGTCAGAGTCGTAGAAGTAGCGTGGTAGAATTCCCCGTTGAAAATGAGGACAAGGGTCAGACCCATAGAAGAGAATTGAAGGATGAGGACGATGAGAATGTAGTGGATGAAGATGAGGACATAGAAGGTGAAAAGGATTTTCCGGTAGGTGAAGATTTAGTGGTTGAGGAATCAGAGAAAAACAAAAAGGACAAGAAAGACAAGAAAGATACTAAGGAAAGTAGTGATAGTGAATCTGACAGTGATGATAAAACTTATGTTAAGATGGCTGGCACATTTGCAATCAGTAAGGGTGAAGAGGTACAGATAGGGAAGAAAACCAAAGAAAACCCCCCTAAAACACTTCAGCCCAGATCCAGCGCGAGATTAAAAGATATGTTGCTAGGAAAACAGTGGGAAGGGAAAACTGATTTATCTGATATGGGAACAAAATTCCAGTTGCCCATATTGGCTGGCTCTGCGGGGCCTGTGTATCAGCCATGGTCCCTTACGGATCTGGAAACATTAGTGAAGAAACTCCCTGCCATTACGGAAGGGGGAGGTAGATGGGTGAACAAACTTTTTGCATTGTCACATGGTCAGGTCCTCTCTGTAGGAGATTTGAGACAGATAATGAGCAGGGTGTTGTCTGCACACCAGATGGCAGACTTAGAAAATATGGCTCTCACCAGAAATGTGAGCAACAGCGCCCCATTGGTGACTGGGGGAGGCCAATCGCCCTTGTGCCAAGCAATAAGAGATAAATTCCCCACACCTGATACCATGTTTGAAAACATGAAATTTAAACACAAGCCTGGTGAGAATGGAGCAGCATATATACATAGATGTTGTCAGGAATGGGAAGATACGTGTGATGAGAACCCCATGTCTAATCCTGTCACTAATAGAATTTTCAGGGCAGCAGTGTTGTATGGAGCTCCAGCTGGCGTGACCCAAGCAATGGAGCAGTCTCCAGAGGTACCTGGCAGTGATGATGCAAAATGGAAAAGGTACGCAGTACACTTTATTGACAAAGCAGTAGAGAGGGCAGAGAAGGAAGGAAGTGAACTGCTGAAGCTGCAGAAAGAGCTATTGAGATTGCAAGTAGAGGAAAAAAAGTCAGCTAAAAATAAGGGACCTAAACAGATGGCCCAACAGCCGCCACCACAAGCCGAGACTGTGACAGTTCCGGATACAGGCATGCCACAATATCTCTGGGGTGGAGGAGAACATAGAGGTAGGGGTAGAGGGAATGGAGGTAACAGGGGAAACAGCTATAATTGCTTCAAGTGTGGACAAGAGGGACATTGGTCCTCTAGATGTCCATCAAACAATAACAGGAAGTGCTTTGTGTGTGGAAGGCGAGATCACATGGCTAGAGATTGCCCACAACAATCACAGAGAGGCAGACCCATGGGTAGGGGTCAGAGCAACTCAAGGGGTAGAGGGCAGTCCCAAAGGGGAGGATGGGGTGGTAGGCCGGTGCCCCCCAACCAAATTAGTCATCAGCAGCCACTCAGTCCAGAGTGGAATCAGTCTGATGACTACTACGCATGAAGGTCCCCACAGAGAGCCCAAGAGAGGGCTATGGCCGAGCCCCTCTTGACCATCACTGTAAATGATAGTGATTTACAGGCCCTGGTTGACACTGGAGCAACTTACTCCACTATTACAAAAGACATTGACAAACGACATCTTTCAGATAGAAAGGTGGGTGTAATGGGTTTCTCTGGGGACACAGAACATTGGCCATTGACAAAACCGCTTCCTGTTACCATTGCAGGTCAGAAATTGATACATTCATTCCTATATTCGACAAATTCTCCAATACCATTGTTAGGTAGAGACCTACTAATTAAAGCAGGGGCCAGTATACTATGTACTCCAGAGGGAGTCGTTGTATCCTTTCCAACAGGGCAGAAGATTAACTGCTCCATACAAGGTGGAGTAGGCCACAACCAGTGGCTGCTGGCACCTTCACCCACCCCAGATAGTTATGCAGACATTTACTGGGCTCTGCTGACCCCCTCGCAAACCGGAGCTTATTCACTTTTCCAGAAATGGAAGTCGTGGATATATACCTTGGACATTTTTACTCCGCCCCCTGACGACCTACACTGTACGTTGTTTTATGACAGACAGGAAGACCATGTTTATCAGGAAGCATTTTCTGGTGTTGAAGGCTCTCAATGGAGCGTAAGAGGCATGGGACTGCTGATAGGAAAGGAAGGTGTAGTGGCTCCTGTATGCCTAACGGCCGAACAGGAGGGCTGGTACATGATGAGGGAATCAGCTGCCCCACACATATCACTGGCTCTGCACTCTATGCATGAAGTCAGAGAATTGGGCTCCATGACAAAGAGGCTTCTAGCAGTTACTGATTGGGGACCAACTGAGAATAGACAGCTATACTACTCCCCCTCAACAGACAGTTTCAAGGTGGTAGAAGAAACCACTGACTTAGGCATCTTGGAACATAAGTGGATCCCCAGGTGCCACGGCAGAGATAAATCAGACGGGGAAGGGGCTGTGGAATTGATTGAATCTATGCCTCAAGACTTGTGGTCGACAGGACCCACTGATGTGGGGTATTGTGACATAACACCTGTCACTTTCGAAATATCGAATGGATCACCAGTGTGGAGTCCACAGTATAGAAACAGACCTGAGGCAGTGGCTGGTATCAGGCCAATAATTGAGGGATTGCTTGACTCCGGGGTGCTAACCCCATACCAGTCGCAATGGAACACACCAATATTTCCTGTCCCAAAACCAGGAGGGAAGTATAGAATGGTGCATGATTTGAGAGAAGTGAATAGCAGAGTTACCACCCCCATAGTTGCTGTCCCAGACCCATACACCGCATTGTCTATGGTGAATGCATCCCACCAATGGTTTTCCTGTATTGACATGGCTAACGCATTTTTCTGTGTACCCATTGCAGATGAATGCAAAGAATATTTCGCCTTCACATTTGAAGGAACACAGTATTCCTATAACCGTCTCCCACAGGGATTTGTCCTATCTCCAGGAAAATTCAATCATGTCATGAAACAACAACTGGAATCCTGCCAGTTTCCGGAGGGCGTGGTCACCATCATGTACGTGGATGACCTTTTGATCGCGGCTGAATCGCCAGAATCTTGCCTAGAGGCAACTGGCATTGTTTTACACAGACTGCGGGAGGCTGGGCTGAAAGTGAGTAAAGAGAAATTGCAGGTATGCAGACAAACAGTCACCTTCCTAGGGAGAGTAGTGGGAGCAGGTGGAAATGGTGTGTCACCAGCACACAAGAGGGACATTTTGACACACCCAAAACCTATCACTGTGAAGGAAATGCTTTCCTTCTTAGGACTGGCAGGGTTCAGTAGACACTTTGTGCCACAATATGTGACTCTGACTAGCCCTCTAAGGGACATGGTGAAACAATGTGGTATGAGAAATTTGAAAGCACAGCTACAATGGACAGTCGAAGCAGAGGAGGCGTTTCAGAAAACAAAAGCAGAGCTAGCACATTGTAGCAATCTTTGCACCCCAGACTACAAACTGCCCTTCAGATTAGATGTATCTGAAACAATCACGAGTGCACATGGGGTACTTTACCAAAAGCAGTCGGGCAACAGACGAATTTTACTGTACGTGAGTGTGCTACTAGACCAGGTGGAAGCTAGACAGCCCCCGTGTGCTAGATTCGCTGCAGGCCTAGCTAAGATCATACAGAAAACATCGCACATCGTTATGGGTCACACGCTGTTGATCCTAACCTCTCACTCAGTGGTCAGCTTCGTTAATTCCAGCGCTTTCACTTTCTCTGCTTTGAGACAGAGGAGGATGTTGAAAATTTTGACAGCACCAAACATTACGTATACTCACAATGGGGTTAACATGGCTGACCTCCTGACTGATGGAGAACCTCATGATTGCGCCCCCTTGACGAACAGATTGTCGGTGGTGAGGGAAGGTTTATTGGCCAGTCAACTTCCTGAAACAGACAACCCTATCACGCTTTTTACTGATGGCAGCTGTCACAGAGCTGATGATGGGACATTGAAGGCAGGATTTGCTGTGGTTGAATTGCAGGGTGACAAATTTGTGATAGTAAAAGCAGAACCCCTGGTGGGGAAACAGTCAGCACAGAAAGCAGAACTGTTAGCATTGATCAATGCATTGAGACACTCTGAGGGTAAAACAGCAAATATCTACTCTGATTCTGCATACGCAGTTTCCGCAGCCCATGTGGAGCTGCCTGTGTGGGTCAGATGTGGATTTACAACCTCGTCCGGCCGGCCAATTACTCAAGAGAAAGAAGCAAGAGAGCTCTCAGAAGCCATAATGCTACCTAACAAAGTGGCTATTATTAAGTGCACTGGTCATTCCCAAGGAACTGACCTACTCTCGAGAGGGAATGAGGCTGCAGACATGGCGGCAAAACGTGCTTCAGGCTACCTACAAGGTCAGCTTGTGGTAGTAGCAGAGCCAGATGTGACATCCCTTCTCCCTGAATTTTCAAGGGAATTCTTGTCGGAGCAGCAGGACATGGCTGCCCCAGAAGAAAAGTCTGTGTGGAAAAACAAAGGTGCGGTCAGGCATTCTGATGGCCTTTGGACATCCCCAGATGGTAGGGTTCTATTACTGGCCTCATTGGCCCCAATTGTTTTGAAAGAAACTCATACGCCTGCCCACTGTAGTGACAAACAAATGGCGCGAGCATTGCAATCTTGGTGGCATCCTTTCATGCCACATCTGATTGCGGGGTACATAACATCGTGTCCTATCTGCCAAGAACACAATATTAAGCCGTCCATGAAACCGTCCCAGGGTTCGTTTCCTCTCGCAAATGGTCCTGGGGATGAAATTGTAATCGACTTCACTGACATGTGTGAAAAAGTGCAGGGAAAAAGATATCTGTTGGTGATTAGGGGTGTCAAAATTAATCGTTTTTACGATGCATCGCGATGCAGACAAGGACGATTCGGTATCGGTTCAGGATTAGACCATAACCGGTTATAACGGACTCAGTCCAGTGCCAGAAAACGCGACCCAGGGGGCTTGTATGATTTTCCGGGAGGGGGGTTGGGCTAACGAGGGGAGTACTCCACATGAATAAAATAAGTCTTCAGATTTTAACTGAAAGGATTATTGCCACTTTCTTTACACACCGGTGCATTTAACGAACTAACAAACATCAGTGTGCATTTAACAAATGTCTTTTTTTGTTAGTAATTCATTTAAAGGACTGAAACATTATTTTTATTTGGTTGAAAAGACTGGCTAAAAGCACTGAGCGCGTCTATCTGGCTCAGCACCGTTTTACACAAATAAAATGTTTTGTTGATATTGTGAGTGCGCACATAAATAATATTAGTAGACCTTTTGCAGTTTTGAATGATGCCTTTTTATGCCTTACTTTTATCAACAAAAATGGTGGATTTTAGGTTTCCACTGTTATTAAGAAAAAATGCAAGTGATCGCGTTTCAGCTTCCATGTCAGCTGCAAAGCACGCTTTCGCTTTCACTCTCCGCAAAAATGATTGGATATGCAACTAACCGCGCACATTTATCTAGGTTAAATGTTTAAATTAATATTCTGAAATGCATCAAGCGTTTTGTCTATAGATTTTATTTAATGCAAGTCGTGTTGATTTGAGAAGGCTAAATTTATCAAACATGCTCAACTCATTGCCGCTGGCCGCTTGTTCGTTAGGTTAGGTTAAAAAGACAAGAGTTTGAATTTAACAAACATAAAATGTTCCAAACATATTTCTAAATTAACTTAAAAAGGAAATAAAACGAAATCTAGCCACTTTGCCTTTAGAATCCAAAACTGAACTATTTTAATGGCTGCAACACGAACTCTGTTCTGATAAATTGTCGGACAAGAACGGGGCTCGGGTCTGAGAGTCTCAGGCTGGGCTCGTGCAGGACTCTATTCGTTCCCTCGTTTCAATTAAATAAGATCTGAGCGGTACCTCTCGGTTGAAATCGTATTTGTTTAGTTTTCGTGTTTAAAATGGCTATAGCGGCAGCTTTTATAGCAAAAGATATACGGCCCTTTTCTGTGGTGGAAAACCCCGGCCACCTGTTAAATACACTGGAGCCGCGATATAAGCTTCCCTCACGCTGACACTTTTCAGAAAAGATTATGCCGGAACTCTAGAACGAAACCAAAGCCAAGGTATTTACTTTTGTGTATTTGTTCTAAATGTTGCTGCTGTCTTCTGTGCCCAGACTTTAGTTTTGTTTGATACATTCAAGAAGTGTTTTTTCTTTGAGAAGGTAAAATTAAAGTTTCAGTTCATATATCTGACTGTTTGTATTTATTAACACAATTGTATATATTTGAAGTAAAATTGAAAAATGAGTATGTTTTATTCCTTAATTTAATGTACTGTAGAGTACAGTACCAAACAACAACAAAAATAATCATTCTGCCCAACATCCTGTGTTTGGTCTGGGACAGGCCAAAGAACCTCTTCAGCATCACAGGCTAAATTAGCCCTGGCCAGGCAGCAGGGGTCAAATCCTCTTGCATGCCTGATCCAACCCTGGCACTCATCAACTAAAATATATGAGACTGCTTCTCTTCTTGCCCTTGCCCTTCTTTTGTCTTTTCCACATTGTCGTCATTGTCCTCCTTCTTCTCCTCCTCTTCCTCTTTCACCTCTTACTCTTCCTCATCAAAATTACACATTACTGTATGTGGGATATTGATTGAAAAAGACTGGATAGGATGCACAGTTACACTTGTACAAGTGGTCTGACAAAAATCAAATAAAAACGCATTACAACGTCATTGTGAAATAGAAAAGAAAAATAAATTTGAAGTAAAATTGAAAAATGAGTATGCAGTGCATCGTCAATGCATCGTGATGCATCGAGATATTGTATTGAACCGAATCGATGACATTATAATCGTAATTGAACCGAACCGTAAGACCACTGTAGGTTCACACCCCTATTGGTGATGGTGGATGCCTACACTGGTTGGCCTGAAGCATTTCCTGTTGGCAAGGAGGACAGCACTGCCGTCATTAAGTGCTTAATAAACCACTATATACCACACTACGGTTTCCCGAAAAGGGTCAGGTCCGATAATGGCTCGCATTTTAAGAATGAACATCTGGCTCAAGTGGAAAAGGCATTAGGTTTGGTACATCACTTCGGCGCAGTCTACCATCCTCAATCGCAAGGGAAAGTTGAACGTTTGAACCTCACGTTGAAAAACAAATTGGCTAAAATCTGTGCACAGACCAAATTGACATGGTTAGCGGCCCTTCCACTGGCCCTGATGTCAGTCAGGAGCTCTGTAAACAGAACTACGGGATACACCCCGTTCGAGCTATTGACTGGTCGCCAGTTTCCTGGTCCACATGCACCATTGCAACTGGAACCAGTTCAACCCCTATCGCATAAGGTGTATTACGACAAACTAGTGGCCCTTGTTGGGTCGTTTCACGATGTAGTGCCCATTGATGACATGGTTCACGAATACCCCGCCCGGTTGCCGAACCGCACCTGGGATTGGGTGCGATTGAGAATCTACAAGCGCAAATGGAAAGAACCTCGCTGGTCTGCTCCACTGAAGGTAACTGCACGCACCTCTCACTGTGTTCGTCTTGCAGGAAAAGGAGACACGTGGTACCACCTGAGTCAGTGTTGTCCGGCGGATCAGCCGTCCAGATCCTTGGAAGACACCAGAGTGGACCTTGCTTCACAGGTCCAAGAGAGGGAGGATACAGGTGACACACAAAATACAGGTGACACACAAACACATACACATACAGGAGAAGACCCAAAAGAGAATTTCCAACCATCACAAAGTAATCTGCAAGCCCTGCAAGTGGTCCATAAGACTGGGGATTTATTCACAGCCCCTAAAGGTGAGCCAGTAGCTCATTGCATCAGTGCAGACTGTGCATTTGGAGCAGGCATAGCAAGGAAATTTAGGGAAAGGTACGGGGTTGAAAAGGTGTGGGCCCAAGGGAAGACAAAAGGTGACTGTGCCGTAACACACGAAATAGACGGGATCGTTTTTCACCTAGTCACAAAAACATTTGCCAGGGATTTACCCACCTATGAGGATTTTGAGAACAGTTTAAGCTGCATGAGAGTGTGGTGTGACAGGCTAGGCATCACCAAATTATCTATACCCCGGCTGGGGTGTGGTTTGGACAAGTTGGAGTTCTGTAAAGTCCTTCACATTATTGAGAAAACTTTTAGAGGTTCAAACATAGTGATTTCTATTTACCATATTGATTAGTATAACAAGTGTGTTTTTGTGTCTATTATTATTTTCGTTTATTTACTATATTGACTAGTGTAACAGAGTGTCTTTGTATCTATTATCGTTTTTGTTTATACTCATTGTGAGAGACAACATATGTCCTGGACAGAGAAAATAGATTGGAGTAAAGTACCCATTTTCCCATTTCCAAGGTGCAACTCGGAAGAGGACGTAAAATTGTCCAGCGTGAAATTAGCTTCAGTCCAGGTACAGGGAGAAAAGAATCATGAGAGTGAAATTGTGGGAGAATTGGAAACTTCTGGGGGTCATAGGAGTGATAGCCTTGATAATAGTGGGAATAATTCTGGGAATAGAAAGGAATCAGAAGGAAGGGAGTCACGGAAAGAATAAAACACTTACTAGACATGTGAGAGCTGTAAGAAGTGAGACCCTGCAAAATGGAGACGAGAAAAAAGATCCGTGTTTAAAGAAATATGGAGGGATCGAGTTAAATTACACCAGAGGGTCGACCACATCCTATACGTTCGACTTGTGTGATGTTATAGATTGTGGTGGGAAAGATAGTTCATGGAGGGGATATGATGTCTACCTCTGTGGATTAGGTTGTCCAGGAAACCAAAAGTGGTGTCCAACATGGAACAACGTCTGGCAAGCGACAAACCTAAGTTTCACAGGAACCACTGAAAAGAAAACCTCAGATGGAAAACTAAAGGCAGCAGGGTATTTTAGGATACAGAGGGATTTCAATAGGGATAAAAACCCCATAACCTTGTCCATAATAGGCCTTAAACAAGACCCATATCCAGCTAAACCTGGAGGGGTAGCAGGACAATGCTGGGACACCGCTGAGGGGCAATTTTATGTATTAATTGGTGTTGAAGTGGGTGGGAAGGATCCACTAGGGTTGGTAAAGGTTAACCTAGTGGAACCAGTAGAAAATACTACAATGGAAACTATAGTAAAGGATTATAGCAAAGAGGTAAGGAGAAGTAAGGTAGTTATTGAAATGGATTACACAAAATTGACCCCTGAGGATTTAATAGAAAAAGCTACGGGATATGGGGAGTCCAATTTGTGGTTAGAATGGATAATATCCGCTGCCCGGGAAGTACAGATGACGGAGTGTGTTGCATGTGCGAGAGCTAGACCCACCCTTAGGATAGAACCAGCTCCGTTGATAAAGACTGACAAAGTAGGGTATGGCTGTATGATGAGTATTACCCAGGAAGCCAAGCCCGAAGGATGTGACACTTTAGCAGAAATATTCCCTCCAATAAGTAATCAAACAAAAACAGGTCCCTTCTCTGCAGACTCGGGGAACTTTACGTGTTTTAACTTTAGCGCCTCCGATCCGAGGTTTAAGGTGGGACATATTGATCCTTCTTGGTGCAGTGAGGTCATTCAGAATGCTGAGGATGTAATTGGACCGTGGGCGCGAGGGGGATTATACTATTACTGCGGGCATAGGAGGCTGTTCGTGAGAATAAAAGGGAAATTGACTGTAGGAACATGCGCGTTGGTTAGGTTAGCAGCGCCATTGGCATTAATTGGCAGGAAAGGAATAGCACAAGATGTGGAAAAAGGTAGGAGGAAAAGAGAAGCGGGAACATTCGACCTATCCATTAACTCTCCAACCTACATAGACTCGATAGGAGTTTCCCGGGGGGTGCCGGATGAGTACAAATTGGCAGATCAAATTGCGGCCGGGTTTGAGAACATCCCAATCATAGCAGCACTCTTCCCTGTTACTCCAAATAAAAATGTGGATAGGATAAACTACGTTCATTATAACGTAATGAGATTGGCTAATTTGACTAGAGACGCAGTAGAAGGCCTATCAGAACAATTGGCTCCGACTTCCCTGATGGCCATACAAAATAGAATGGCGCTCGATATGCTCCTTAGCCAGAGTGGGGGCGTTTGCGCAATGTTCCAAGATTTTTGTTGTACGTTTATCCCAAACAATACCGCTCCAGATGGGTCAGTAACGCGGGCCCTGGAGGGACTGAAAACTCTCTCTAAAACTATGGCAGAACACTCTGGTATAGATAACCCCTTTGATGACTGGCTAACCAATGTGTTTGGAAAATATAAAACCATGATAACATCCATTCTAGTCTCTCTCGCTACTTTTGTGGCTATAGTAGTAACTTGTGGATGCTGCTGCATTCCGTGCATCCGGTCATTGTGTAACAGGGTGATAGTAACCGCAATTGAAAAGAAAGAAGAGGCTCCGCCCCCTTACACAATGCCTTTGTTGATATCCCCAGAAGAAGAAGAAGAGGAGGAGGAATGTAACTTGTGAATGTTGTCTCTCTCTCTCTATTAACTCCTACACTGTTCACCAGCCACCGCTTTCCTTGATGGCTTGCTTTTGATTGCGACCAGGGTCCACAATTTGATGCAACTATGTCAGGGATCACAGCCCTGGGGAGAAAATAACTTTTATAATAAGTTAATGGAGATGTGCTTTCAGTAACCATTTGAGACTATGTGATGATATTGCAAAATTTAAATTGGCTGCTTGAAGCTGTAAAAAAAATAAAAACATTAAGCTCTAGGATGAACACTGGGTTTATGAGACTGATATCATGGTTTTTGATTCCATAGACCTTTGGACGTGATGATGGCTAGAGCATTTGGCATAACAGACTCCAAACTGTTTTAAATGATTTGTGTTGCAGCATTGTAAAAAAAAAAAAAAAAAAATTTTTATCTTGTGTCTTATCTTTTCTTTTTTTCTTTTTTTGGTTGTATATTTCTGTGCATTTTTATTGTGTGGCCTCTTTCAGAGGCCAAGAGAGGGATTTGTGGTACTTTTCAGTTTGAATATGTTTTATATATTTTCCATTTTGCATAAGAAGGCTTAAATAATTAAACTATAGAGTGCTAATTACTGTGAAACTGTCTGAAAGGGTTAAACAAAATATTATGTGTAGAGAAGTGCTGCAGACTGCTGAAGATAGAGCTTCCTGTTTTGCAAAATCTGCAAAAATACTGTTGAAAGCCTAACAGGATGTGCTTGCAGGAAACGTCTGCTGAAGACGCCAACTGTCAAAGATGCACGGAAGGAGTCAGATGTAGAAAAACAACTGTGTATTTAAGGGTATCTCTCTGAAAAGACAGTTCAGAAGCACTCAGGGAACTTAGAGCAATTTGAGCTTCTCCAGCGCTGAAAATTACTCTTGATTTCTTCTATTGCTAAACTTAATAAAACTTTAAACTTTTATTGATTGACTCCTGAACCATTTTTGAACACGCATAAGGACTATTTGAAAGTCCAACAAGGCCCAGGATGCTTCGATAGCGGCCTTAAGCTCATCCAGAGTGTTGGGTCTTAGAGCCCTGCACGGGCCTTAAATCTAAGCCCTAGCCCGGCCCTGGCCCGAAACGCACAGGCTATAGCCCGGCCCGTGTCCGACAGCTTATCAAAAATTTTGGCCCGAGTCCGACCCGAAGCCCGTCTTTTTTTCCGCCAAACAGCTTATACTGTTACAGCCATTAAAATAGACCAGATTCGTATTTAATAGAAAGTTTATGTTTTTTCGTTTTGGTTTTTTTATCAGAACAATTTAGAGAAATGTTTGGAGTTTTTTATTTGTTTGTTTGTTTGTTTTTTAAATGTAAGTTTTAGTTTTTTAAGTGACATCGATATCCAAGCGGTATGTGGTCCACAGTGAGTTTACTCAATTTAACCTATATATCAAATCAACACTTGACTAGTCTACAATGCAATCCACAGATATAAAACAAACATCAATATATCACAATGTTAGATTTAAAGTTTATTATCACCATCTCAGAACAAAGGCATTTTGAACAGGGCAGGCAGCTCTGCTGCGCAAAACCGGAACATACAAAGTCGCAGTGGTAAAGTAAACGAATAATGAACAAATATATAAAGAATAAATAATAATATAGAAAACTTCAAAAACACAACTTTACCACGTGGCTGAAAATCTCTGTGCTGCGCAGAGTATGTGAGCGGAATGGAGCGGCAACAATTTCCCCCCGCGCTCCTTGCATTTAATAATCGCTCTGCTCCAGCTCCACTCCTCGCTCACTGATATCAGAAACACCGCTCCGCGTCAAAAATAAATAAATAAATAAATAAATAAATAAATAAATAAATAAATAAGTATGTTTGAAATGTAACAGTCCTGTTCATAAAATATAATAAAATAAAATAACAGGAGAGTTTCAAACATAGTGTGCAATATTTGTTCCGACCACAGCTGATAATTGTCAGCATTAAAAGAGTATTGCTGCTTTATCCAGTGCAACGTTTGTAATGAAAATAATACGTTTTCGTCAGTTATTTTACCTACAGATCACACTATTTCTGATTTGAGTGATCCATCTCTATCAAGCTAAACATGTTTAACATATGATTTCCTGCTTAATGTGCAGTTATATTATGGACCATTGGCATGAATTGTACTCATGATGGAGCGGTGTAGCGCTCTTGAAGAGAGTGAAAACCATGACGCTCCGACTTTTAAAAAAAATCCGCTCCTTCCTCCATTCAAAATCACACCGCTCCACTCCGCGCTCCGCTCATACTCTGCTATGCGCGATTTTTTAGGCATCACTGGCGCTTCCGGGGACGCACGCATTAAATCTCATTAAACTTTTTTTTTTTTTTCTAAAGCAGGCCCGAAGCCCGATATGCGTGCAAGTTATGACGTGAAAATTGGCCCGAAGCCCGGCCCTAGGGGCAAAAAAAAGTCGGGCCCCGACGGGCTCGGGCTCAAATGCAGGGCTCTATTGGGTCTTGCGTCTCTCAACTTTCTCTTCACAATATCCCACAGATTCTCTATGGGGTTCAGGTCAGGAGAGTTGGCAGGCCAATTGAGCACAGTAATACCATGGTCAGTAAACCATTTACCAGTGGTTTTGGCACTGTGAGCAGGTGCCAGGTCGTGCTGAAAAATGAAATCTTCATCTCCATAAAGCTTTTCAGCAGATGGAAGCATGAAGTGCTCCAAAATCTCCTGATAGCTAGCTGCATTGACCCTGCCCTTGATAAAACACAGTGGACCAACACCAGCAGCTGACATGGCACCCCAGACCATCACTGACTGTGGGTACTTGACACTGGACTTCAGGCATTTTGGCATTTCCCTCTCCCCAGTCTTCCTCCAGACTCTGGCACCTTGATTTCCGAATGACATGCAAAATTTGCTTTCATCCGAAAAAAATACCTCTTCTCGTTGTGCAGCGTTTTCTGCCACACTTTTTCCTTCCCACAGACTTCCCACTGAGGTGCCTTGATACAGCACTCTGGGAACAGCCTATTCGTTCAGAAATTTCTTTCTGTGTCTTACCCTCTTGCTTGAGGGTGTCAATGATGGCCTTCTGGACAGCAGTCAGGTCGGCAGTCTTACCCATGATTGCGGTTTTGAGTAATGAACCAGGCTGGGAGTTTTTAAAAGCCTCAGGAATCTTTTGCAGGTGTTTAGAGTTAATTAGTTGATTCAGATGATTAGGTTAATAGCTCGTTTAGAGAACCTTTTCATGATATGCTAATTTTTTGAGATAGGAATTTTGGGTTTTCATGAGCTGTATGCCAAAATCATCAATATTAAAACAATAAAAGGCTTGAACTACTTCAGTTGTGTGTAATGAATCTAAAATATATGAAAGTCTGTTTATCAGTACATTACAGAAAATAATGAACTTTATCACAATATGCTAATTTTTTGAGAAGGACCTGTATATAATAGTCATTCCTTGAAAAACTTCAGGGATTTTTTTTCATTCACTGTTACTTTTATGTAACATTCTTTTACAGACATAATTTGAAAGTTTCCTCTTTTTTATGAGAAAGTAATAAAGCAATTCATAATGTGTAAAATCATGTTTGGCATTAGAGCGCAGTAAAAAAAAAATTAATAGATTTTATAGCCTTACAATTTTAGTCTCATCCAGAACAATTTTGCTCTTCCAAAACCTAGTGAAAAAGCATTTTAAGACATTATACAGTAGATAAACTCATTTTCTACCTGATCTCATGACAAAAACGTACCTGTGGGATCCTTTTCGCAAGACGCGAAATACTCACAGAGATTCCTGCCTTTATTAGAGAGAAGAATATGTTCAGCCCCCTCCCTCCGAAGCTTCAAGTATTCTGTGTTGATCACTACCGAAGCTTCGAAGCTCAAAAAATGGTATTCGGACCAGCCCTAGTAACAAGCTTGCCTGGTAGCTCAGCTGGCACGAAATTTGGACTTAGGAGGCAAAATCCTTGGGTACGAATCCCGTGAAAAACATGACTCACAATGAAAGAACTAAAAAATGAAGGACTGAAAAACAAGCTAAAACGGCATGTTTTCGATTGCGTTTTTACTTAATTCGCTTTTGTTCATTCTGTTGGGTAGGTTTAGGTGTAGTGCAGATGGTACATTATTTTAAAACGCACAGAGCATTAGAGTTATAGCGCCACTCAGCGGACTTTTCAAGTCAGAACTGCGGTGACACGTACAAAAACAATGTCACTAGGGCTGCAACAACGAATCGATAAAATCGATAAAAATCGATTACTAAAAGCGTTGGCAACGAATTTCATAATCGATTCGTTGTGTCGCGCGACGCAGAGACATTTGGTTGTTATTATATATATTAAAAAAAAAAATTTGAGCGCAGAGCGGAGTGGACACATTCGGTCTCTCTCCCGCACTGATGCCAGCAGAGTTCGGCACCTCATAAGCTGTGTTTCCATCCAAAAATGCGAATTTAACTTATGCGCAAAACTGGAACATTTGAGCATAAAGCACCATTTCTACATTATATATATATGCTGCCCCGATTTATATCAAACATGTTTGATATTTAAGCCTACTTTGGCTAGCGTACTTTCACAGCAGCCAATGCTCGATCGCAAAACAGCTGCTGTACGGGTCGTTGGATAGTGGAGATGGAGAAAACTACTTCTATAGTTTTTGTAACACTGTCTGTCTGTATAATGTGTCGAAAACATACCACAACCGTAAGGAGAAAGAGGAGCTCTGCTGAGGTGAAATCATCTCAGTTTTGAATAGGGCTGTGACGGTGGCACGTTGTTTTTTTATATATAGCCTACACTTCAGTCAGCGAACAAGCAGCCTAAAAACGCTAAAATAAATCAAAGAAATAATATATTTAATTAAGAAAGTAGCCTAAGAGTATTAAATAGGCTATTAAACAAACATTCCTTGTAAAAATGTCCGACAGCTCATCAATTTTTGGCCGACTGAATTTCCAGTCCGACTGTCTTTTTTTCTCTTTCTCTTCCTCATTACACAGCTGCTGTTTTTAATAGCAAAGTGGTTACATTTATTTTCGTTCCTTTAGTTTATAAAGTTAATTTAGAGATATATTTGGAAAACTTTTTGTTTGTTAAATTCAAGTTTTTGTTTTTTAAAGTTATACCTAGCAAACAGCGGCAGACAGATCAAAAGCCTGCTTAATTCATCGCGATTTAAATTAAAATCCATTGATATAAAAAACTTAAAACATATCACAATATTAGTTTAATCATTCAATCTGTCATGTATCTGGTCTGTCTTCTCATCATGAACTCTTGCACACACATTCTGGACTGCAATCCCCATAAGCCACTGCACCAATCACTGCACACAGCTGCTCCCTGTTTCCCACTGAACTGATTGCTGCACACACCTGTTTCACATTTACCCACATGCATTTAAGCCACAGACACACACACTTCCTGGCGAAGTCTTATTGTTCCTATGGTCGTAATTCCGAGCGTTTTCCCTTGTGTTGGTTTCTCTGTGTATGACTCTGGACTGTGTACCCCGTTGACGATTCCTGCTACCTGCCATTGCGACCATTGCCTGAGTATCGAACTGTTTACTGGATTTCCTACGTTGTTCCTGATTTCCTGGTGATTATTCCTACCTGTTTACGATTCTCAATAAATGCTGCAAATGGATCCGCACGTCTCAGTCTGACCCTGCTTGTGACACAATCAAGATAATTCCAAAGTTTGTGCGGACAGAAGCGCGATTTGCAGGACATGGAGACGCCAGTGCAATGTGGAATTTCTTTTTTGCTCATAAAGGTAAGAGTAATTTACCACCCGGGCCGGAACTTTAAAGGGTCTACCTTAGTTTGTGTGTACTAACAGTATCAACAAAATGTGCTCTTAAAGAAAACAAACAGAATACGCTTGATATCTTTGGTTTAAACAGGAGCGCTTCACAATAATTAACCGAAACCCAGGTAATTGCCTCACAAACACAATATCTATAGAAAGCTTTAAATTATTATTTTACTATAAAACGAAATAATTAAAATCGAAAACAAAACTCTTTCATTAGCTATCCATAAAGATGCATTAGGCATTAATGAGCAGATGGCAGGATCGTCAATTTCATCTTTGCAACACTGAATCAGAAAATACTAGTTTATTAATAAGTAATTCGAATATTTTCTTAATTTTTGCCTTGACACATTCATGGTAATTACTTTTGCTGGGGCTTTGAGGCCAGTTTTGCGTGCATTTGAATGCGGAACTCTTCCAGCTGGTCGCTGCTGATGGCAGGACACTAAACACCGCCATGGCAGAATGAATGTAGCAGAAAGTTAGTCAAGTTATCCCGTTCCAGCGTGCAAAGTCACATGACTTTTTTAATGCGCACTGAGGAATTTAATTTGAGAGGCTTCTTGATGGGAAATGCAGCATGTACACCACAGCAATCCGCTGTCTTGACGGATAGTAATTTTAGTTTATTTAGTCTATATATTTGGCAGATGTAAAGCATACATGTGTATGTTTTTTGTGTTAGTCCATTTTTATTTTATTATTATTATTATAACAGTTCAAGGAGCAACATGTTCACGTGCACTTTCTAAAGATTTTAGTTCTGTTTTTGAATAAAGGGTTGTAAATCCCTTGTTTTTTTTATCCGATTCATCGATTAATCGAAAAAATAATCGACAGATTAATCGATTATTAAAATAATCGTTAGTTGCAGCCCTAAATGTCACATAAAACATAAATGTGACCCTGGACCAAGTAGCACGGGTATATCCAAAAATACAAAGTATGGGTCGAAATTATCGATTTTTCTTTTATGCCAAAAATCATTATAATATTAAGTAAAGGTCATATTCCATGAAGATATTTTGCAAATTTCCTACCCTGAATATTTTAAAACTTATTTTTTTGAGTAGTAATATGCATTGCTAAGAACTTTAAAGGTGATTTTCTCAGTATTTAGATTTTTTTGCACCATCAGATTCCAGATTTTCAAATAGTTGTATCTCAAACAAATATTGTCCTATCCTAACAAACTATACATCAATGGAAAGCTTATTTATTTAGCTTTTAGATGATGTATAAATCTCAATTTTGAAAAATTGACACTTATGACTGGTTTTGTGGTCCAGTGTAAAATATCTGTGTAAAATACCAGTGTAATCTCATTAGAGAGCCACTCTGTGAACATTTCAAATCCAATATGTCGCGAAAAGGAGATGGCGGTATGTTAGTTTCAAACCAAGCAGCTAACAAATTCACATGACAAACCTGAACATGAATGAAATCTTCATAGTGAACACATAGTGAACACCGAAAGTGGGACAAAACAGTACAAAGTTACAGAGCTGTGTTCTCAGTAGCTCAGATGTTGGGAGAAAATGAAGACTCTTATGTTCAGTCTTACATCTACATGTAAACACAGAACACAAGAATCGCTTACAAAACATTGTTGACATTACAGCTGCTTGAGCGCGGAGAAAATAGAGGACAGCGTACAACCAAACAACTCACTGAGGGCGGAAACTATGGAAAATGCAGGACTGTCAGTCAGCAGCCGTGGGTGGGGCTTAAACATTGTGATGTCACACTGCTTTGAGAATCAAAACCGCATACCAAATGAGACTGGCTTGGTTTAAGGGCCATTAAATTAAACCACTTTTTAATTGTAGGGTGGATGTGTTCACACACTGTCAACACACATTTATGTCCAAACACCATGCAAAAGTGGATTTTTCATAATAGGTGCCCTTTAAATAATATTTTACACACACAAAAAAATTAAGATGCTACCATATGAAGCCAGTATTTTAAAACATTTCTTACAGTGCACAGAGAGAGCGCCAGGTGTAATGGAACAATCTGACAGACAGACAGACAGACAGACAGACAGAAAGTTGCTGTCACTGCATTTCAGCACTGTATGATTCCTGACTAGCCACATGAGATTACACTGGATTTCAGCAGTGGTAATTACTCTGTCACTTCCTCTACAGAAGCTCAGCTAGCTCACCAAGATTACTCTTCTCCTGAGTTGCATTAACTGGATTTTCAGGATTCATTTAGTTTCATGTCAATAGTTTTGATGCTCCGTTATCAAAAAAAAAACTTTTCTTACTTAATTTGAAGATGTTGGATTGAAAGGTAAGGAGAATCAATATTATTATGCTAATAGGACTGCAAAATGATTTTGAATTAATTGGTTTCATATAACGATATGCAAGTCTCCTTCACAAGACACAATGAAAATTCGCTAAGAACGAATTGCACCCGCTGACATTCATTCGCACGTGCTGTCTGCGTTTTTCAGCGTTCACTAAAGTAATTATGCAAATCAGAAAATGGTGCAAAGATGCCACAAAAAAATGCAATTTGCCATCATTTAAATATGCATGGCTTGGTTAAACTGGACTGTAGGTGTTTGCTCTGAAATATGTCACGCTAATAGCTGCCCTTCTGTTAAATTCGTATGAGTGATAATCTGAGCGTGCCTTCGAGAGTTGACAGGAAGTCTGACCTCAGTGTCTCTATAGTCATTAATTGTTACAGATTCCTGTGAGACCAAATAGAGAGCAGAGTAAAAGCATCAACACAACGTCACCCTGCATGAGCTCACTATAGACGAAACTTACACATCAGCACGACAACCTGCCGCTACACCACATCAAGTTAAATTGAATGATAAATGGATGGAAACACACTGGTGTTCTAAGCTGCTCTAGGACTCGAATTGATCAAATCTTATCCAAATAAATAAAGTCACTCAAGTATCCTCCATTTTCTTCACGTAAGAGTGGGCGTGGCCATTTGTCAATTTTATGGGTTTGGCTTGCGGTCTTATCCGCATCCAATTATTTTTTTGCTTGTTTTGCTGCTTGATATTGCAAATTGGTGTCTTACCATATTATTTTAATGTATTATCTTAATTATGAGCACACTGGTTCGTAGAGCAAATAGTTTTACTGTTATTCTTCTTTTTATTTCCCTATAGCGAATAATTAACCAAAAGTCTCGCCCAAAGGCTTCTGCGTTGAGGAAAAACGTGGATAATTTTTTTCTGTTTTTCTAGATAATAATTTAGACCAGTGGTTCTACACTGAACTCAGTAGTTTATGTGTGAAATAGTTGAATGATTATTCATAGTTTGTCATGCTTTGAAAATGTGTCAACATAAAGACACAATGGTACGTCAACAGACAATTGGCTCTACAAGCCATGTGATGTAAAAACCTCTAAAAGAGGATATGGTACATCTTTTTAAAAATGGATTATGATGCCATTATGCATATATGTGTGTGTGTATTTGCAAGAATGCAATAGGCCAAGAAGGGAGTTGGGAAAGTCGCCCACTAGTTTTCTCATGACCCCAGACCGCACTGAGCACGTTCCTCTGGGGACACAGCACTGAGAGAGGGACTCCTCTCGCTTCCGTATATGGGACATCCTGATACAAAACACACCCCACATCTCAAACCCTAACCAACATGGCATAAATGGAAAAACTCCAGTTCTATCTGCAATGGGGGGTCAGTGTTTAGACACTTAAGTCATGCTTTAAAATGTCTGAATGTCATTGCATTAGATAAAACATCAAATCAAAAGGAATTGCAAACAAATGATGCTAATATTTCAAAATATTTGCAATTATTTCTTAAAGAGAGTTTTAGTGGATTTATAAAGTAAGTTGTGCTTAGGCTCACACAGGTGTAGTTCATCACACTAAGAGCCAGATTTACTAAACAGGGCAAATTAGCGTTAGAGTGCAATATCATAAAAGCGCAGATGGAAGGGGAAAATTCTGTGTGTGATTTACTAACAATGCATACTTTAAAGACAGAGACAGATCATTTCCATAACGACCAGTGCAATCTACCAAGAGCAGCATAAATTACCACTTGCTTTAAGACATGCTTTTTTTGGGGCGTAAAATAATGGCACAAATTCCAGTAATTTGACGAGCGCAAACATTAGTAAATCACGTTGCAGGATCAATTTTAATACTTTCCTCCCATAAATTGTGTGTCTGGAATGGAAACTCCTACAAATGCATATTAAATAAGGTTAGGTGCAAAAATAACATCTTTTCTGCACGTCTTAAATCATGACAGTACTATTTTACCACCAAAAGCCTGTTAGTAAATCTGTTGTGTTAAAGAAATTGTTCCACAAAAAATGCATTCATTGTGGCATTTTAACTTTAATTACTGTTTTTGGTCAAAATATGAATCCATAATAATTCTTGTAAGCAGTCCTTAATTGCTGCAGATTTCTCTCCTGATTCAGATTAAATGACTTTTTAGACATAGAAAGCAATATTATAGAAAGAGGACTCATATTTTAGCTGGGAGCAATGGTATAAAGTTAAAAATGCCTCGTTTTTAATAAACAAAGCTTTTCGCTTCACAAAACATTAACTGATGGACTGGAGTTGTGTCAATCACTTGTGGTTCGGGATTTTTTTATGAGCTGTTTGATCCTCCCAACTCAATTCCGTCCAATTCTGAATTTCTCAAAATTTGTTATGATGAAGAAACAAATTCATCTACATTATGGATAACCTTAGGGTGAGTACATTCTTAGCAAATTTCAATTTTTACATGAACTGTTCCTTTAATTTTAAACAATAATCTATTCTTTTAAAGAGATAGTTCACCCAAAAATGAAAATTCTGTCATTACTCACTCTCATGTTGTTCCAAACCTGTACGACCTTTGTTCATCTTCGGATCCCAGATTAAGATATTTTTGATGAAATTTAAGAGCTCTCTGACATCAACTCCATAGAAATTAAGGGTACTACCACGATCAAGGCACAGAAACACAGTGAGGATATCGGTAAAACAGTCCATGTGACACCAGCGGTTCAAACTTAATGTCACGAAGCTTTACTACAATACTTTTTGTGCACAAAGAAAACAAAAATAACAAACCTTGCAGTCTATGGAGGTTAGAGAGCTCTCAGATTTAATCTACAATATCTTAATTTGTATTCTGAAGATGAACAAATGTCTTACAGTTGAACAACATGAGGGTGAGTTAATGATTTTCATTTTTGGGTGAACTATCAATGCCTTTAACATTTTCTTTAATGAGATTGCTTAAAAAACTAGCTTTCTCTCTTTTAAGTGCATCTTAAGTGCCAGAATACTTTTTTGGACAATCTAAATCTGTCAACACAAAGTTTTCATTTGGATTCTAGAGCAGCAGCCTTATCTGCTGGAGGTGTTGCCATGTTCTTCCATCTAAATATAATGACCGGACAAACAAAACCTTTGGCCTGAAATTACTTTGTTCTTTCAAGCGTCGCCAAACGGCCAACAAGGGCTTTTACCAAAAGCCATGTTTTGACTTGTACAAGCTACCAGAGCAATGCAGGATTACAGGAATTTATGATGTTCTTCTGAACAAATTTTATCCCTGCCACCTGGGCTTAACACAGAAAACTGCGATGGTATTTTTTTCTGTGGTATTTCATTCCAGCAGGCTTAGTAAATCCTTGGTTCACACTACATTTGACCTGTAGCTCTAGATTTCACATTCGGTCCACCTTATGTGCGGTTACAGAATTACAGACAATTAGTATACAATTAGTATACTATTCCCCCCACTTGGTCTCCATAAACAGCACTGATGCAGTTCTGTCCATTTAAAAAAAAAACTAATTTACTCAATTAAACTTCCTGCCGTTAATCTAGTTTAAATCATTTGTACTCACTTCCCTCTTTTCTAGGCACTGCAGAGAAGAGGACACACCTGCAAAATGTGTCGCTTGTGCATGTACGTACACATGAGAAAACAAAGATCATTAATCTCAGAACCCTCATAAGTCATATCCTGTTACTTACAACTGCTACAGTATTACTACGTCACCTAGACCCAAACAATGTTAATTGTTTGTACTTCACACATAGAATACAAAAATACAAGGAAAATGACCTTATTGCCCATCACCAGCTTGACCACACCCATCTGAAACTAGTCTACTCATGGAAGTGTTTAGATAACAGTGTTTTATAAGGGCAAGTGACTCAAGGGTTTACATGCTGTGTTATGATCATTTACTAACAGAGTTAAAAAGTGGAAGTGATAAAAAAAAACACATAAAATAACCAATAAATGAATGAATGAATATACATACACACATACACATACACATACATTTATTGGCTATATTATATTATATAATCATTTATATAATTACATTACTTATAATTTATATTTCAGTTAGTTTTAACAAGAGGACGGAAAAACTAATTAGTACTACTTTTCTTATTCTGTTTGTTCTTATTCTTGTAGACTGTTTGAAAACAGCAAGAAGTAACAACAATATTACAAAAATGAACTATTTTATAACTATTTTAAATATAAACCGTATTAATCAATAATGTTGGCTTGTAATACGTTTTATTTTAATCTTTTGACTCCTGAATGAAACTGAATTCAAGTAGCTAAGCAACTATATCTATCCAGCATGTGAAAACATTAGGTATTTACATAACCAGCGCACACAGTAACAGTTAGTGGTGTAGAAGTAGCCTACCTGAGATACAGCACAGAAATGTGAATATTGACAGGCAGGTGTGAAGTTTTACTGAAGTTAGCGTCTCCATGGCTCAGCATGTGAAGAGTGTCCGCTCTGCGCGCGCTCGTCCGTAATAACACAGCGCGTGAAGTAGATAACGGCTATCTACAAACAAAATCAAAGCACTGGGGCTCTTTCAACTGTCCTTAACTGTATTTTCTCCTCGGAAAAGCGATATTCACCGTGGGAAGACCGACGCTACATCCAAGCTGGAAAGCATCTTTGACTCCTCAGAATTCAGTTGCGTGAGATTGAACAAGTGTCCGTTTGTTTCGCGGCGAATATCCCAGCAGATTCTCTCAGCGCTAGAGTTTCTTTACGCACTACAGAGACAGCGAGAGTGTGGGGAACACTAGCGGTACTTTAGTCCGTGCATAATGACTGTTCGGCGAGCTGTTGCACCTGCACTCGCAAGGAACGCCCCCCTGCGTGCACGGACACGTCACCACTTCAGTTACAGGTGAATTCTGCATGAGAACGCATGGGATACTGAACGCGACCCCACTGCGCTTATTAAATCCACACTGATTGAAGCAATGATAGAAAGATATAAACATGTCTTCTAATATTTATATGTAATATTGGTCATCAATCATTTGAACTATTTTATATAAAGTAATATTGATTAATATCCACATTATTTGCAAATACAAAAGCAATGTGGGCACTATTATTTGTGAATTTGGACTGACAGAGAGACAGACACACACATGGACAGACAGATGGATAGGTAGACAGAGAGACAGATAGATAGACAGACACACAGATAGATAGATACACACAGACAGATAGACAGATGGATAGACAGATAGATAGATAGAAAAGACTGATAGACAGACAGAGACAGATGAACGAGCAGACGGACAAACAGAGAGACAGATAGATAGATAAAGAGATAGACAGACAGGCGGACGAACAGATAGATAAGACTGATGGACAGACAGAGACGGACGGACAAGATAGACGGACGAACGAAAAGAGAGAAGGATGGACGGACGGACAAGATAGACGGACAGACGAACAGACAGATAGATAGATAAGACTGATGGACAGACAGAGACGGACGGACGGACAGACAAGATAGACGGACAGATAAACAGATAGATAGATAAGACTGATGGACAGACAGAGACGGACGGACAAGATAGACGGATGGACGAACAAACAGATAGATAGATAAGACTGATGGACAGACAGAGATGGACGGACGGACGGACAAGATAGACGGACGGACAGACGAACAGACAGACAGATAGATAAGACTGATGGACAGACAGAGACAGACAGACGGACAAGATAGATGGACAGACGAACAGACAGATAAATAAATAGATAAGACTGATGGACAGACAGACGGACAAGATAGACGGACGGACAAACAGACAGATAGAAAAGACTGATGGACAGACAGAGACTGACGGACGGACAAGATAGATTGACGGACAAACAGATAGATAGATAAGACTGACGGACAGACAGAGACTGACGGACGGACAAGATAGATGGACGGACAAACAAACAGATAGATAGATAAGACTGATGGACAGACAGACGGACAAGATAGACGGACGGATAAACAGACAGATAGAAAAGACTGATGGACAGAGACGGACTAATGGACAAGAGAGACGGACAGACAAACAGACAGATAGATGGATAAGACTGATGGACAGACAGAGACGGACGGGCAAGATAGACGGGCGGACAAACAGACAGATAGATAAAGACTGATGGACAGAGACGGATGGACAAGATAGACGGACGGACATACAGACAAATAGATAAGACTGATGGACGGACAAGATGGACGGACGGGCGGACGGACAGACAGACAGACAGACGGACGGACAGATATATAAATGGATGATGGATGGACCAACGGACAGACAGACAGACAGACAGACGGGTGGACGGACGGACGGACAGATAGATAAATGGATGATGGATGGATGGACAGATAAACGAACAGACAGACAAACTAACGGGTGGACAGACAGACAGACAGACAGACAGACAGACAGACAGACAGACAGACGTATAGACAGATAGATAGATAGATAGGTTGATCGACGGAAAGATAGATAGATGAAACAATAGAAGGACAGACGGACAGATAGATAAAAAGATAGACTGATGGACAGATGGGTGGATGGATAGATAGATATTTTGACAAATAACAATTTGACAAATAACCAGTTAGTTTATGATTATAAGTATAAACTAGTACAATAGGTGACACTTTATTACTTATATTACATTCTTCTTTTACTACCAAGCCATTATCAAAACATTACATAATGCTTTACAGATCAGTTCACGTACATACTTGTGGTTAATATATTACCATGACTGTAGTCACAGGTCATAGCACACAGTATCAATTACCCAGATTGACTTTCCAAGTTTCATTTAACTCTTTGAAAGACTGAAGAGCAATAAAAATACAGTCAGGCTGCTCTCGTGTTGTTCAGTTGGACGGGACAGCAGCACCAATGTTGTGTAGTTCCTTTTATCTCTGGAAATGGTAATGAAACAGGACAGGGAGTGGGGCTTGTCACGGCGGTACAGTGGTCTCAGCCCTCGGAGGTGAATACCTCCTCACTCCTGTTTCTTTAGGATGGCCTTGTTGCCATGGAAACAGGGCTGAGGTGGATGCAGTCGGACTGCTGGATTATTAGGGGCAGATGAGCTCAGTTCTGTGATTACACCCTGGGCTACTCGGACACGATCATGTGGTTTTGCAGTCAAAGCTAATATCTTAAACGCACTCGAGCACCTCGGGGGAACTGCATCTACAGAAACATTCGAAGGACAGTGTGAGCTGGGATGTGTGGGATAAAATAAACAGATGTTTTAGCTACAATAGCACACACCCTGACACTATAGGTCAGTTTTACTTTTTAAACCACTATAAAAATGACACAACATATCAAAAAACACGCTCCGGAGGCCATTCCCAAGGCAAAACGGACCGATTCAGAGCTGTTAAACCCACGACCAAAGGTCAGTCACACAGGTACACAAGAGAACGCATTCAGAGCCACAATCATCTCGCTGCTCCCAGAACAGCAAACAGAAAAGATAATGACGTGAACATGAGCTGCAGCGTAATTTAGGTCCATCATTTATGACCACACACAGCTCAACCATAAACAACCAGGAGATAAGAACGAAAAATCGTGAAGGTTCAGCATTTTTATTGCCTTTCTTGTTTTATTCCCCTTGTTGCCATTTAAAGTTACATAAGAATTATTACGTATTTTTATTAATTAATGTTTATTACTTAAAAATAATTGTTATCACCATTGTTTATATATAATGTACACACAACAATAATTCAAAAGAAACATGAAGAAAAGAAAAAAATATATAAAAATATAAAATGATATAAAAATTAAATTTAATATAATATTGCTAAATAGATATTTGTAAAACAAATGATAATTATAATAATAATAATAATTATTATTATTATTATAGCCATTGTTGAACACACAATAATAACTAGAATATTAAAATAATTACTAATTATAATAATTGTAAATCAGAAGGAAACAGATTTTCAATTTTTGTAAATATAATTGTAATATTAAATAATATATAACTGATTTACAATTAAGGAAAGTGATTATATAATACCGGTAAATATACATATAAAATAATAATTATTATTATTATTAGTTTTTAAAATGTGATGATAAAACAATGATAATATAACACTGGAAAATAAATAATAAAATAATAATAATAATAATAACAATAATAATAATAATAATAATAATTATTATTATTATTATTATACACACAATAATAATTCTAATATTAAAATACTAATTAAGGAAATCAATTAAATAAAATTAAATAATTGGAAATCTTTTTCACTCTGATTTAAATCATTAGTTGTTTATATACATAAACTGATTTACAATTGATTTACAATTAAGAAAAATGGTAATATAATACTGGACAATATATAGATATTTAAAAACAAATAATAATAACAATAATAATATTTATATATAATATAATAATAATAATAATAATTATTATTATTATTATTTGTTTTTAATAATTATGATGATATAAAAATAATAATACAATACTGGAAAATAAATATATATAAACCTGATTTACAAAAAAATATACACACACACACACATATATATATATATACATATACACATACATAAAAACAAATAATAATAATATTTATTAACTAATTTACAATTAAGAAAAATGATAATATAATACTGTAAAATAAATATTTTAAAAATAATAATAATTATTGTTGTTGTACACATACACAACTTGAATATTAAAATAATAATTATAATAATTGTAAATCTGTTTCTGTCTGATTTACATCATTAGTGGTTTAACAGTATTACTAAAAGTATTAAAGTATTAAAAATTATTAATTATGTTCTCATAGATGTCCTTCTTTTGTATGGCATGTATGACTTTTGTACTTTCAGTATTCATAAGGACATAATATTAGGGCTTTTACAAAAGCTACATAAAGAAAAGAAAGGAAGAGGAAAAACTACCAGGATTGAATATCCCATGAGTTCAAGGTGCTATGAATAAAGTGAAATCGATGGAGGAACACTTATCATGTTCAATAATAATGTGTTATATATTTTAGTCAACGTCCACCATTTTTAAACCAGAGAAATCAATCAATAAAGCAAATAATACACGTTTGAGGTTAGAAAAGGTGTAGCAACCTCTGCTGGGAGTGTTTTTTTCCTGGCCCAGGGAGATACTCATCTCATATGACAGGCTAAGCAGGAAAATTAGACTGCGTTTGAATTATTGATTCTCTTAGCACATACTCAACCAACGCCAGCTCTCAGACTACCATTGCAACACCACAACAGAGGTTTACTACACACGCATAAAGAGAAAGTGCACAATGTGTTAAATAAAACACTATAAAGTTTTCTGATTTGGGGTGTAATTCACTGGATCAGGGTCAAACTGCACTAAAGTATTGTACATGTTTCAAAAATTACAAAATGCACTTTACTTCACATGTTTGGCAGGTACTTTGACATGCACTACTTAGGGCCTATAAGTAGTGCTCTAATGCATAATTTACTATTCTAGAATGTGACATTAATGGAAACATTTAATGGACACATCTTTAAGCCACTCACAGATATTTACTGCCACCTGCTGGCCACATAACCAACCGTCTGCGTTTCTGCAGTTTTTATGAGGGTAGATTTGCACAAATCCTTAATTCCATATTCGCGACATATCTGGATGCTAAAATATTCATTATGTAATAGGCTTTTTTCCCTATACATTAGAATGTGTAACTGTTTAACTTTATATTTTTAAGCAAAAAATTATGCATTTTTTTACCATGTTTGACAGAAGACACACTAAAATGTCATTCAATGTAACAATATTTATACACCAAAAAATCTTGTTAGGCATATTTAAAACAAATCATTTGATGACATTAAAAGACTCTATTTAAGCATAACAGTGCAGCCCTTAAATATCAATAAACTTGTTTTAATATTATTTAAATATTTTTTTTTAAATGTATACATGTACATGTGTGTGTGTATTTATATAAACATAATTTACACAGTACACACACATATAGTATGTAAACTAACTTATTTTAGATGATTGTTGACAGTACTAAAATAAATTAATAATAATAATAATAATAATAATACTACACACACATATATACATATACATATATATTGTATGAAAAAAGAACACATTTTCTTTCTACAACAGGTGTGAAAAATACACATTTAAAATAAGGAACATAATATACAATGTTACAAAAAATACACTATTACAGTAAATAAAAATGAAAGAAAATGATTAAATCATTATACATTTGCAGGAGTTCATTTGCAAAATTTTTTTTTCAAATTCTGCATTAAGTAATCAATGAAACTGCAGTTGCATTGTTTTGATTACATAATATTAACTCAAAAAATACAGCTAACTAACACAATAAAACACATTTATATTATGGCCAGAAAAAAAAAAGCTGTAGCTGCATACATTTCATATAATTATAATCATATGTGTATCTTGTGATGTCTAGCAGTGGACATTGTTCATAGACAAATTAAATAAACTACTGAGAAGTGAGAAGTGTGCGTTAAGAAATTTTATTTTATGATGGTTCAATGAAAAATACTGCCAGGATTTTAACATGAACATGATTTTTTTTTTTGCGTATTGCTTTTTATTTTTATTTTAAATTGTCAAATGTATTCATTCATTTATAATTTACATTTATTATGTATTATATACAGTATATATATTTTTTGTTTGTTTGTTTTCTCTTTTTTGTTTGTTATTTTCAAGTAATATTCTTCAGATTCTTCCTCTATCTTCTGTGGTATTTAATTCTATGAAGGATGGATCATCTTCTGTACCCTGACTGGTAGTCGTCACATCGCTTAGCTGCTTATTTACAAATACATTCTTATTATTTTTTGTAGTCAACAATCTCGTGAGAAGCTGTCTTTGACACCATCCGTCACCCACCGAGCGATGCCTCACTATTGGTCTGTCACTGTCAGTGCCAGAATCTAAAGCAGCGTCTCGCTATGGTAAGAGTGCTTGAGGTGAGAGTTGGGCGAGTGAGAGAGTCACACCACCTGACGCACTGGTCATTCCCATAGTTATGGTGTGATGGGACAGCACTCACCAGCCAACTCTATCCACCCCAACCAAGACAGCCATCCCACGAGAAGTTGACTACAGAGGCCAATCCATTACCCAGTGAGGTGCTTCATCAAGCTCTGTAATAAGTGAAGCTGTGATACTAGCATTTTTTATTGATATTTTTGATTTTCTATATTCATATATGTGACTCTGGACCACAAAACCAGTCTTAAGTCGCTGGGGTATATTTGTAGCAATAGCCAAAAATACATAGTATGGGTCAAAATTATTGATTTTTCTTTTACGCCAAAAATCATTAGGAAATTAAGTAAAGATCATGTTCCATGAAGATTTTTTGTAAAATTCCTACTATAAATATATCAAAATGTAATTAGTATTATTAATTAGTAATATGCATTGTTAAGAACTTAATTTGGACAACTTTAAAGGTGATTTTCTCAGTATTTTGATTTTTTTGCACCCTCAGATTCCAGATTTTCAAATAGTTGTATCTCAGAAAAATATTGTCCTATTCTAACAAACCATACATTAATAGAAAGCTTATTCATATGTTGTATACATCTCAGTTTTGTAAAATTTAACCTTATGACTGGTTTTGTGGTCCAGGGTCACAAATTTGATTGTGTTAAAGTCGAACTACTGCAAGTATACTTCAGGTCCACTTTAAATATCTTGCAATAACAAAATACTCCAAATGAAGCTAAATAATAAATAATAATTTTATATCAGTAAGTGAAACGTCAATATATATATATAATTATTATTTTTTTAAGGGGCTAAGCCCCTTATCTCTCCCTAGCAACGCCCCTGAGTCAAATATCAAATAACGTAAGTATAATTACTTATTTAGCTAGCAAATTTTACCTCAGAATAAAAAAACACCTCTGTGAACACCACGACAAAGGCTGACTTGAAGCAACAATAAAGTTATTTATTTTTATGAATGAATACACAGGACAAAAAAACAAGAATCAATGAATAAATTTGAATGAATATATACACACTTTATTTATATGTGTGTGTGTGTGTGTGTATTTATATAAATGGATAAATACAATATATACAGTTAAAATGAATATATTATACATAGATACACTTAAATAAATAATATATACATATTCTAAAACAACATCTAAAGATGGTGAGCTGTGTGTGTATATAAATAAATGGATAAATACAATAAATACATAGAAAAAAATGAATATATGTTAAACAGATTGATCAAATTACATGCATTGCTCAAATTTTGATTCTTCTATAATATTTTATTTCTGTATTTTCCTGTATATTACCAGGAGATGACTTGAAAAAGACACGTAAACCATATATTGTCGCAATCATGTATTTATTTTGTTTACCTTTCAGCTTAGCTACAGCGATTCATGCTATATTCCATCATAGATACTTCTAAAACTCTAAATGGACAGAAGTAATGAGAGATCTTTATTTGTTGTCCAAAGATGAATGAAAGTTTTATGGGTTTGGAAGGAAACAAGAGTGAGTAAATAATTCGGACAGAATTCGGTTTTAAGTTAATTGTCTATTTAAGTTTACATCTTGTCTGATCCTTCTCTTTCTCTTTTTGTTTTCCTTATCCAGGTGTTTTTACATTTAAAATTATTTACTCACTCTTGTTTCCTTCCAAAATTTGAGCAATGCATGTAATTTGATCAATCTGTTTAACATATAAAGTTGCCGATCGTGTCTGGTAGAATATTTTTGTATTGAATCTGCTTGCTGTGTAACACTTAGGGAACATTTTTCGTACCTTATGTTATACTTAGGGAAATGACAGATAAGGGGCTTTATGCAACACTTAATGGATTTTAAGGGATACTTAAGAGAAATTCTAAGGGTTATGACGTTTCACCTAAAGAAACCCTTAAATAACATTTAAGGGATATTTTATGCAACGCCCTTAAGTGTAAGGGAAATTTAAGGGAGAACTTAAGGGAAATTTACACTTAAGGGGCTTTATGCAACCGGGCACTGGCCTTTTGTTCAAAGTTTTATTTCAGGGGTTCCATTCTCTTAACTGAGATGTGCTATTTTATAGTGGCTATTTAACATTACCCGAAAAATTTAACAACGAAAAAAATAAAAATAGAATAACAGACCACATACTACATTTATATGAAACAATAGCATATCTATATCATTTTAACTTCATCTCTTGTCCAAATAAAACAGACGATGTGCCAAAGATGTAGGCTAGGAGGTAGCTGTGGGTGCAGATGATAATAAATTATGCTGCGTTCCAGGACTTCAAACCAAGACTCACGACTTTGTAGCATTCCAGGCAAGTCATGCCAAACTGCCTGAGCGCATTTATTATTATTATATTATTATTAATTTGATTGTAACGTTATATCGTCCTTAAGTCTATTTTTCACGGGGGAAGAATAATTCTTATAGTGGGGAGAATTTTTACAGGTATACAATAACAATAAGATATCGCCCATCCCTCCCTGATAATTAAAAAAACAGCAAAAACCAGGCTGGTTGGCTGGTTTTAGCTGATCAGCAGGCTGGTTTTGGCCACTTTCTCAGCCTGGCCCGGCTGGTCAGGCTGGGACACCACCAGCTAAAACCAGCTACTTCCAGCTTAAACCAGCTAAGATCAGCCTAGGCTTGTTTTAACATTTTTTTGTCAGCAGGGCTAATAATAAAAACACCTAAATTGGACACATTTTGAAACACAAAGTGAATAACCAACACTTAATTTCATCAATTTATTTTTTGTCCTTCGAAACATGTAAACAAGACTGTGACCTGGAAACAATCATACATAAAGACACCGTGTGAACTCACAAATAAAAAACAAACGGTTTATGAAAAACATTCTTTGAATGCTAATTGGAAATGCTGGAATGCTTGACAATATCAATATATACTCTTAAATATATATATTTATACTTCTATATAGATAGACTTTATACTTAGATTAATTAAGAGTTCTCATTAAGGATTCTTTTTTTTCTGACAGTTCCTGCATTTGGATCTCGAGAGATTTAAATAAAGGCAGTTTGCTCCCGTTTACACTCCCTGATAAAGACAATTACTGCAAAGAAGACTGTATGCCCCCTTTCGGAACAGACTGTGCCTGACATACCACATAAATACTTTAAGTTCAAGTCTGTATTTCAAAATCCTGGCTTTAAGGAGATTCATTGGCAAATGTGATCGCTACAGTGCATCCTTCTTGTTGAACTTTAATGAATAGCCGACCGCAGTCTCTAAACATTCCACTAAAGACCCAGCGGAGAGAAAGTCCAGCTCCACCTCGATAAATTTAATGTAGATGTGTAATCCAGAGAGGACGCCCTCCTTGGCCTGGCCGGTGCAGTTGTCCTGCAGGAACCTGGTTACGGCCGAAGGCTCCCCTCGGCTGTAGTGTTTGCCTGAAGTCTGAAAGTGCTGGAAGAGACACTGCTGTAGCGTCCTTTCCTCTGCAATGCCGAGGTAACAGTAAGTGACTTTGGCTGATGTCCTCTTGTCCTTCTCTGTGCTCTCGCAATGGTCCGTCTCCTCTTCTTCCTCTGAGGGGGAGGACTTGTCCTTGTCCTCTGTGCTAGACGAAGAATTGCACCCGCTCGTCTCCTCGTAGCCTATCGCGTACAGGCCGTATGTTTTTGGAATGCCCCCTGGCAGGAGGTACTGGGAGCCGTTGCTGCACCCTGCCGCTCTCGTCTGTGCAATTGGGATCCAGTCCACTTCCATGTGCAGCTCCAAACAGCGAGCTTCACTAATAGTGATGTCTAGGAATTTATAATACACGTTTTTCCAGTTCATCTTCTGCACCTTGGTCATGATTACCCTGCCTTCGGCCTTCTCAGGGTTGAAGTATTCCCGCAGTCGTTTTCCTAGAGGGACCTGCGAGCTGATTTCTGCGTAGTGGTAGCGGATCTCCTCTCGCCACCGCGTGTTATAGCCCACTCCGAAGATGGCCAGCTTATTGGACAGGTGGAGGCGGGAGAAGTCAGTCCATGTTTGGAAGTGCTCCCATTTGACCTCCACTGACTCTAGAATACGCATTACATTCTGCATAACTTCCTGGCGTCTAAAAAAAAGCATAAGGACATTAAGAAGTGAGTTGAAATTCTGTATTTAATATATAAATATATAAATATTATAAATTAGGAACAGGACACATGTTGAAACTTACTGAGTGTGCTCAGATGGTTCCAGTCGTATCTGAAGAACTCTGTTTTTTTGAAGCTGGTTGTCCTCTGTGAAAGACAAGATTGTATCATATGAGATTTTAGAATGGTATCAGACTTTGATTTAGGTCTTAAATGTGCAGATTTTCATGGATTTCTGTGATGGCAAAGCTGAATTTTCCGCATCATTACTCTAGTCTTCACACATGATAATTTAAAAAGCTTTCGAATTTATTTGGTGCTCAAGAAACATTTATCATCAATTTTGAAAACAGTCGTGTACTTTACTATTTTAGTGAAAATTGTTCAAAAGAACAACACTCATTTAAAAATAATTGTTTTGTAACAATGTAAAAGCCTGTCATTTTAATCAATTTAATGCATCTTTGCTGAATACAAGTATTTAAAAAATAACCTTCAAAAGATTTTTAATGTTCTTAAAGAAGTCTCTTCTGCTCACCAAGCCTGCATTTATTTTATCCAAACTACAGCAAAAACTGTATAATTTTGAAATATTTTTACTATTTAAAATAACTGTTTTTTTTTTATTTGAATATATTTTAAAATGTAATTTATTCCTATGATTTCAAAGCTGAATTTGCTGCTCAAAAAACTTTATTATTTATTATCAAAATTTATTATTACTATTATTATGTTGAAAACAGCTGATTGGAATTTTTCAGGTTTCTTTGACGAATAGAAAGTTCAAAAGAACAGCATTTTATCATCAATTTAAATAATTTTTGCTAAATAAAAGTATTAATTTCTTTTTTTAAAAAGTACTGACTCAAAGTTTTTTTTTTATAATATAGAGTATAATGTTACAAAAGCCTTTTATTTTAGATAAATACTGATCTTTGGATCTTTCTATTCATCACAGAAAAATGTTTCTTGAGCAGTAAATCAGCATATAAGAATGATTTCTAAAGGATCACGTTACACAGAAGACTGGAGTAATGATGCTGAAAATTTAGCTTTGATCACAGGAATAAATTATATTTTAGAATATATTCGAATAGAAAGCATTTATTTTAAATAGTAATATATTTCACAATATTACCGCTTTTGCTGTATTTTGAATCAAATAAATGCAGGCTTTGTGAGCAGAAGAAAATTCTTAAAAAAAAAAAAAACATTAAAAATCTTACTGTTCAAAAACTTTTGACTGGTAGTGTATATATAAACTGTAAGTAAAAATATGAAATTAAATTAACTGTAAATCTGTCAGCTGGTGAGGTTCTAAAATCTTACTGCTTTCACCTGTTTCTATGTCTCCCTCATTGAAGGCAGCAGAAAGGTCCTGATTGCACCAGTCTTCCTGAGAGTAGTCCTCCATAGTGCTGCCATCTGACTCCATCTCCTGATAAAGCCCACTGCTGTTGATGAGCACAGGCTGACAGCTTTGAGAATCCCAGCCGCCCTGCCCAAACACCTTCTCCAGCTGCTCGATGGAGTAACTGCTCTTCCTCTTCCCAATGCCGTGCTCCTTTACCCGGCTATAACAACGTCTAAGTGTCTGCAGAAAAACAGTCATGTTTATAAATACAGCAATACATGCACACTGTATTTAAACCAATTAAGACTGAGATATACATCGCAAATAATGCAATGCTCCTTAGAAACAGCGAAGAACAATTTTCCTAGTACTGAGCACTTAAGGTCTCTGCACACTGAGTCCGAATATTAAACTGTCAAACTAAGATTTAAATCTGTGCCGGTAGGAAGTAGTTCAGCACAAAAGAGGCTTTTTAAAGACACTCTATTGTTGCTTCTTATATATTTACTTACTCCTGTCGTCAATGTCACACTCGTAGACCTGATATATAGCTGTATATCGGCACACTGTGATTACCTTCGGTTGCACAAAACGCAGAAAATTTAACCAGATCAGATTTTTTATAGGAAGTTATAGTAACTTATAAGAAGGTTCAAACACAATGATACTTCAGAAGGAAACAAGATGCATTATGAGCTAGGGGTGTAAACTTTTGAACAGAATGAAGATGTGTACATTTTTCTTATTTTGCCTAAATATCATATTTTTTCATTTAGTACTGCCCTTCAGAAGCTACAAAAGATACGTACATGTTTTGTAGAATACAAAATAAGTTACATTTACCCTGATCTTCAAATTCCAAAAGTTTTCATCCCCCGGCTCTTAATGCATCGTGTTTCCTTCAGAAGCATCAATGAGAGTTTGAACCTTCTGTAATAGTTGCATACGAGTTCCTCAGTTGTCCTCAGTTTGAAAAGATGGATCTCAAAATCATACAGTCATTGTTGGAAAGGGTCCAAATACACAAAACTGAATTTGTGGGACATGAAGGATTTGTCTGAAGGACAGCAGGCAGTTTAACTGTTCAGGACAAACAAGGGACTCATAAACAACTATTACTAAACAAAACAAAAAAACACATCTGTGGATCATTCAGGTAACAGTATTAAGAATCAAGCGTATGTAAACTTTTGAACGGGGTCATGTCTATAAATTCAACTATTATTTTTTGTTGTGGACTATATGTAAACGTCTTTTCTATGAAATATCTTATTCAGGTCAGTACTAAGTAAAAAATAACATGCATTTTGTATGATCCCTTTGTATGATAACAGAAGTAAAATAATTATATGGCGCTAATTATATTATACACTAGTGATAGAAAGCTTAATTTTAAATTCAAGTAAAGTGTCTACTTGAATGTTTCTAATTACCTTTGTGAAAATAAAATGTCAAAATATGGGCAAAATAATGTTCCTTCATCATTCAGTGTAACAGATACATTTATGAAAAATAAAACAACATACTTAAAATATTACAATTACAAGATTTTTCAGAATATAAACTACTGTTACACTGAATGACGTTTAAGTGGGCGTCTTCTGTAAATCATTAATCATTGTTGTTGGAATATAAACATTTCAACTGTGGATGTCAGAACTAAATTAATTTTCATGACAGATTTATTACATACTGAAAAAGAGGTTAAGTAAAAATATTATGAATATGTAATATAGCGCATATATGAATCAAAATGCTCCTTTCTAGAGTTATTTTTCTAGCTGACTATTGAGTTTATGGTCACTGAGTTTTCTCTTCTGAGGTAAATATGATGTTATGTGACATATTTAATAACTGATTTGACATTCTAATGTTAGGGGAAAAAACTAAATTAAAAGCTGTATTATCTTTTATTGTTTTAATGCTTGAAAACCTCTGTTCGTCTTTGATTGAAAGGTGAATCACTCATGTTGTGGATAGCATAAGTGATTTCACAGGAAACTGCTGAGACAGGTAGTTTGTACAATGAAAATGTAATATTTTATTTTGATTGTGGTATCTAAACTTCAATGCCCCAGTCAAAGCCTTTTGCTTTGATTTTGCAATTTTACCAAAGCTATGTGAAGACAATCTACCATAAACATCACAACAACTCCATGACCATAACTGACAGCCATCATTCATATAAGGTAGAGCTATGATTTGTGTTTCGATATTGACAGCTTCACCAAAGCTCTGTGTAGCGAAAACTGCCAAATAAACATGACAACAAGCCTCTAAGCAAATTAGAGTGACAGCCATGTGTTTAGATGTCTTATTTACTGTACCTTCATCCTCTCTCGACACTGGGATGGGGTCCTTTCGTAGCCCAGCTCTGACAGCGCTCTGGACACCCGCTCGTACATCGCGGGTCCCGGCGCCTTGCCAGAAAACACCGTCCCGGCCACCTCCAGCTGCTGCATCCGCGCCTCCGCCAGCCTCTCGTTGCCCCACACGGCGATCAGCGCGTTTGTTTCGGACGGTGTCCACGACATGCCTCGGCAAGCGGTGAAGCTGTTGGACGCAGAGGCCGATCCACTCCGGCCTGCGCCCCCGGACAGCGAAACCCCGACGTTTAAAGGAGAGAATCTATTAGGGGTGGAGGGGTTGGAATGGTATTGGTTGCTGTCACTCAGATCCTCGGATTCTGGGGAAGGAACCTCGGTTTTGGGAATCTTCAGCGGCACCGACAGATCAGGAGAACGCTCGGCGTTACTGGGGGCCGCCATCTTGCCTCTGTTGCTAAGGGGAGGGGGCAGAGAGGAAGCGCGCGGGCGCTCATTCCAAGCACGACTGACAGCTTCATATCGAGAGTTATCATTTTTGCAGCCAATGCTATTAATATGATGCCACATATTGTAAATAATTATAAATAATAATATTATACACAAAATAATATATGAGACTCAAAACTTGAGATATAAATTGAGATTTATACTTCTGAAAGCTGAATAAGCTTTTCATTGATGTATGGTTTGTTAGGACAGGACAGTATTTGGCCGAGACTATTTTAAAATCTGGAATCTGAGGGTGCAAAAAAAAAAAAAACTAAATATTGTGAAAATCGCCTTTGAAGTTGTCTAAGGCCTATTACTAATCAAAAATTAAGTTTACGGTAGGAAATGTACGAAATGTCTTAATAGAACATGATATTTACTTAATATCCTAATGGTTTTTGGCAGAAAAGAAAAATCTATAATTTTGACCTATACAATGTATTTTTGGCTATTGCTACAAATATACTCGTGCTACACATATTATAAGTAATTATTATGTAAAATACAATGTTAACGTTTGGAATAAATATAATACTCTTAAATATAATATTAATATAATAATAATAATAATAATAATGATGAAGTGCAAGTTATCATGTCTCTCTTATATTTACATTAGGCAAAATATTATAAATAATTATTTTATAGACAATTACAATATTTTATAAAAAATATTATACTAAATATTGTGTAAAATGGTACGCCAATAATTGCCAGGCGTCGTTGAAGTAGTGCGTATTGCAAAGTATGGGACGCTTCACCGTTTGTATCCCTCCGCTTAACCGAATTAACGGCTTTGAATTAACGAATTAATGAAAGACTATTTGTCTTGCAAAAAGCAGGTTTTTAAAAATGTATAAGCGTCAGTGTTTTTTGCAAACAGAAGCAATGTTGTGTGAATTTACCTGCTGCTTGAAGCATGTTTTTGGGCCTGTGTTTGTGACTCGCTCCATAGTCGCTCGCCTCGTGTTTCTCTCACTTATTAAGCGGGAAATGGAAAACCTGGACTGGATCTGGTGCTGAGGGATTACAAAACGCTTTGAGAAGAAAACAGAACTCAGTTTGTCCGTTTCCAAAAAAAGTTTCAGACAGGCGTTCAAACTGTGCCTTGCTTGGCGGCCTAACAGATATGTAAGTTTGCCAATATCAATATACAAACAGCTTGTTTGTGCAACTGCACATAAAGCAGTATTACAAGAGCAAGAGTACTGTTTTCTAAAAGCCAACACGGATGTCATCTAAAAAGTTAAATATGTGTAAATAAAGAAATGTATGATAGTTCAGATATACATTTTAATCAGTTACACTCATGTTCTCTAATGTATTTTATATAAATTATAATTGTATGGGCCATTCTACAGAGTTGGAACTAACTCGACATTTTTGATTTTGTATGTATGCAAATTGTATAATATCCAATGTACAAATTTCTAGTACTTGTGCAGGTATTTCTCATATTGTATTTTCAGAAAGTTTTGGAGTATTTGTCCTCTCCCCAAATTTGTCACTACCAAAACACAGTAATATATAATTGAATAAGATGGGTTACAATACAAATTTTTTTGCTATTTTGAATATTTGTAACAATATTAACAATATAAGTGTGATTTATGAGATTTGTTTTAATTTTAATCTAGACAAAAATTTGATCATACTAATTTGAAGGTTAAGGATTCATTAGTTTGAATATACATATCAAACACTATCATAACATCTTAGTTGATAATATAATATACATTATTTTTGACATAACATCCCATGTTTTAGTTGTGACTTCACAATTTCGGTAGTGACAATAATGTTTTGGTAGCGACCACATCACATTACAAAAAACATACTAAAATTTACAATTTACATAACTGTACTAAAATTTGGTTTATTTTGCCCAAATAGAGAATTATGTGTTCCCTTTTGTCACTATACCGTTTCAGTATATGTTTCAGTCGTGACTGTTACAGGAGTGACAATTTGTGAAACTTTTAAACCTAGCTCTAAACAGTTGTACATGTTTAAAAACTAAATGTTATGGAATAACACCCAAAAACTGTGCTTAATTGCAGAAAAATGTGTTAGGTAGTGACGTTCCTTAAAGATACACACAGATTTTTAGACTTTTGAACACATTTACCTCAAAATATTAGGGCCTATCTACTCACCATGTAGCTATGAGAGAAAGTGACACACAAATATTTCATAATCATAAATGTAGGGCTTCACTTAAAATCAGTCTCAGCCAATGGCCTAAATAAAACATGCACTGATTCGGTATGTGACATGAAAATGTGGGATATTTTATTTATTTATTTTTTTACATAAGGTTTCATAATTTAAAATGAAAATATAAAATATATATATATATTTTTTACAAAATCAAAAATATATTTTTAAAAATAACAATCACTGAAAAAAATTATTCATTGAATTTACAATTTTTTTTTAAGGTAAGTCGTTGCAATTAATTTATTTTGGCTGCATTTTAGTAAAAAATAAAATGCTGAATGTTAGTCAACAAAATTTGCTTATATAAATGTAGCTAAAATAAATTGATTGCAACCACTTACCAATGAATCATTTTTTCAGTGATGGAATAAAATGCAAACAAATTATTTCAGTTGAAATTTAGGGTTTAGGGTTCAGGAGAGCCACCTCCCAATTGAAAGTACCAATAAAATGATTTTAAGCTTATTGATGTTTTGTTATTGAAGTATTGTTGTGGGTTTCAATAGAAATATTATAGTAAACATAAAAGGCTTGAATACTTAAATGCTTTTTAAATGTGTTTTTTTTGTTGTGGGACAGCAGTTTGCACCAGTTCTGTAGAATGAAACATAATGAAATATGACTTTATTAATATTTTATGAAAATATTGAAATTAATTCTCCTTTTTTAAGATGGCTATTTCCTTTGCAATACAAGTATTTCCCACTACACTACAATGAAAAATCCCTCTGCTGACCACAAGGCGGGGTTGCTCATCCTCCTTACATTCTACACTCTCTGAAAAGAGTTTGTTAATGTGTAAACAGACTTGGCACATTTTACTTGCATGTGTTGTATCCACAAGAAATACAACTAAATGGTTAACCGTTGTCAAATTTGCATTCTGTCAGTGCTTCTCTAAAAATAATGCATAATAATCATGCCCTTTTCTTGCCCTGTTATTTTATAGACATGCATAATTTCTTTCATGCTTTGCATACAAAACAGCATTGGATTTTTCTTTTTTTTTCTTTCTTTTATGAAGTATATTCAGCAATTCCAGCGTTACGGACGTGACATTCAAGGTCAAAACCTGAAATATAAATCCTCATAAATTTTATTCTTTACCAATATATTGAACCATCTCTTTATATTTTTGAAACCCCTTAAAATAGAGTCCAGACATCAGAAAAGTTTCAGTCTAAAACCCTGTTTTATATTTTAAATGAGGGAAATACACATACGTTACGGACGTGACAAAAAAAGACTCGAGTTTCTGGGAGACAACATATTTTGTAAAATTTCTGCGATTTACAGTGCACAAACCAGAAGTAACAATATCTGCCGAATTGACAAGGGTTGGCTATTTACAAAACCTAAAACATCAATTTTGTTTAAATTTTCGCTTTTATGTTTCAGAGGAAAAATCAGCGTTACGGACGTGACATCTCTCCGTTACGGACGTGACCGTTCTGAAAGCGGAATTTATGCGACTATGGAAATGCGTATAGAATGCTTTAAAAACTTTAACTGAGACGTCTAATAGTAACTTATAGTAAGTAATAAACATTCGTTTAGGCCATTATTTAACTAATTAATGTATACAAAAATGAGACATTTTAATGTTTTTATTAATGTTTTATTTTGTCTATTTTGTTTAATGTATTAATGTTTTCTTGTGAGCTGCCAGATGAAATTCACAGTGCTGACTCGCATCTCCACAGGCCTATACTGGATGGGGCTTTAGAGAGAAATAAAGCCTTCATATTACATAAACGGAGAGTGTTTAATTTCGTTTTTAATTGGTTCGTTTGAAAGTAGACATTTTAAGCTAGACATATCTCTTGTAGCCTATGTGAGACAGGCTGAGTTCTGGCTCTTTTTTGAGAAACGCTCCAGCCAGAGACAGACCGAGATGGCAGAAAGCGCATCCTGTCTGTCTTTATTTGTAAAAAATAAAATTAAAAATACAAATAATAAAATTAAAAGCTTACGTTAAATCAGGTTCGAACTGAATGTTTCATTATCAGAAAAAAATGCTTTATCAGGAAAAAAAAGTGATCACGCATGCACCTCCCTGTCATGCATGCGCATTAGTTTTCAGCACAAACCCTTAAATATCAGTAATAAATGAGGTTAATGCTAGAGTGGGGATCCGCATTAAAATAAATTTTCACAAGTCTACACCCGAGACAAACGCAGTTATAACCTGCAAATTGAAGGATATATTTGACGTTTTAAAATGATCTAATTGACCGATGCCGTTCCAATTCGTTGATCATTAGTTGCTGTTAATCAAGATTACGCATATGTCGCAGCATAAACTTGTTTTAATAAATCGCTTATGCATTAAATAATAAAGATACAAAACAGGTTATTAAATATGCTGAATATATTTTGTACAAATATTTATAAAATGGGAAAGCCTAATCTTCATTTTGCATCTGCATAAAATAGTGAATTATTTTTAACATGCAATGATACAAAATAAAACCAAACAAGATTTGTAATGAAGAAAAGAATATTTAGACAAATATGAGTGTTGAAACCCCACAGCACATCTCTTGCTCACTCAGCAGCATGCTCGCAGAACACGCAAAATCTTGCTCTATGCATGAATGCAGCGCAGATAGCGACACAAGTTATTTGAAATACATAAAATGTTTCAATAAGATAATACTGACAATGGAAATTATATGACATTTCAAATAGTTTTGACGATTTTTTCCCTTTAGTCCGCCTGTGCATTTCTGCACAGTAAATGCAGTCCATCTCCGCGCTGTTTTTAGTTGAGAACGCAATTTCTGAAATTTTAGAATGAATTAATTTCTAAAATGTTATGATAGAAAAAAACTCAAACAGGTCACAGTATAATAGAAATACACAGGCTATCGATCATCAACTTGTGTGCAGGCCCGGTTCTACGGGGGTGCTTGAGGGTGCGAAATCAAACGAAATCAATAGCACCCTCAGTTAAAGCTGTAATAATGTCATTTTATTGCAGATTTAGATAACAATCCAGTGAGTAATCATTAAAAAAAATATATTTTTCTGCTGTAAGCATTAAAACAATGCCCTACCATATTGTAACGCATCAAAGCAGTCAATTAGAGCGTTGCATCCTCGGCCGACTAGCCCGACTTTTTTACACCTCTGGTTGCTGGGCTTCAGGCCAATTTTCACGTCAAAGTTCAGAGGCGGACGGGCACCGGTTTTATCTGTTTTAGGTTTCTCCTTATTTTAATATTTTAGACATCCATAAATTATGGTGAAGAAAAAAATGCCGCGCTGGTGGAAACAACAGGAGACTTCACTTTTGCTTTCACTTTCGAGGCTGGGCACGGACTGCAGCGCAGCTGGAACAGATCCGCGCTCAAGCACACAATATGCTGAAAATTGCCACAAAGGTAAATAAATAACACTGAATGTGTCGGGCCGGAAAGAGTAAAGCTTATTTAAATTATATATTAATAAACTAGTGTATTCTGAGTCAGTGTAACAAAAATCCTTTTTGGACGCGCCTTTAAAGAGAAATTTATCTTTTCGGATTACATAATGAGAGAGTTTTTGTTTTCTATTTGTTTTATTTCGTTAAGTAATAATTTAAAACTATTTTATACGTTTTTTTAAGTGCACACAAATAAAAGTACACCCTTTACAGTACCGAATGATGTATTAACCTACTCTTACCTTTGTGAGCAAAATTGACAGATCATTTTAAATTGCTTCCACTGAAAAAAATGCACTGGCGCCCATGTCCTGCGTCTTCAGCTTCCACTCTCTGCACAAACTATTGGATATGCGCCTAATACCGCACATTTATCTCTAAGTTTAACGTTTAAACTAACATTGTTTTATACTTGAACTATTTCATATCTATAGATTTTATGCAAATCGTGATGATTTGAGTAGGCAAACTGATCAAATTAACAGACTGCAGTCTACCGCTGGGCGCTGTTCCTTAAAAATAATAATAATAAAATAAAATAAAAACTTACATTTTACGAACAAAAATGCTCCAAACGTTTTTTTTCTAAATTAAGTTAATAAAAAAAACGAAAGTATAATCAATTTGCCATTACATACAAAAATGAAGTATTTTGATTTTAAAATAGCAACGCGCGCCATCAGTGTCGTGCCCTAATGTCGACTATGATGGTATAATGTTAGAGCACCCTCATTAATTTAGGAAGCACCCTCAGTGATTTAGTTCTGGAACCGGGCCTGCTTGTGTGCCAGTATGCATATGAATTAATATGAAGCATCTGTAAGAGTCACGTCCGTAACGGTCACGTCCGTAACGCATTATTATGGCTGATAAGAGCAAAGAATTGAGATGGGCTGTTGATCATAATAAGCATGGCCATAAGTTGGCTTTGTACAGAAAGTTTCAAGTTAATTGCATTAGTAATTACTAAATTAAATAAACTTAATCTTTAAAACGTTACGGACGTGACACAACGCTGAAGCGTCCTGACGTCATAAATCTAGCCCTTATAAATCCAAAAATCATAGCTGTTTCGACAAAGTGAGTTTATTTACTTTTCATACAGGCCTCCATCTTTCTACAAAATACTTACTGTTGACACAATTAAAAAATATTCAGTCTTTAATCTCTCATTTGAAATCATGAAATACAGTCGAATGAAAATGTAATTTTACAATAGGTGCACCCATCATACGTGGTGGAAAAACATAGCAATTTCCTTCAAATTTCTATTAAAGCACGTTGATGCAGCTAAATACAGACCTAAATGCACAACTTAAACAGGGTTTTGTTCTTTTTGTATAAACTTAATTTTTTCATGGTAAGGTTGACATTTGCGTGGAATTGCTCTATTACAGATTGTCATTTGTGTTAGAAAAAAGATTCTAAGTCATTCTATAGGGCAGGGTTCCTCAAATCTTACCCTGGAGGTCCAATGCGCTGCAGAGTTTAGCTCCAACCCTGATTAAACTCACCTACCTGTGATTCTCTAATGATCCTGAAGACCTTGATTAGCATTCTCAGGTGTGTTTTGGCGCTTTTCCACTACACAGTACCAGCTCGCCTCAGCTCGCCTCGGCTCGACAAATTTCATGATGATTAGGGTTAGCGCTAAACTCTGCAGCGCATTGGACCTCCAGGGTAAGATTTGAGGATCCCTGCTATAGGGAATCCAGCTTAACTGAGCTGCAGCTTCACAGCTGTTCACATGATTTAACAGAGAGTCTATTTCAGGTCAAAGGTTACGGCCCGTCCTAAGAATAGAGAACCATCCTGACACCATTTTCTCTCTATATCTGGGTGTTTTCTGACAACTTCATTGTGTTTGATGTCTGCTAAAGGTTAGATGTAGAGTCAGGAGACAGTATAACCTTTAAAAACCCAAAGATGACAGGCTCCCACGTAGTTTATAAAAGTACCTGTAGGTTAATGCGAAAGACTTTCATGAGCATATGGCACCTGAATCCTAAACCGAGCCGCATTTATGCTGATAAACACATCAATTTGTTTTTCATATAACTTTTATATTACAAAAATATAATAATAGCTAAAAATTTGCTATTATTTTACAAATTAGGAGCAAACCCATGCGGATGATTCAATTAGATAAATTTAGCCCAAGGTGTTTTTTTCTAATCAAGATGCAAGATAAAAAAAATCCCTCAACCATGATGAATATGAATAATAAAGAGCCACAGCCCCCTGTATTGTAAAAATTGACTTTGTACCACGACACTGGACATTATATTTGTGAATGCAAATCTAAAATGGGAATCTCTTAGCATATTATACCCCACAGACATGCATTGCCATACCTTGGGCTTAATGAGGGAATGGATATGTTTGCTCATGATCAGAAGCATGGCCTTCTGATTAGACTCGCTCTCGAGGCATTTCTAAACGCCTTGCCGACATTAAGAGCAGCACTTCTTAGTCAGATCACATAGTAACTCACGTCTTCGTGAAATCAAACCAACACTTCTTTTTTTTTTTTATCATCAGCGAAGTCACGAAAGCCCTTTAAATGGCTGAATGTGAGAGAAATTCTAATGACCCTTTGAAACATTAAGGGGCGGTGAGAAAGCGAAGATAATTACGATTATTATTTCATAATTTAGCATTTTAGCGAAGATGCTGGAAGCATTTAAGTGAATTTGTGTCGGAGAGATTGCTTTTAGGATTGGCAGTCAAAATTCCTTTGCATTTTATAAAGCCCAAAGTGCTTATTTGCATAATGTCTAATGGGCAGAGATATTTCCGTTTATCCCCTACGAGCAAAAATACACACATGCATTCACAGTCAATTAGAGCGAATTGTGATTTTTAGCGCATTTTGGAGGTGAGGATATTTTGATAAACAACCTCCGCATGACATGGCGGTTGCCAGGCAGCAATTTTGGATATTCAGGGTGTCCGCGTTGACTGACCCCCTGCAGGGTCACAGATGTGTTACTTGTCCAACAAAGTGTCCTTTGCCAGGATTCCTCCTGTGATGCCCTTCCTTGTTGTCACCTACCCTAAAAACCCTAGAGCTTTTACTTTTTTTGGATTTTGGAACGAAATGGAGATCCGAAGTACGGATTCTGCCAGTGATACTGATGGAAGCTGTGCTTTCTTTTTGGTATGAGTGAGTCGTCAATGATGGGAGCTTTTTACACCCAGCTTCAAATTCTGTTTCATCTCATCTCACTCGACTGGCTTTAGATCAGATCATTATCACGGTGGTGTGAATGATCATTAGATTCACTCAGCGGCGCGGCTGATTGCAGCACCTGCAGACTCCAGTTCAGAGAAAAAGCACATTTTGGTTTGGAGGCTTTCATTATGAGCTAGCGTTCTCTTTTTTCCACCTAAAGCATCACGAAATCACACTGAAATACTAAAATATGTGCATTTTTATTTCTTCTATACACTTTACGTGACATAATAGTGTTTGTGAGCCGAATAGTGTTTGTACCTTGAGAAATTATATTTGAATCTGTGATAGATTTTTAAAAAGTTTTTAGATGGTGACAAATATTTCCTATGAAATATAAACAAAAATGTTTAGAGCATGATGATTGGTTATATGGTTAAACAAAGAGAGACATTTGAGGTGCTGTAAAGAAATTAATTGATTTTTTTTCTTTGCAGGAACATGGAATCACTTGTCCAAGAGGGGGCAGGATTTCGATGGCATCTCTGAAGGAGACACTATTCTTGGGTTCAACGGATTGGTGAGTTGTCATGCTCCTGTTAACATATCTGAAAAAGACTGTCTGAAAGATACATACCTGAAAGAACTAATTGGAGTGATTTAGTTGTGAAAGAATTGTTCAGGGATGCATTTCCCGTACAAATACATAATTAAAGTTGATTGAATTTTGTTGTTGGAATTTTGTCACACTTCTGTCATTTAAATCATGCTTGTTCAACAATATAAAAGTTACAGTGCCTTGCAAAATTATTCATACCCCTTCATTTTTTTCACATTTTGTTATGTTGCTGACTTATGTTAAACTACTTTAAATGACTTTTTTCCCACGTCAATCTACACTCCCTACTCCATAATAGCAAAGCAAACATTTGTCCAAATTTATTAAAAATAAAAAACTGAAAAGATCCCGTTGCATATTCATACCCTTTTCTGGGACACTCGAAATTTAGCTCAGGAGCATTCATATTGCTTCTAGATGTTACTACACTTCGAGTGGAGTTAAACTTTGGCAAATTCATTTGAATGAGTATGATTTAGAAAGGCTCACACCTCTCAGAAAAGGTCTGAACAGCTGAAAATGCATATCAGAGCAAAAACCAAGTCCTGAGGTCAAGATAACTGCAATGATCTAGGGAAGAGTTCAGAAAAAAATCTGCTGCATTGAAGGTTCACAGAAGCATTATCCATAATGGAAGACGATTGGAACAACTAGGACTCTAGAAAATGTCTGCCAGCCCCCATCCAAGCTGACAGAGCTTGAGAGGTGAAAAGGTGAGGCAAAGAATGGCAGATAATTGCCAAATGCAGATGTGCAAAGCTTGTCACATCATACCCAAAAAGACTTGAGGCTGTAAAGGTGTTTCAACTATGTACTGAGTTAAGGGTATGAATACTTACGCAATGCACTTATTTCAGTGTTTTATTTTTAATAAATTTGTCAAATTTACACTCCATACACCATAATAATGACAAAGCAAAAACCAGATTTGCAAATTTTGCAAATTGATTTAAATTCAATAAGGGTATTAAAGCTTTGCACATCTGCACTGTAAAAGGATAGTTTACCCAAAAACGAAGGTAAGACCTTCGGTATGATATTTTTTATGAAATCTTGAAGCTTTCGTACTCTGCATAGGCAGCAATGCAACTACCACATTGAAGGCTCATAAAGGTAGTAAAGACTGCACTAAAGACACTAAATAGAAGAAATTGTTGAATAAAGATGTTTTTGTTTTCTTTGCACACAAAAAGTATAATTGTAGCTTTATAACATTAAGGTTAAACCACTGATGTCACATGGACTATTTTAACAATGACATTTTTACATTTATTCTCCATTGTACTGCTGAATTTACAGATGTTTGATAAAAATACGAGTTCCCTTATGTCTCATTCTAAATCGTAGTGCTAGAGTGCATTTCGTAAACCCAACTTTATGGTTTTGTTATGGTAAAGGTTGAACTAGATGCTAAGAAAGCTTTAAAGACTTTAAAGAACTAATCTTAGTTAATAATAATTTCAACATTTATTAATGCATTATTAAAATCAAAAGTTGTGTTTGTTAACATTAGTTAATGCACTGTGAACTAATATTAACTAACAATGAACAACTGCTGCTCAGCTGTTCTTTTTAATAGTCAACTTATTTTTCTCATCGTTGTAAAAACTCTGTAAACACTGTCGAAGACACAAAGATATATCTTTCATTTCATCAAGCTGAACGCTAACTAAAAACTGACACAGTCATTACGTTTTCAGGCCATTTCAAGTTTTATTTTGATGTGACAAAGTAGGGCTGTACGATTAATCGCACGATGTTATGAGGTGCGTTTAGTCAATGAAGCCGGTACTTTACTACCGGCTTCATTGACTAAACACGCCTCACAACATCGTGCGATTAATCGTGCAGCCCTGTGACAAAGCAGTGATATCCAAGTGGGAGAGTTGTTTACTTACTTTATAATTAGTCAATAACGCCATACTTTCTTCATTCAGGCACGAAAACAAGAGGCGGGATTTATCGCACAAACCAATCACATCTAACCATAACTGATCATATCCAATTATTGTACGATGGAGGTATTGTCTCCTCTATATGACTTTTCCCAATTCATTCTCAATTACCCCTAAGTAAAGTCCTAGCACGCTATGGGGTTCTCTGTGAAAAGTCTATGGGCTAAAGAGAGGCAAGCCTCCGCTGTAACTTTACCTGCGGTTTCTAAAAGTTTACAAAAGTTTGTTGTAACTGTTATTTTGGTAAACACTGAATCGCTGAAATATAATGCTTGTGGGAAATACAGAGCAGTTTTGTAGATCAGTTCAAATATTTCATTGAAAAGATTTGACTAAAAAGAATGATTTATGTCAGCGCCAATAGCCTAGTGGGCAAGTGCGCCGACATATAACGCCATTGCGTTTACGGGTGTCCCGAGTTCGAATCCCCACTCAAGGACCTTTCCCAACCCCGCCCCCCTCTCCCTTCCACGTAGCTTTCTGTCTGCTCTCAACTGTCCTATCACAATAAAGGCAAAACACCAAAAATAAATCTTAAAAAAAAGAAAAAAAGAATGATTTATATACAAATCAGACATCGCTGCAGTGAGGGAAGAAATTATTTGATCCCCTGCTGATTTTGTTCATTTCCCACTGACAAAAAAAAGATCAGTTTATAATTTTAATGGAAGGTTTATTTTAACAGTGAGACACAAAATAACAACAAAAAAATCCAGAAAGTTATAAATTGATTTGCATTTTAATGAGTGAAACAAGTATTTGATCCCCTATCAATCAGCAAGATTTCTGGCTCCCAGGTGTCTTTTATACAGGTAACGATCTGAGATTAGGAGCACTCTCTTAAAGGGAGTGCTCCTAATCTCAGCTTGTTACCTGTAAAAAAGACAGCTGTCCACAGAAGCAATCAATCAGATTCCAACTCTCAACCATGGCCAAGACCAAAGAGCTGTCCAAGGATGTCAGGGACAAGATTGTAGACCTACACAAGGCTGGAGTGGGCTACAAGACCATTAACAGGCAGCTTGCTGAGAAGGTGACAACATATGGTGCGATTATTCACTAGTGGAAGAAACACAAAATAACTGTCTTTCTCGGTCTGGGGCTTCATGCAAGATCTTATGGGATCAAGTTTCAATGATCATGATAACGGTGAGGAATCAGCTCAGAACTACACAGGAGGATCTTGTCAATGATCTCAAGGCAGCTGGGACCAAAGTCACCAAGAAAAAATTGGTAACACACTACGCCGAGAAGGACTGAAATCCTGCAGCGCCCGCAAGGTCCCCCTGCTCAAGAAAGCACATGTACAGGCTGATCTGAAGTTTGTCAACGAACATCTGAATGATTCAGAGGAGAACTGGGTGAAAGTGTTGTGGTCAGATGAGACCAAAATCGAGCTCTTTGGCATCAACTCACCTCGCTGTGTTTGGAGGATGAGGAATGCTGCCAATGACCCCAAGATCCACCATCCCCACCATCAAACATGGAGGTGGATGGCTTGCATATAGTTTTGTTGGCCAGATATGCTGGCTTTGTTTTACAATTAATAAACAATCACAAAAAAACATGGAGGTGGAAACATTACGCTTTTGGGGTGTTTTTCTGCTAAGAAAAAATAAAACTGCAAATAAACCTACCATTAATGTTATAGAATGATCATTTCTTTGTCAGTGGGCAAATGTACAAAATCAGCAGAGGATCAAATTTTTTTCCCCTCACTAATATACAGTGTTTACAAACCTTGTGATTTATGTAAATAGGTGATCATTCGCTACCTTGAGTGGAAAACCACTCCGACATCTTCACCGGGCCAAATGAATACCTAAACAGACAAATTAAAATGACACCACATGCCAGAGAGATTCATATGGGCAGCATCCTTTAGTTCATTATGTTATTCCGTCATCTCAAATTCTCCTGCATGTCTTCAAACAAAAGCCTCTCATGCCCATCAGACAGATAAAGACGAGGTCTCTTATACAGCCACCCGCCGTCCCGATGAGAATTTACCTCAGCACCTCTCGCAGATGGGACCTGGCCCCGTGGGAGTGCTGTAGCCGCGGCTAACCCCCCTCCGGCGGCGAGGCCCAGGTGTCTCCCCTCAGTCAGACGCCAAGGTAATTCAGCGGCGGCTCCAAAACACACGTGCTCCCTCATCAGCAGGCCCTCACCGGAGAGCAACTTTACATTAAAGACTTGTCTCATTAGAGCGCAACGGACACGGCCAAGGCTAATGAGAGAGGCTGTGATGACGGCAGGCTCTGATGTTCAAGTGCAATAACAGACCACGGTCAGGGCCAAAGCCATGTCACGCCTGGGTGACGGTGAATAGGAACGGCACCGTGATGTTGGCATTGACGGCATCCAAGTTCAAGGCTCAGCAAGATTGTATTGGTGTTGGCCGTCTCGGTGCGTGTCGAGGGACTTGCTGTTTACAGAAGGAGTCTTGTAATGAGCCAGGCCAGGGACAGATATAAACGTTTCTGAGTTGAGTTTGAGCATGAGATCATGTTGGTAAACATGTGTAATCAGATCATCTGAGATTTAACTTGCTACTGTTTAGTGGATTTTTTCGTGTCATTTGATTAATTGTTAGAGTAGAAGATCTACGTCCTTGTTTTGCAAAACAAAACCTTTTTATTGTGTACAGATATGTCAGGTTTAACATTTTGTTGGTCAGTGTGGCGAATTTGCATGACCAACTTGAACACGAATGAAATTTGTGTGGGGAACGTTTGCCTTTACTTGAAACTTCCATTTGCAAATATTCTTATTGAAAAGACTGGATTGAACCTGCAAAATTTCACCACACAATGCCATTGTTCAATTCTGGGACCAACTTGAACATTAATGAAATCTGTGAGGGGAATATTTGGCCTTTTGTGGCCCAGGTTCCCATTGAAAAGACTGGATTTCACCTGCAAAATTTCAACACATGACCGCACCTTTATGGTGGACAGTGCCTCTAACTCTTCCGAAAAAATTGGGGTTGTTAAATTTTGTTGCAGTAGTCTTTATTTGCATATAAGTCTGTAGATGTCAAAAGTATTGTGTTTTTTTCAAAATCCATTACCGTTTATGTATTAAACTTTAGTGCTTAACTAATCCTGTGCTGTTTATGCATGACATGAATGTATGCTCAAATTTGCAGCATGTTAAGTGGATTTGTACCTTTCTACGCATTTAGACTTGCTGATTTCAACCTGGCAACTGATAAAATTTGCCAAAAAGGCCACTGACTTAAAAGGTGGGACCCAAGCCTTGTTTAGAGTGGGCTTTTTTGACTTGATGCTTGGGCTAGTGAGCAATCACCTAACAACTACTCAGAACTAGGAGTGTACGATAATAACAAAAAAAAAAAAATATTATCTCGATATTTTCTGGAATTTTACAGGTTCTTTGACAGGTTTAGGACTACAGACAGCTGTCTCCCAAAACTTGTGATATTCTTCATATTCTGTGAAGTGGTTAGTTTGCAGGAGTAACAGAAATGAACTTTTCCAGTAGATTTTTTACCTTTAATGGGTATTTTTACCTTTTAAAAGGCATTTTTTCTAACCTAACTGAATGTATGCATCATCTTTTGTGTCAAATTCTTAAATTTAATCAATAAAATCAAATAGTAAGACGCTATAGGGATGTGGCCAATCAAATGAAATTGGTATCAACAAAATGTGTGTTTGCAGTGTGGTGTGGCACAGAATCTGAAGTGACATTTAGATGCATTTACACAGACTTTTTAATGTAGGACATAAACCTGCAGTTACAAATGCATATTTATGTTTGAATGTTAAAAAAAGTGGAATACTGATATTTGAAATGATTTGGGGGGAAAAGGGGGAAAATATGCTTTACATATAAACCTAAGGTCACCAGTAGGTGGCAATAAATCACTGTGTGAGTGGGTCATTGAGTCATTCATTCAACCGATTTGTTCAAACACCTTTTGTGTATTTCTTGGAGAAGCAAAACAGTTCTGCTGTGGCTTTGTTTGGAACTATTTTCGCAGTCGTCCTGGCATTTGAAGAAAAAAAGTCACAAGTTTGTTGTGTGATAAGTATATCAGATGATATAAAGTGCCTTGCGAAATTATTCATACCCCTTCATATTTTACACATTTTGTTATGTTGTTGCCTTATGTTAAACTACTTTAAAATATTTTTTCCACATTAATCTACACTCCCTACTCGATAATGGCAAAGCTAAAAATAGGTTTTTAACATTTGTGCAAATTTATTAAAAATAAAAAACTGAAAAGATCCTGTTGCATAAGTATTCATACCCTTTTCTGGGACACTCAAAATTTAGCTCAGGAGCATTCATATTGCTTCTAGATGTTACTACACTTCGAGTGGAGTTAAACTGTGGCAAATTCATTTAAATGAGTATGACTTAGAAAGCACACACCTCTCAGAAAAGGTCTAACAGCTGAAAATGCATATCAGAGCAAAAACCAAGTCCTGAGGTCAAGATAACTGCCTGTAGAGCTCAGTGACAGACTTGCGTTAAGGCAATGATCTAGGGAAGAGTTCAGAAAAAAATCTGCTGCATTGAAGGTTCACAGAAGCATTATCCATAATGGAAGACGATTGGAACAACTAGGAAAATGTCTGCCAGCCCCCATCCAAGCTGACAGAGCTTGAGAGGTGAAAAGGTGAGGCAAAGAATGGCAGATAATTGCCAAATGCAGATGTGCAAAGCTTGTCACATCATACCCAAAAAGACTTGAGGCTGTAAAGGTGCTTTACAGCATTTCAGTGTTTTATTTTTAATACATTTGTAAAATTTACACTCCATACACCATAATAATGACAAAGCAAAAACCAGATTTGCAAATTTTACAAATTTATTAAAAATAAAACACTGAAATAAGTACATTGCATAAGTATTCATACCCTTAACTCAGCACATAGTTGAAGCACCTTTACAGCCTCAACTCTTTTTGGGTATGATGTGATAAGCTTTGCACATCTGCATTTGGCAATTATCTGCCATACTTTGCCTCACCTTTTCACCTCTCAAGCTCAATTTCAATAAGCGCAATAATCAGCAAAAGTGTGAGTTTCATTCAGTTTAGTGGCATTGTTTACGTTCAGTGCCACCAATATGGCCGATTGATGACGTGTCATGAAAACACTTTATAACAACCACCTAGTGACCTTATGAAAACACTCAGATTACCCTAGCAACCACATAGCAGTACAGCTCAGATCATCCTAGCATGGCTTTACATTGGGTTTTTCATGCTCACATTTTTCACATTTTGTTCATGAAACAGAAATGTACTTTTTGTAGTGGTTCAGAAACCCGTTAGGGGCCTCAGCAAACTTCCAAAGAGGCTGTAGGATTCTAATGTGTTGGACAACTGAGTTAAAACGATTGAGAACCACTGCGGTAGTGCCGTTGTAAACACATCTATGTTCTTGCGTGTTTGAGCTGGAATCACAAGCAGAACATAAAAGCCGACAAACAAAATCATCTTTTAACTGCACTTTAAACAGATTTTCTTTCGAGATGGCTTTGTGGTGTTAAAGCGTTGTGTGAGGGGTCAGGGATGACTGCTGTTGCCCTCATTATCCCGTTATCTCCTCACCTCGGTGGACCTCTTCATTTGCAAATAAAATAAGATTGGGTGAAAACATTGAGGAGAAAATCACTTCATTTCCATTGATTTTTCTATGACCAGCACTTCAAAAGCTGGATGATTTACAAGGCAGCTTTTCATGCCCAAGTAGTCTCATAAAAGCAAATTAAGGACCCTAAAGCAAACGAAAACATTTTTAAATTTGTTTTGGAGGTTTTGAAGCCCAAATGAGCACTTAGTGAAGCGTATCCATTTTTTTCACATTAATTATTTCACCACATCTCTCTTTGATGCACAATCAGTGCTGATAACTTTTAGTCAGAAGGAATAACTGTGGAGGGAGACTCAATAAAGGCATCAAGATAGTGATGAGTTTGATAAATGAGTTGATTGAGTAGTCTACTCTGGTTTGTATTGATGTAGTTGTGAGTAATGAACTGGACTGATGGTAGCGTGGGCAGGAGGAGGGCCGAGGACGGCCAATTCTTTGGTCTTTTGTGGCCCAGGTGTGGAGCAGCTGCATCCTTCGGATGGATCCGAGAGGTCCGGCCCCTGACCCCAGCACTGTCCATCGTTCAATACACCATTACCCCCAGCAGCTGCACTGACCGCTGGTACCTCACATGCCTTGGTCACTGCTCATTATGGCAGGGGGGATTGCAGAACACATGGCAGATTTGACAAGGCGTGCAAGCAGATTGCTGTTTATTTGGCTATAACTTCATTTACTTGAAAGTAGCAATAGACTGGACTGATTAATCATTGATATTTGGCCACTTTGAGATCATTCTAATCAATACTAGGACAATAACCATGCACACTGAGTCATAAATATTATATTATGTTTTTGCTTATTCTTGTGTCTGGGGTCAGCCTCTTTAGAAGACTGATCAAGTTCACTTTCACATGTGCTTGACAAACAGTTAAGTCAAGTTTGCATGAAATCCAAATACACAAGCACAAGTATCGTTGATGTTTCAATAAGAATTTCCACCTTTGAATTTTCCACCGAGCCCGTAGCATGTGATTGAGGCGTATGAAATCCATCACAGCATGCCGTGTCAGACATCGGCCCTCTAAATCTCCGCACGGTGATTCATTCAGTCGACACCTTTCAGCTGCCTCATAATGAGAGCGCTCTGCATGTGGAAATTGGCTCACTTGCTGTCCCCTGACTTTGTGCGCTCTTGATTGATAACCACAATAGAAGCTCAAGAGGATACGTGGAGAATGTGTGTCTTATCTCTCCCTGCTGAGGGTGTTCAGCTTGTGTCTATTGCTGCCTACAGTTGGAGCAGTTAGGATTATTTTATTACTAGGCTTGATTCATGTTTATGTTATGGGAGTACAGACATTCAGAGGCTTCGTAAAGTCAGTGATTCAGAACCAAAGTTAACCTAGATAATGTTCATAGGTTGGTCTTCCAAAGCTCTTAAAGGCATAGTTCACCCAAAAATGAAAATTCTGTCATTAATTATTCACCCTCATGTCGTTCTAAACCTGTAAGATCTTTCTTCATCTTCAGAACACAAATTAAGATATTTTGGATTAAATCTAAGAGCCTTCTAACCCTGCATAGGCAGGAACGCAACTGAAACATTCAAGTCCCAGAAAGGTAGTAAGGACATCGATAAAATAGTCCATGTGTCATCAGTGGTTCAACCTTAATGTTATTAAGTTACCAGAATACTTTTTGTGCACAAAGAAAACAAAAATAATGACTTTATTCAAAGATTTCTTCTCAGTTGCGTTGCTGCAGGGTCAGAAAGCACTTGGGTTTCGTCAAAAATATCTTAATTTGTGTTCCAAAGATGACAGAAGGTCCTACCAGGTTTGGAACGACACGAGGGTGAGTAATTAATGAGAAAATTTTAAGTTTTGGGGGAACTACATTTTTGAAGTTATCACAAGACACAAAACTCAATTACAACCCTGTCTCAAATGTGTC